>NC_072430.2:125270625-125602500 GCF_028878055.3 Symphalangus syndactylus | reverse complement strand
CTCTTTTATTATCTCATTTTTATATCAGTACCAGCTATCCTCATCTCTTGAAGCCTTCTTTGTATTTTCTTTACGATCTAGAACTTCCATGTAGTTGATTGCCCAATACACTTCCATTGATTGGCTTTTAGTTTGCTAAGGCTGTGTTTAAAAAAAGTACCTTGGATGGAGTGGCTTAAATAATAAAAGATTATTTTCTCACAGTACTGGAGGCTAGAAGTCTCAGGTGAAAGTGTCAACAGGGTTGGTTCCTTCTGAGAGCTTTGAGAGAAAGATCTGTTCCATTTCTCTGTCCTTGGCTAGTAGATGGTCATCTCCTGTCTGTGCCTGTGTCCAAATGTCTTTTTCTTATCACAAGGATACCAGTCATATTGAATACTGGCTCTCCATAGTGACCTCATTTTAATTTAGTTACCCCTATAAAGACTTATGTTTAAAGATGGTCACATTCTGAGATAATGGGGGTTAGGACTTCAACATATGAATTTGGTGGGGTGAACACAATTTGGCCCATAACATTGACTAAATGATGGATGAATAAATATATGTTTGATAGAGAAAGAACAAATTAATGTGTACAAACCATTTTTGTACAGTCAGCAAAAATAGAGGCTTTAAAAATATTTACATGCAAACAAAGTCTCCTAAACAAAAACAAAAGCAAACAACAACCACTACCACCAAGACTTGTAAAATAAAACTTCTGTTTCAGAAGAAACCTATTTATTTATTTACCACAAGACAGGGTCTTGCTACATTGCCCAGTCTGGAGTGCAGTGGTATGATCGTAGTTCACTGGAGTCTCGAACTCCTGAGCTCAAGTGATCCTCCCACCTCAGCCTCCTGAGTAGCTGGAATTGCAGGCATACACCACCACACCTGGCTAATATTTTTATTTTTTGCAGTTACAGGGTCTCACTATATTGCCCAAGCTAGTCTCCAACTCCCGGTCTCAAGCAATCCTCCCACCTCAGCCTCCCAAAGTGTTGGAATTGCAGATGTGAGCCACTGTGCCTGGCCAGAAACCTATTTATTAACTTTTGTTTTTAGAACTTCCAAAAGTATCTCTATGAAGCCAGCATATTCAGGAACACTGTTTTATACAAAGATATGTGTGTGTGTGTGTGTGTGTGTGTGTGTATATATATTTTTTTTTTACCTGTAGTGAAAACAGAATTGGAGGACCAAAAACAAATGTTGTGGATTGTTTTCCTCTTTTCTCAAATAATTTTCAGCTGGGTCCCTTAGCAATGATACACATATTTGAGGACAAGGATAATGCCTTTTGAAATGTTTAATCTCAGACATCTCCTGCCTAATCACTTTTGCTACAGGTGACTTCACATTAAACTAGGTTTTATTGGGAGGAAAAATGAATCCCAAGAGGAGCACAGTAGCCTCTATAGGAATTATTTTTGGGTACTAGACTGTGGGTAGCTTGTATCCAGAAGTGGCTGAGAACAGGTTAAATGACCTTAAATTTACATCCAAGGGAGAATATCATGCAAACCAAAATAGCAATGTCTGCTAGGCAGATCAAGAAGGACAATTCTCCACCAACCCTATTAATTTTCGAAGTGCGTGAGAACTCGGTAGATTGTTCTTAATGTATTAGCAAAAATACGGAATCTGGCCATATCTGATCCCGCCAGCTGCGGATGGTGAGGTCAAAGACATGAAAATAAGCCACGAAAAACACTTTTTCTCTAGAATTGTACCTATTATAGAAGACCGTAGCACAGATAGTGTAGCATATTTTGATATTAGTGACATTATATCTGAATCACTGGCTAGTATACACACTGTAAGTAGAAAACCTTTCAAGGTTTCATGGAGGAGCTAGAAATGAACAAAATCATGAAATTTCTAAAAGGTGTCACTAACCATATGTGATTATTCTCCAGATTGGACTATGTAAAATTTTAGCAATGTGTATGTATACCAGTCCTGTCTTATAAGCACATTTATCAAGTAAACATTTTCTGTGCACCAGGAAAATTAAATAATCTGTTATTCCTCCAGCTCATTAAATTGCTTTCTACTTACATTTTTATCACATTTCTTCATTTTTTTCATGTAATTATACATGGAAAAAATTTATTTTTATCTTAGTTCCTTATTTTTCAATGTAATTATACTGTTAGACTGTGAAATTTATAGCAACAACACCTAGATTGACGTTTTCAGAGACAAAACTAGTTATTGGTACAATCAAAACTAACTTTTATTGGAGATCCATCAAAATGATCTTTTAAAATGTTAGCCATAATCATTTCAAAGTAATTTTAAGTCCTAATTTTAGTTTTCATTTTAGCCATATGCATAGCTCTGAATATAGATAGGCAGTAGCTGATCAGTAGCATTAGGACCAAAAGTTACTACAATTGAAGAATATGTTTTAAAATAATGATGACAGTATCTCCAAATTAGATATAAATCATTCTGAAGTATCTGAATTTAAGCTTGATTTAGCAAGGGCTCATGGAGTAGGGAAGCGGGGGCAAAATGAAATTAACCACTGTTTCTAAAATGTATTTAAAGAGAGAAATTTTTAAATTGTATTAAATCTTCTAAAATTATAAAGCTCAAATTTTTTTACACCTATGACACATCATTTTTACCAGAAACTGCCCCATATATCCCTCCATAATTCAAAAGTCTTCCATTTTCCATTCTTTGACCTTCAATCATAAAAATGCATTCTATTCATGCTTACACACATATACTTCTATTAAATGCATGCCCCACTGCCTCCACACACTGCTTAGTCTCTAACTGATTTTGAAACCTGACCATCTTTCAGCTCATTCACATTTAGAAAATCTTAATTAACATAATAACTGGAAAACATAATCCCAGAAACTTCCAGTGAAATAGAAGACCTAACAGGGAACGGAGGCACATGTTAAATACCAGAAAGGCTTGAAAAGAGAAGACTTTTACTAGTCATCTGGGGAAAAATTCAAGAGGCATTTTGAGATTTGGAGACATGTATTCTCCTTTCAGATACCTTAACTCTTAAAGAATGTAGGCTTTAGACTTAGGCATGAGTATCAAGCAAGTGCCTCCAGATGAGCTAATCTCCAACCAGGTGAAGTTCTCACCTGGCAATTTAGAAACTGGGATCTGAACAGCTAAATAATCAAATAGATCTGCAAACCTTGCGGTGAACCCTAGCCAACTCTTAGATGCACTTTCAGCAAACCTGGGCTGAGTTTGGAGAAACTCAAAGCAATTTTATGGTCACAGATGGAAACCAGTCCCAACTTAGCAGTTTAAATGAATCTGAAAGTCAAGGGCCATCTCAAGGGCTCTGAACCCAAGCAAACCAAAACAATGTAATGATTCCCAGGGAGCGATGGAAGTCCTCCATGCATTGTCTTGGCAGAAGCTAAACACAGATTTGTTTTATATTATTCAAAAGTGGTAAGTGAGAAAATTAAGAAACATTTCTTAAATAGTTTGTCTGGAATGTCTGTATTATTCAGAGGCAAAATGAATGGACTTTCAAGCATTTCTCCCTTTACATAAGTGAGTTTCTAAGAAAATAATTGCGACTTTTTAGCCAACTACAAGTTATATTAATAGATTAACAAACATAGACTGAAATGACTCTTTCTAAACTTCTCAAACTATTACAAGGATAGGGCTGAAGGACAGAAGTTGTCTATAACCTTTGCCTCAGGAATAGAGTTTCAGGGCTGATTTATTCTGTCTATAGCCCTTGACATCTGGATTTGAATTCCATTTCAAGTGTTCTGGTTGACCACCAGGTTCCAGATAATATCAGGTCAACACCTTGCATACTTGGTGTAACTGGACGTTCTTATTGTGAGAACATCTGCAATACAGACAACTAGAAAAAAAATACCTTGACTTCTGAAAACATGCTCTTGGATTCTTCCTAAGGACGTTAATAAACATATGACGTTAATGCCAATAGTTCATAAGAGAAGGCTGTGTGTGTGTGTGTGTGTGTGTGTGTGTGTGTGTGTGTGTATCTGTCTTTCAGTAAAGGGATTGCAGTTTGGAAAAGAATTTTTTTTTTTTTGAGACGGAGTCTCACTCTGTCGCCCAGGCTAGAGTGCAGTGGTGTGATCTCGGCTCACTGCAAGCTCTGCCCCCTGGGTTCACATCATTCTTCTGCCTCAGCCTCCCAAGTAGCTGAGACTACAGGCGCCCGCCACCATGCCCGGGTAATTTTTTGTATTTATAGTAAAGATAGGGTTTCACTGTGTTAGCCAGGATGGTCTTGATCTCCTGACCTCATGATCCACCCACCTCGGCCTCCCTAAGTGCTGGGATTACAGGCGTGAGCCACTGTGTGCCTGGCCGGAAAAGAATTTTTATAACTTGACCAGCTTTTAATTCCTCAAGAAAGTCAATTAATTTTCTTATCCTAATTACTCCTGGTTTCAAAATTTATTAAAGATCAAAGTATTCCAATTTGTCTATAGAAGGGAGATAAGAGTTATAATGACCACTATGTACTAGAAACTAGATATTCTCATTTGACATCTATTTCATAGACCTTTTTTTGAGAAGTAAATAAGAAAAATATCCAGTTCCCACTATATACTGAAGGTTCAGTGATTGTTAACTTTCTTCATATTCACTACCACCATCATCGTCATCATCATCATCATTTTTGTCATCATTTCTCTTCTATCAGGGCTCATTACCATGCCCTCAGCTGCCTTCTGCAAAAAAGAGATACAGGCAGAGTAAGGTTTTCATGCCTCTATCTCCCATTCCTCATCCTTGACCTCACTTCAGAAGCATCATTTCCAACCCCACCCACTGAATGTTCTTAAGTATTCTCATGTTCTTTCTACCAACTTTTCTAGGAAAATTCTTCAGGTAGCCTTTAATCTGTACATGCCAATCTTTTCTTTAGGGAAAATGGCTACTTCCCTTTAACTATTCTGTGAAATATCAAATAAATAAGTCATTTAATATATTTATAACATACTCTATACCTTTAACCAGTGATCTCAAACCTTGCTGCATATTAGAAATACTTTGATAAATTAAGACAAAACCAAATAAAAATCCTAAATCTTAGGCTCTAATTAGACCAGTGAAATCATAATCTCCGAGCCTGGGATCCTGAAATTCCTTTTTAAAGCCTTTCTCACATTCTTTTACAAACCCTGTGATTCTAAAATATAGGCAGAGTTTAAAGCTATTGCTTCATATAAACCAACATGCTTCTACCTTCATTACAGACATCCAGAGATTCCCAAGAATTGAATGTTCACTCATTCACTCAAAGATTGCCTTGTCACAGTATATTTTCCTACAGTGGCCTTTGGAGAGAATGCTGATGTTTGACAAGCATCATGTATTTTTATATCAAGTTCCTGTAGACACCTACCCCCTAAAGATAAGTATCTCCTAGTGCAGAATTTTCTAAATTTTGTCTTGAAGAATACACTTCCATGAATACATATATATTTCCTCCTTTACCTTCCAAACCATCCTAGGTCAAGTAAATTTACAAAATGCTATTTTCCCTCTTGATTTTTTCTGTTTTGGTTTTTTGTTTTTAAGCTGGCTTTACTAAGCACTTACCAGGTGCCAAGCATTGCGCTAAGCTCTTGCACTCATTATTTTACATATTTCTCATGACTTAATGAGGCTGGGAATGATAATTACATAACTTTTATAGACAAGGAAACTGAAGAACACAGAGGATCAACACTCCTTGTGTGTGGCCAAACTAACATCTGAACTTCAGCTTTCCTAGTCCAGGGTGTGTGTTTGTAGGCCTCTATGCACATTATCCTATTTGAGGCTCCAGAAAGTAGTGCAGTAAAGAAAGTTGGTTAACATTATTCAAGCCCCTATTTCCTAAAGATATGCAAGCAATTTATTTTATTGTGTTTGCCACTGAGACAAACCTGTTAACCTCCTGAAAGGCGGTGTTCCTTAAAAGGGAATATTTTGAGGATTCCTGCCCTAAAGCATGGCTGTTGTTTCTTTGTATTTCCATGTCTCCATCCTTGGTGACACCTTGTATGTACTATGGTGTCTTTAGGCTGAAGATTCAAAAACATGGCAGATTCATGTTTCTGAGTTTTCAGAAAGCTGCAGTCAGGCCCTTCTCTCCCTATGGTACAGAATGAGTTTCACATTCCCTGCTCTGATCGCCAACAGACTGTGGCCTGCTTGCTCCTTGTGGCTATCCCAGCTCACAACCTCACACTTGCACCATCTTGATGCCTTCTTTGTATATTCCAGTTGCTTTTGTTCATGCAGAGAATAAAATAAATAGCTAAAACATGACCGAAAGTGTGATTAAAACTACTTCTGACCCCATCCCCAATTCTGTAACTAGTTTGATGCAGATTTTTCTGCTTTCAGCAGATTAGTTTCGCTGAATTAGTTGGATGCAGATGTAGTCTGCTTGGTCTGCAAGCAAAGGAGATGGAGAAATTTGCACTGAGAACCATTCCTAAAAATGGTGACACCATACGCACAGAAGCCAGCTCAACCGGACTCCAATCTCAATGCTACAAGTGGGTGAAATCCACATCTGAAATGATTCTCAAGCACGCCCTCTCCTCCTTTACCACAATCACTGTAAAGTAACAACTCTCATCATTGCTTGCCCACATGATTACAAAACTTCGTAATTGTTCTCCTCACTTCTGATGCCTTCTCCATCTATTTATTCTCAACAGCTTGATTAGTGGTTCTCACAGTTTGGTATGCATACAAATCATTTGAGGAATGTGTTGAAAATGCAGATTCCCAATCCCGTCCTCAGTTCTGTTCATTAGGTCCAGGGTGGAAGCCAGCCATCTGAACCATGTGTATTTTAACAGTCATTCACCTTTGTGCAGGCGGCTCGAGTGCTTTGAGAATTTGCTCCAGGCTGTTCTCTAAAATACAGTGGTAACACAACATGATTTTTCCTTACGAAGAGGTGTCATTTTTTTCTGTAGCAGGAAATGAGTATGCACTTGGAATGAGGACAAGGAGAAACTTTTAGCCTGAGAAGACAGAATACGGAGGTCAAGAGAATTTGTGTCGATAACCACAATTGTTCTGATACAACTTTCCTGGAGCAATGACTGTATTAATGAACTAAAAAAATAAAATGTGAAAGCTCAAGCTGATGGTGGTATAGAGTTTTCTACCCAAGTATAAAGCTAGATAAAGTAGTCATAACTTTGGGAGAAACCTCCATTTTCTTCATCCTCTACTTTAAAAAATCATTGTAGATCAAACAATGTGGTCCTTGCAGGAGTGAGCAGGGAAAACGTCGGATTTAGAGAAGTCAGTTTTCTAAAAGACAACGCCACTTTTCAACATCAATGACAGAAGCAGAGAGAGCAGAAAGCATATGATCTCATTCTTTCACTTGATGCATAGTCTTTTGTTCAGAGGCATGATTATTCTCTTTGGGCTGATCTATACCCTACAATTCTTAGACTATCAAGACAAGTAGGGCACAGGTCTAGAGAAAGGGGTAGGAGGCCCTGCTAATCTGAACAATGAAGGCTTATCTAATTAATTTCAATATTAATATGGTATTATTCATGCTCCAAGTGATAAAAGAAGCCGTGCCCCCGATAATGCCATTTTTCTACTTAAAAAAAATAGTCTGTCTCCTGTCTTCTCTGAATAGTTCTGATGCCCCAATATAACAGAAAAAAAAAATTCTCCATAGCTGGTGTCTACAAAGAGTTTCCTTCTCATCTGCCTCATTCTCAAGCTCATGAAATCTGGTTATATTGGAAGATTTACTGGTTTTTAAATTGCTGAGTGTTTTTCAATTTCCACACTCCTTTTCTCTTGCTCTTCTCTTTACCTAAACATTCCAACTATTCATTCTTTAAAATAAAAATTAAGTGGAATATTTCTTTTAGAAAAATAAGGCAATGAATGAATTTTCAGATGAGGAAATAGATGCAGAAAGATGCAGTCTTTCTCCTAAAGCCAAGGAGTTAATCGGTGCTAGAGAAGTGATTAGAAGCCTGGTTTTGTGATCCTGATCTGCTTCTTCATATGCCAGTGTCATCCTCATTCAAACTCTGAGTGATGCCACTTTGATCATTTCTTCATGGGCATTGTTGTCATGTACCTAAAGCACCTGCCACAACTCCTGTCATACCTGACACACTGCATGCGTGTTGCCTTTGCAACTAAGAGACACCAGTCCACCCAACCCACACCTTGGACACCCCTGGCTCTTACTGTAACAAACTATCAATTAGAACGGTTAAAACTGATCAGTTCTCTGCCCACTAAACTAACAAGCTCTATATACCAAAATGAGATTGGCCATGAAAAGTATTTCAAATATTAGGATTGTTGTATTCCTTTGTTATTTCTCTTACCTTGGGTCATAACAGACCATGGGGATGCTTTGTTCCTGAGGAGGAAGAAAGAAGGAAGAGCCCCTTTCAGGACTAAAGGGCACAGAAGAGGCAAACATGGGGGCATAAGATGAACTTCACCTGAAGTAAACTCTATTTACTAAGCTACAGTTTCTATTTTTAAAAAGCCTTCTGTTACAGTAAATTTTGTAAGGATAGAGGAAAATATAACTTCAGCTTGACTGATGCCCTGAGAAAATGGGATCTGATTTTGGAATTTAGGATATGTACATTCTTGCTTCATGGATTGTCACTTTTATGCTCATTCTTAGCTGTAGCTTCTAGGTATTTCTTATTAAATACCAGTGGTGCCGCCAGGAGAATAGAGAGTGAGAGGCTTACTTTGTTTACTTTTTACATTCAGGATTTCATCTAGAAGCCCACAGGAGACTTCTGGTTGTATTCACAATGATGATGACAGAAGTTTAAATAAATGCAGTAGAATCCCACTGGTTTGCAGTGTAGTCATGCTGAACGCATGAATGGAAAGTTTCTTGGTGGCTTCTCTTTCATGGATGTAAAACGCAGCCATTGATATGTCTTTTTTCTTATAACTTTGTGATACGAGCAAGGTCAGAGGAAGAAAACAATGGGCAAAGATGCAAAAATTCTTTCACTGGAATGCTGACTAAATTCTTAACACTTTATATCCATTCCCCTAGAAGCTGCAGAATACAGATTCTTCAAACACAGCAAAATACTGTGTCTTTTCTGCTTAAAGCCATTGGATGTCAGAGATTTAAGGGGTCTTGGTGACTGAGTCTAACATGCTGAGTTTGCAGATGAGGCACCTCACCTAGAGGAGAAAGGATCTTTCCCAAGGTCACACAGCTAGTTGGTGGCATCTGTAGGTTTTCAGGCCAGGTCACCTAACGCTTTGCCCAGTACTTTTTTGCATCATGTTTTATGACCTCCCCTTGAACTTCTCAGCAGACTTCTTTCCTGGAGTCTGGGGAGATGCAGGACAAAGTTGGAGACGCAAGATGCTGGCTAGAAAGTATGCATGCACAATACTAAGACATTTACCTGTGGAATCCTTAGGAATCACATCATATCCATAAGAATGTGATTCGGTCTTCTTACAAATTGGGTCTGCTAGAATATACACAGTCTATGCTTTTAGACAAATTAAAGACTGTGGAGTTGATGTTAGGGCCGGGGACACCAGGAACCTGTATTAGACACTGGGGCAAGGTTCATTCATCTCTGGGCTTTAATGAGAAGAGTTGAAGAAGGTGGGTGAATCTGTGGGCTAAACAGAAGTTCCTGAATTTAAAAAGTCAGATCATAAATTGCAATTTTAAGCCGGACTAAGCAAGAGCATCCAGATACAGAGGCAATGAGATAGAAACCCAATGAGAGAGAGTTAAAATTGTTCATGGAGTTTAAAACCTACAGGGATGAGAGGATCGTGGCAGCGCCATTTTACCTAGCTCCTCCAGCCACAGACATGTGCAGAGAAGCACCTGCTCCACACTGTCAGACTGACAAAATCATTGAGAGATTCTCTGTGCTCCAGCTCAGAGGGAATCAGATCCCTATCATCTCCCCCTCCTCACATGAAGGCTTGTGGGCTTTTCTCTTCATGATTATTTTAGCCCATTCACCATGTGACCTGGTATGAACCAAAGGGTTTCCATCATAATTCATGACTTTACAGGGATTTCTGTAAAAGGACAGTTGACTCAGCATTCCTAGTTCACACAAAGCTAGATTATTTTTCTCTTCTTTATGATCTGCTTTTCTCCTATAAAAGTAAATTGAAGTAGTTCTTAATGTCCTTTTTTCTTTGTTCTTTATAGTCCAATCCAATAGCATAGTTTTTCTTTCTACCTTCCTGAGAAATGCCATGAATTAATAGTATAAAATTTTTACATATAATTGAGATCCTGTTATTTTAAGGTTATGACTTCCATAAAACAAATGTCAATCTAAATTTTGTGAACTTTATCTTTTAATTTCTCTCCTGAGCTGTCCTTTTTCAAAGATGGTTTCTTCTATTGCCACCTAATTTGATCGTTGCTTTACATATTTTTAAATGCAGTGGGTGAGCATTTTCTGATTGGATGCCAATTTCCTGCTATAATGAGAATAGTTCTGTGTCATCCTAACTTCTCCTCTTGTACACTCAGCCATGTAACCTTAGGGATGACTAATCTATTCTCACCTTGCATCATGGGAGTGCCAAAATACAGCCATACTGGTGCTAATGAACCCAATATTTTAGGACTTGCTGACAGGAGGGTTCCTTATTCTATGACTACTATCCCACATAGAGCCATCTTGGGAGTGTGTATTGTGGGTCATAAAAAGGGCAGGGCAGAGGAGCATGGTCGCGAATGTCCCAAAACCTCATCATTATGAGAAAAGCGATTCAAAATCCTGGACCCTATTGATTGGTGGTCAGAAACATCATATTCTCAAGAAAGACTTGAACAGTACTCCGGGTAGCTATGGTTCAATATTAATTCATTGCTTATTCCATTTCTTGTTTACATTCATTTTCTCCATTGCTTTTTTGTACTCAACTTCACCCTTTATTTTTCACGTTGTTATTGTTAATGGAGTAATTGATGAAGTATGTTCTGCTAAAGTGATGTGTATTTTTTATAGCTGTCTTCTCTAGGTACAGTAAAAACCTTAAACAGCCTTGAAATTAAATGTAATATATTTGCATCTGTATAGTTTTTATTTTAGCATCTGGAAACCATTTAGCCAGTTATTTATTTGAAAACTGGTCTTAGAGCAATAAAAGGCCACGGACTGAAGCTGTGTCTATAGTGAGCTACCGAATCAAGCCCAGGCCGGAAACTGATTGAATCCAGCCAGCAGGCTGATCCAGTAGAAAAAGGCTGCTCCAATACAAATTGGAACCTTCACTGATTCATGAAAGATAAGAACCACCATCTCTGTCACCTGAGGTTCAGTTCTAACTCCAACCAGCATTAGAATAGGCACAGCAAACCAGTCAATTTCTTGCTAGTTTTCATCATTATATTTGAATGACAGTCATCATGGGGATCCTAAGCAGGAGGAAATATTTCCTCCTGCTTAGGGGAACAAAAATATGAACAAGTTCAATTTGCTATCAAAAGCATATGTGATATGTTTTCTACAACAGTCATCACAAGGGATTGAGGAGGGGAGTTGGATGATGTAAAATAATTGAAAATTTGGAGAAAATGCAAGAAACACACTGGGGTTGAGTTTGTAAAAAACAAGAAATACATATGAAATATATGAGAGATTCTTTGAAAAAGTAATTGCTCACATTTCAAAATAAAGTTATAAGGTCAAATGTCTGTTAGCATCCTGCCTGGCACACAATTGTGCTTGATAAATGTCAGTTGGCTTCCACCTCGCTTCTTAGCACTCCTTTCTTACTCGTTCTTTATTTTTTTACTTAATAATTTTTTACATAGGCTTACCTTTATGGTAAATTTTTATAATTAATGAAAAATGTGTTAGTATACAATAATGAAGATTGTACCCTATTTTTCAGAAGTGTCATGGCTGTGTGTGCTAAGGTACATTTTTAAGAATATAGTCATTCTTTACAACCCCATTATACTCAAGCAGACCCTTTATAAAAGAATGAGTACAATGTCAGGCTCTATAATTTTAGAAATAATCTGGAAAACTGGGAAAGGTTTCAACAACAAGCTTATAGAAAATCCTGAAGGGATGAAACCAGAGAACTAGATGAGACCTTAATCCATACCCTGTCTACTTACAGCTGAAGAAATTGATGTGAAAAAGGGGATATTTTAATTCCAGCTACTACATTATCCTTCCTGGCTCCATGCCTCTAAAGTTCACACACTTAAGAGCACTCTACCTTGTTACAGTGGTTACTTGATAAAATGTTAGCTCCCCATATTGGACAGACTCTAAGGTGACCCTTAATTATCTCCATTTTCTGGTACTGATAACCTGTGTAATTCCTTCTACCTTTGAGTGTGGGCTGAACCTGTGATTGCTTTTAACAAACAGAATTCAGTAAAAATAATAGATTCATTTTCATTAATAGATGGTGTAAGATTCTGATTTGCATCTTCCTGGCAGACACCCTTCCTTGTTGGCATTCAGGAAGAAAGCTGCCATATTCTTAGCTGCTCTATGGAGAGGGCCATGTGACAAGAAATTGAGGGTGGCCCCTGGTTAACAACTAGCAAGGAACTGAGAGCCTTGATCCAATAGCCTTCAAGAAACTGAATTCTTCCTACAACTGGAAGAGCTTGGTCCTTCTCCATGTGAGCACTCAGATGAGACCTCAGCCCTAAGCAATATTTTGATTGCAGTTCCATGAGAGGCTTTAAGCCAGAGGACCCTGTTGCCTATATTTCTGGCCCACTGAAACTATGAAATAATACATTTATATTGTTTTAAGCTGCTAAGTTTTATGGTAGTTTGTTACACAGCAATAGGTAATGAATATATACCCTCATTCCCTCATCCCTTCCCAGTGTGAGACCAGTCCTGGTTCCTAAGCCAATTTTGCTCCTGGGGTCTCACAAAAGTGGGTGTTTCTCAATCTCCCCATTATTAAGTCTCCACCCTTTGGCATCATTCTGTCTCTGGAGGCTGCATTGGACCTTGTCTCTGTACTCTACAGTCCATGTCTTTTGTTGTTTTACCTCTGTCTTCTCCCTTGAGTTCCAGCCACCCAGCTGGAGCCCTAGACTGCATTTCTCCTGCTACTGGACCACCTTAGGAAGATGGGATTTTCCCAACCACATGTGTGTTCATTTGCTAGAATATATGCCCAACTTTGTTTGCATGGACATCTCAGATCTTAAACTCTATACGGAAGAATGTTACTTAGATCTTCCCTGCCTACCCTAGATTAACCTAGTAATTCAGATCCTTGTCTCTATAATAATGAATTGGTGGTTATGTTTCCAACCCTATATCCACAGACTTTGCCTATATTTTTTTCAGGCGCATCTAAACTCTGATCCACAGTGTTATATCACCGAATGAAAGTATTATGAACAGTGCTTGTGATATCACTGAATCAAAGGCTTGGAAGCAAAGCTAAGACCAGACTTTCTATATATATATTTTTATCCCTAGTTAAGTGATTTTTCTACAATCTTTAGTTGCTTCCCTCAAAAGATAAAAAGGCCACAGACCATCTAGCCCATACAAAACAAAGATAATCAATGATAATTTTTAGTTATATTTACAAAGGTTGCTGGATTTTCATTTCCATTGGTGATGGAAGAAGAGGAGAGGTGATAAAGTGGTGTGACATGTACTGAAAATTATTTCTTATGGCAATGTATTCTTGAGAATGGCTATAAAAATGTTTTCTAGAGTACATTGTCTTCTATCTAAGATATATTCAGCATTGTTGTACTTGAAGGCAGAAAATGGCTCAAGTGACCTCAGGCACCCAGCATGTTGCTTCTTACTGAGGAGGTAATTTAACAAACAGTTTAAAGAAATAATAGAAATCTAACCTTGACTTACAAGGTAAATGGACCATTGAGACATAGAAACTACACAAATAAAATTCAGGAGACAGCACAATTAGTATTTTGGTATATAATAAAATCTATTATCTATAAAGTTGGAAAATAATGTTTGAAATCTTATCTAACTGTCTTACTAAAAGGGTTTATGTTGATATATCCTTTTAACTTTAAATACAGGGCTACTTCCCCAAATAAGTTAAATATTTGAAAACACAGTGTTCAAGAGTGAGAAGATTGGCGTAAAGTTATGTCTACCTCTTAATGGAAAATAATTAGCTTTGACAAGTCTGCCTCAGACAGGATCACAACTATGTTATTTAACCACACATATGTGTGAAGTTTGATTTCATCAGCTGTAATATGATTGCTTTAGATATTGGGCAGTTTTAACAGATATTCCTCAAGTGATCAATGATATTAACAGCTAGCAGGTTTTTCCCATTTAACAGGTGCCAGGCTTTATGATAATTGTTTTCCACAAATTATCTCATTTAATCCTTATAGCAACACAATTGCATAAGAACTATGAAACTGCCCATGGATCAGATGACAGAATCAAGACTCAAAGAGGTTAAGAAACCTGCCCAAAGCCACATGGCTAAGGAGTATATAGCCAGGCTACAATCTAGGCAGTCTGATTCTAGAGCTATGTACTCCTCAACACTGCAACACACTCTTCCACAGTTAATCTGAATGTAGTTTACAGCAAAGTATTTCAGTCCATTGATTACAAAGTCACTACTGGACATTTGTTGAGCACTTGTTATGATCAGGCCTTCCGAGGGCCCAAGAATGAATGAGATATGCATCCTGTTCTCAGAGGGCTTGCAGCTTGCTTACAGCATTATTAGGGAAATTACAGGAAGAAGTACAAAGCCTGTGATTCTTTAAAAGTTGAGATTCCCTTTCCAAATAACCCATCACATGGTTCGTTCAGCAGACACTAGCTGTGCCTTTGCATACATCTGCTCCCTACATTAAAAACCCAACACACACCTAACGTGTCCTACTGCAAGTACCTATGACTCATCACCTGAGGGCTTTCTAGTGTCCCTCACTTATGCAGAGGGGAGGTAGAAAGTTCCAGGAGGTTTGTGACCTTTGGAGAAGTACTCAGCTAAAGATTGATGGCATAAAGGAAAAATATCCCAGCCTTCTCACTCTTCAGATGTGAAATCTCTGTGGTGGCCATTTACAGTGTCTTCTGGAGTTCTCCAGCAAGATTGAGCCTCACTTGCCCCAAGAGATAATTAGCTTGATAATACAAAGTTTATTGACATTTGTTTCTTCCCGGTTTTACTTTCCTCATTCCTATCCCAGTGCTTTCTGGAATCTCCTCTCTAATAAACTACTTAAATTCAAATATTTGATTCAGACTCTAATTCTGGGGTAACCCAACATAGGACAATTTGTGAATTAATGTAATTACAATAATGTGTAAATTCAGCATCTTGCTCTACTTCTCAGTGCTTCCCTTGTTGAAAAACAGTGTTTTGCTCAAAGACTGGCAGGTTTGAAAACTTAAGGTTTACATAGAGTTTATTAAATTGTTTCATGACAAAGAAAGTGAAATGCAATGGGGAATTCTTGATAGAAGAGAAGATTAAACTATCTTTGGTGTATTTCTCAAGGCTAATAAACCTATTCTGAGGCAGCCTCCAGTAGCTGTCAGAACTGAAGGTTTTGTGTGTTAACATATCAAGTTGTGACTCCAACCTACAGAGAAGAAATTCTTCCTCACGTATTTTCAAAAGAGGTATGGTCTAAGAAGAGGCAAGTAAGAAAGAACAAGATCAGGACAGTAGGTCAAAGAGTGGTGGCAGCTTGTTACAGTAAAAAGGTCCCCAAAGTGGAAGTGAGTAAAATTGGATTCTAATGATTCTTTGTCCCTAAAAAGCTACATCATTCTATGAAAGCTAGTGCATTTCCCAGAACCTTATCTTCCTGCAAAATGTATGCAAAAGGATGTTTGATTAGATTGATTTCTTTTTTACTTTGTTTGTTATTTCTATTTTTTAATGAAATGATGTACTTGCAGATTAGTGACTGCCTGGGTAATGAGGGGAGAAAGTCATGAATTACAAGGGGTGATGAGGAAACTTCTTGATTTGTTCCTCTTCTTGATTGTGGTGATGGTTTCACTGTTGTGCATATATTGTCAAAACTTATCAAATTGTATATCTTGGGGGGGGGGGAGGGACAGCATTAGGAGATATACCTAATGCTAAATGACGAGTTAATGGGTGCAGGAAATCAACATGGCACATGGATACATATGTAACAAACCTGCACATTGTGCACATGTACCCTAAAACCCTAAAGTATAATAAAAAAAAATAAAATAAAATAAAAAATAAATAAATAAAATGCAAAACTGAAAAAAAAAATGAATGAATGAAATAATAGCCAAATAATTGGAGCAGATTAGGGTATTTAGCAATAAATCATTATCATTATCATCAGAACTAAAAAAAAAAAAATTGTATATCTTAAATAATTTTACCTCAATAAAGCTGTAAAAATAAGAGTATATGCTCAATGGAAAAATTTAAAACAGTTTATAATGGCAAATTCCTCTTTCTCCTGATATCTCAGTGTCCTCCAACCTGCTCTCGGGAGGTTAACCATTTTTTAAATATTTTGAAACGTTTAAGTTGCTCGGGGTTTAGTTCAGGTTTCTCTTTTTATTTTATTCTCTATACTCTCTTCCTATGTGATATCATTAATCATCTTAATTTTGAATTCTATCCATATGTAAACGACTCCTAAGACTACAAACCCAGGCTAGACCTCACTGCTGAGCCCCAGGCTTAAAAATAAAATTGCCTACTAAGCCCTTCCATTTGAATGTTTTATAGACAATTCAAATGTAATGTGTCCCAAGCTACTGTTAATATTCCTTCCTTCACCTTCTCCTACAGTCTTTGCTACCTCTCTGTAAATGGTACCATCAAATGCTTCCTCAATTAAGAAATCTTTCTGTCATCTTTTCAAAATTCAAATTAAATCACATCACTCCTTGGCTAAAATCCCACCAAGAGCAGCTGATTGTAAGTGAAATAAAATCTAACTCTTTCTCACAGTTTATAAGACTCTAGATCAGCAGTTCTTAAAGAATGATCTGCAGATCCCTAGGGTGGAGTGGGTCTCTGAACTCGAGTCAATTTGGTCAAAGTTATTTTCATAATACTGTAAAACGTCATTTGCCTTTTTACCCTGTTAATATTTTCATGGATGCTGCAAAGGCAATAGTGAATAAAACTGTTGGCCCTAGTATGTATCAAGGTGGTGGCAACAATCTATGCCAGTGACTTTGCATTTTTCTCTGCCATACATTAGCAGTTAAAAACGTGGGGGGAGCAAACTTCACATGAGAATATCCTTGATGAAGCACTACAAATGGTTTATTTTTCAAAATTTCAACTCTCGAATACACAGTTTTTAATACTCTGCGTGGCAAAATGGAAAGTAGTGTACATATACACTTGTGCAATTGTTTGAGTTGTGAGCTGAACTAGCCACACTTTTCAAGGAGCACCATTTTTATTTGAAAGAATGACTGACAAAATTATGTTTATTCAGATTCAGATGAATCTGTCACTTTGAGGGAAGCAATTGACAGTATTTGCTGCCAATGTTAAATTCAAACTTTCAAACAAACATTCAAATTTTGAAAAACTTTTTTCTACCACTGTGAGTTTGACAGCTTCCTGATGCTTTCTCCATAACGTAAGTGGTGGCTTTACTGAATGTAATTTTCTTTGATAATATACAATGGAATGTGTCAACATTTGGATGATCTGCATTATTCAGTGAACCAAGATTTTCCAAATGACCAACATGTGATGTTCAAAATCATACCAGGGAAAAGACATATTCAATGTTCAAGGTAAGCCTATGTAATTAATATAAAAATGTATTAAAAATTTATTAATATGATCCCAGATTCCAGTTTGCAACTACCTTTAAGAAAGTCCCACTTGTCAAGTTTTGTTGTTGTATCAAAGAAGATACTTTGATGTACAGAATAAACATCTGCTATAATATTACTCAAATTTCCAATTGCATAAAGCTGAATTTTCTTCATATATTTCAACCAAAAAAAAACATATCTCAACAGTTTGAATTCAGTAGCACATATAGGAATTTATCTGTCATCTACTAGGCAGACACTAAGAACATTTGCAAAAATACAGAATAGTATCATTCTTCCCTTTCATTTGTTTGTATTTTAGAAACTATAGTTACTTTTCATAAAACAATTCTCTTTACATTGGCATGTGTATTAGTTTCCCAGGACTGATGTAATACATTCTACAAACTTAGTAGTTTAAATAACAGAAATTGTTTTCTCACAGTTCCAAAGGTCGGAAGTCTAAAACCAAGATGTTGATATTGGTTCCCTCTGAGGGATAACACCTCTCTCCAGCTTCTCACCAGTAATCCTCAGTGTTCCTTGGCTTGTAGACACATTATTTCAATGTCTGCCTTTGTCTTCATGTAGCTTTCTCCCATGTATTTCTTTGTGTCTGTTTCCTCATGTCATCTCTCATAAGAACTTGTCATTAGATTTAGGGGTTACCCTAATCCAGGGTAATTTCATCTTGAGACGCTTTGTCACATCTGCAAAGACTCTTTTTCCAGAAAACGTGACTTTTAAAGGTTCTGGAGATTAGGACATGTCAGGATTAGGAGACTTTGGAGAAATCAGCATTCAACTTACTAGGACATGTAATGTGTTTCTTATTATTTTAAAATGAAGAAATAAATGCCTATTTTTACAAATTCACCATTTAATAGCCAATGTCATAAGTATCAATAAACATGACTCATATAAACTCTTGGGATCCTCAGTAATTTTCAAGGGAGTCAGAAAGTCATGAGACTAAAAGGTTTGAAACTGCTACTTGGTGTGGTCAGCTCCCCCTCCAAACTTACTCACCCCTGCCTTCCACATTCCCCTTCTTTTTTTGTTTTCTTTCTACCTGTGAATTTTCAGGTCGTGAAACACACCAAACTTTCTCGCCTTTGGTACTTGCAGAATGAGAGTTTGTAAACCTGTGTTTTAAACTCTGCAATGCCAATACTGTTAACTCTCATGTTTCTTACTAGTGAATAAGAAAGAGCCAAATTATCCTGTATAACCATTGAATCAAGAGTTATATTCCTCAAGTCTCAGTTGAAATGGCATCTCTTCTTGAAGTATTCTCACATCATCCTGTATATAGAGGCCACTCCTCATTCTACATCATAGCATCATGCATTTATCACAAGTTTTATCAATATTTTAAAATGTATTCTATTTTTATTTTTAAAAGATTATCTTATATATCTCTCAGTACACTGTGAGCTTCTTGAAGACTGTACCATATCTGTTTTACTTAATATTATATATATAATTATATATACTCAGCCTATCCCAGAGGGGTCAGCTTATAGTTTCAATTAAGGGATGAATAAGTAGATTCTGAGTTAAATATATAATTTCTCTGTGTAAAGGCCACCCCTATATAAAGTCATATATGGATACAAAAATGTGGTTTTTAAAATACAAAGCAAATCATGATATAAACTGATAGCTTACCTTTTCCCCCCTTCAGTACATGTTGAACAAGTTTCCATTTCAGTTTCTATATAAAAAAGTCTAGTTCATCTTTTCTTAATGGTTCAAAGTATTCCAGAATATGAGTGTGCCATCTCATAAATAGCATCCTTTTGCATGTCTCTTTGTGCATACCTATTTAACCGAAGGTGAAGTGGCTGGGTTAGATGATGTGTGCATTTAAACTTTTGATGGCTGATGTCAAATTGAGCTCCAAAACTGCTGAACAAATTTACATTCTCACTAATGGTTTAAGTAATTCAGCAGCTATCTAGAAGGTAGGACTTGAGAGGGAGCTAGGAGAGGCTGCCTTAACCAAGACTGTTTTCCTATAGGCAAATCACAGTGCTTTTCCTTAAGAGTTCAAGGTGGTGGCTGGGCGCAGTGGCTCATGCTTGTAATCCCAGCACTTTGGGAGGCCGAGGTGGGCAGATCACAAGGTCAGGAGATCGAGACTATCCTGGCTAACATGGTGAAACTCCATCTCTACTAAAAATATAAAAATTTAGCCGGGGTGGGGGTGGTGGATGCCTGTAGTCCCAGCTACTTGGGAGGCTGAGGCAGGAGAGTGGCGTGAACCCGGGAGGCAGAGCTTGCAGTGAGCTAAGATCGTGCCACTGCACTCACTCCAGCCTGGGCGACAGAGCGAGACTCCGTCTCAAAAAAAAAAAAAAAGAAAAAAAGGTTGAAGGTGGCTTTTTTGTGCATATTACTTTGAAAGAATGACAAATTATTCTGCACTCACCAAGACAATCTGTGAGTCTTTGGAAACACAAATGAGATAAGGAATTAAAATTTTAATGAAGAGAAAGGGAACACTGGTATCCTTAGGGGAGAGGCAACTAGAATAGAACTCTAGACTGGAGTTCATCTATTGTTCCACCAGAATCAGTAGAACAACACTGGACAACTGAGAAAGAGACCCTCGGATCTCCAAAACCCAGAATAGAGGCATACTGAAGACAGGCACTGGTCTTGGAGTTATATACTCCCTGCTGAGGCTTGAACCTTGTCAGGACTCTGAAAAACCCATTCATCCTTTTTGAGTCTCACTCCTACCACTAACCCCCGAGGGCTGGAGACTCTAGTCCCTAAAGCCCTTTCTAGTCCAGAACTATGCTGAGGTTTTGCTTAAGGGCTAGTTATTGTCCCAGGATCAATTTAAGGAGGGGTGGGGATGAGTTATTAATTAAGCTGCAGAAATATAACTACTTGTAATAGTTTCTCATTATTGCAGTAATAAATTGCCACAAAATTAATGGCTTACAATAACACAAATGTATTATGTTATATCTCTGAAAGCCAGAGGTCTGAAGCACATCTTTGTGGAATACAATCCAGAGCTGCATTTCTTTTCTGGAATTTCTAGAAGAAAATGTGCCCTTTCCTTGCCTTTTCTAGCTTTTAGGAACTACCTGCATTCCTTGGTTCATAGCTCTGTCTTCTGTGTTCAATGCCAGCAGCACAGCATCCTCAAATCTCTGTGACTCTGACCTTCCTGCCTCCCTTCTTTAAGTACAAGAACACTTTCAATTGGTTTGGGTTAACCCAGATCAACCCGGATAATATCCCCATCTCAAGATCCATCACTGGATCACAGTCCCTTCCTTTCTGCCAAGTAAGCTAACATATTCACAGGTTCTGATAATTGGGATGTGGACATCTTTGGGGGAGCTGTAATTCTGCCTACCATACAAATTAAGTTTAAAAATGTACTTTCAGATGGCACAAAGCTGGAAGTCAAAATGCCCGTTGTTTCCCTTTAGGAATCTTTCCAGTTATTAGTTGCTGTATAGCAAACAACCCCAAACTAGCAACAATCCTTTATTTGTTCACATATCAGCAAATTGGGCAAGGCTTGGCAGGGACAACTGATCTCATGCAGTATCAACCGCAGCCACTCAAGTTATGCAGGCATATTTCTTCAGGCTGTTTGTTGTCTGAGAATCTGGTCAGGACTTTGGGCTGCCTGGGTAGGGGCCTCAGATGTTCCCCATATGGACCTCTCCATGAATTATTTGGCTTTCTTTATGCAATGGTGGGTGGGTATCAAGAGCCAGAGACCCAACAAAAGCAGACCTAAGCTGTATCATCTTATATGACCTAGACTTGGGAGTCTCATAGAGTCACACCTCTGCAATAATGGCAAGGTCACCCTTGTTCAAGGAGAGGGAACACAGCCCCCACATTTCTTTGAGAAAAGTGTCAGAGTCATATTATGAGAAAAGCATGGGGGATGAGAGGTAGTATTGCAGCAACTTCGAAAAACAAAATTTACCATGGGGTACCCTAGACTCTTAATTAAAACTGTTTTTAGAATAGTAATATAACCAATCCTTGAAAGCTATACACCCACAAACCATTTGAAGAGGTCTTCCTGGCATAGCCTTGAGCCAGCATATTGGAAGATTAAGTGTATCTTTGAACTAAAAAAGTTCTTTTTTTTGTTATTAATCTCTCCTGGGGGAAAATTTAAAAATTCTCATGCTAGCAATCAGAAGTGACATTCCACATCCTCTATTCAAAGGAAATCATGTTTATATTTCCCTCTGTTTAACTTTGTTGCACTCTTTACTTCCTGGTAACTGTCTTATTATATAAACTATAGGATAAATAAGTATGGGGGGCTTTTATGTACAACTCCAGACTCATAACCTCACCCATTGTGTCAAAACACATCAATGGACAATGAACAAATTTAGTCGTCTGCATGTTTTGTCTACCTCTATGCTAAACATCTGGATTTGGGGACACATTTGGGGAGGGAAGGAATTTTTATTTTTCAGCTGAATGTTTAACCTTGATTATGCACAGTTATTGAGTATATTATGAAGAAGCTGAAATAATTCCCAAGTATCAGCAAATACATCTCATTATTATTATTATTATTATTATTATTATTTTGAGACAGAGTCTCACTGTCACTCAGGCTGGAGTTCAGTGGCACAATCTCAGTTCACTGCAACCTCCAACTCCTGGGTTCAAGCGATTCTCGTGCCTCAGCCTCGAGTAGCTGGGACTACAGGCGCACCACACTACACCCAGCTAATTTTTGCATTTTTAGTAGGGATGGGGTTTTGCCATGTGGGACGGGCTGATCTGAAACTCCTGGCCTCGAGTGATCTGCCTGCCTTGGCCCCCCAAAGTGCTGGGATTACAGGTGTGAGCCACCATGCCTGGCCCCCATCTTCCTATTTTTAAACTTGTTTTAACTTGGTTACTTGTACTTAGGTAGATATTCATTCATAACTAATCAAAATTAGTTCTTAAAAACTTTTGCTGTTTCTCCCTGTATCTACAGAAGAAAAAGCAAAGGAGTCCTGCTCTCCTTCCCATCCTGTAGATGACTGCACTGGATTGGGTGACTGTGATTTTTTTTTTTTTTTTTGAAGTGTCTTAAGGTATCCATTCTTTCTACCTTCCTTCTTGATTTCCCTTCTTCTTTCCTTCTTGTCTCCTTTTAATATATATTTGCTGAGCACCTACTATGTGGAAGTTTCTCTGCCCATGTCCAACAGGATACTGGCAATGGAGATAAAACATGGCACCTGTCCTCAATTTGTTTATGTCATAGCGGAGAAATGGTGGGAAAGAGATATGGATGACAACCTTCCAGACAAATGTGGAGGGAAGAGTGGTTATTTATCCTTAGTATAGAAGATGGAGTTCAAAGTAGGCTTCACAGAGAAAGTGATGACTCAAATGGGCCTTGATGGTTTATAATAGGGGTGGCTGGGAAAGGAGAGCAGGTGTCACTTATTCTAGTCATGGGCCCAGTGTACAAAGGGCTACAAGCAGCAGAGGGCAGAGAAGTCTTCTATGGGCTTTATTAGAACAGTGGGATGAGGATATCAGGTTTTGCGTGTGACTCAGAAAAACAATAAAAGATAAGTTGGAGAGAAAAACAAAACAGTTTGTTCTTAGTTCTGTAGGCATTGGGTGCCAACACTTTGAAGTAGGAGAGTGACAAAGTTGATTCTGTGTTCTAGAAGACAGAGTGAAAAAAAAAAAGATTGGAAACAGGAAGGAGGGCAATTCAGGTGTGGTTGTGATAAGATTTGTGGGAAAACATGACTTCTGTAGCTTTTTTTTTTTTTTTTTTTTGAGACAGAGTTTTGCTCTTGTTGCCCAGGCTGGAGTGCAATGGCACAATCTCAGCTCACCGCAACCTCTGCCTCCCGGGTTCAAGCGATTCTCCTGCCTCAGCCTTCCTGAGTAGCTGGGATTACAGACATGCGCCACCATGCCCAGCTAATTTTGTATTTTTGGTAGAGATGGAGTTTCTCCATGTTGCTCAGGCTGGTCTCGAACTCCTGACCTCAGATGATCCGTCTGCCTAGGCCTCCCAAAGTGCTGAGATTACAGGCGTGAGCCACCATGCCCGGAACGACTTCTATAGCATTTTAAGTTAATTTCAAGTCAGTTACGCATCACCTTCATTTATCTAAACCTCATTAAATGCTATGTCCATTACTCCACAGCAGAACACTTAATTTGTCACAACATGTATATTATTTTGCAGTCAAGGTCTATACTGCCATTCCTTGAGTTGTAGCTTATAAAGGCAAGCATTTCCCATGGGTTATTTTAACTCCCATTATCTTTGTGACATATATGCATTCATGAAAAGAGAAAGGTTATTAAATTTGTCCAGAGACAGTTTCACTAGAAAGAATAAGGCGTCTGTTAATCCTAACTGGAGAATATTTGTAGGTTTGCTTGATGGGGCCTATTTAAACCAATTAAATAGATTTTGGACCATAGGCAATGACATGTCTGCATTGACAAATTCACTTGAAATAGCAACATTCAGCAAATGTTTATTAAGTTTTAACTATGTGCTAGGCACCAAGAATGCAATGGTGAGAACACTAGCATATTCAGAGGCCCACAGTCAGAAAATAAACAAGCAGACATCCTGCTGCTACATGGGCCAGTATTTGTTTGAAAGTGAAGTGATGGTAACTTAACTATCTTTTGTGATGGTGACATGGTACATTTTCAGTGAAAAACCGCTTAATTGAAAACAAGAAGTAAAATAATGTCACTGATCAGAAAAAAAGGCCTTACTTTATCAGAAATGACAAAGAGGAACAGAGAAAAACCTCTCTAGGAAAGACAAGAACTGCAGAGACGGAGGTAAGAGAGGTACACAGCAAGCACTTAATAAATAGTTGTTGAATTAGGAGGTTATTTTACTTAGTGGGCAATATAACAGAGTGGTTTAGAGTGAGGACTTTCAAGCCAGACAACCTAGGTTTCAATCTTGACATTGTAATTTACAAGCTGAGTGTTATGGGCCTAATTATATCCCCCCAACATTCATTTGTTGAAGTCACCTCCCAGTACTGCAGAATATGATCTTATTTGGAAAAGGTGTCATTGTAGGTTTGTTAAAGCGAACTAAATATGGCCTGAGAAGGACTCTATACTTCCATATTTGAGTCCTTGTGGATGAACTGTAACCTACCTTAACAGGCAGACAAGATTGAAAACCTAACTTAGGAGCATGAGCCTGTAACAGTAGCTGAGTCTTGGCCAATTCCAGCAGCCATAGTTCAATTGCTCATAGACTGCTAAGTGTTCAAATAAGGCGAAAACCAACCTGTAACCAATCCAGCTGTTTCTGCACCTCACTTCTGATTTCTGTACGTCAATTCCCTTTTTTTTGGTCTATAAATTTGCTCTGACCAGAAGCATCCCTGGAGTCTCTCTGAATCAGCCATGATTCTGGTGGCCGCCCGATTCACAAATTGTTCATTGCTCAATTAAACTCCTTTAAATTTAATTCAGCTAAGGTTTTGCTGTTGTTGTTGTTGTTTTGGTTTTTGTTTTGTTTTTGAGATGGAGTCTCACTCTGTCGTCCAGGCTGGAGTGTGGTGGTGTGATCTTAGCTTATTGCAACCTCCACCCCTCCAGGTTCAAACTATTCTCCTGCCTCAGCCTCCTGAGTAGCTGGGATTACAGGCACCTGCCACTGCGCCCAGCTAATTTTTGTATTTTTAGTAGAGAGGGGGTTTCACCATCTTGGCCAGGCTGCTCTTGAACTCCTGACCTCGTGATCCACCCACCTCAGCCTCCCAAAGTGCTAGGATTATAGGCGTGGGACACTGAACCCAACCTGAAGTTTTTCTTTTAACAATATGATTAGTTAAGAGGAGGTCCTGTCTTGGTCATCTCAGACTGCCATAATGCAGTACGATAGACTGCATGGCTTAAACATCAGAAATTTATTTTCTCATGGTTCTGGAAGCTGCAGGTCAGAGATCAAGGTTCTGGCATAGTTGGGTTCTAGTGAGGGACCGCTTCTTGGCCTACAGATCACTGCCTTCTCTCTGTGTCCTCACGTGGACTTTCCTCAGTGGGGAGACATAATTCAGTCCAAAGCAGCTTCTAATCCAATATGATGTGTGTACTCAGAAGAGGAAATTTGAACAGACACGAATAGAGGGAAGACAATGTGAAGAGACACAGGGAGAAGATGGCCATCCACAAGCCAAGGAGAAAGGCAGATCGTTTCCTCCTACCCCCCAGAGGGAACCAGCCTTGCTGACATCTTGCTCTCAGACTTCCAGATTCCAGAACAATTAGGCTGTATGTTTCTGTGGTTTAAGCCACTCAGTTTGCGGTAACTTGTTATGGCAGCCCTGGCAAGTCAATGTACCAAGTAAACTTGGACAATTTACTTAACCCCTCTGTCTTAATTCTCTCACTTGTAGAATGGGAGATGATGATACACCGGCCTTTTAGGGCTTTTGTGAAGATTAAATGTATTAATATATGTAGAGTCCTTAAGTTAATGCACGTCACAGAGGGGGCAGTAAATAAGTCAGCTATTGTTTTAATAATGCTTCCCTTAGACACATAGAGACCTCGTATTTGTGTGAGAATGAATATAAGACAGTCTCTGCCAGAAGCCCCTCACCAGGTATAATCTCATTCAATTCCCTCCATCCCCAAAGGAATGATAAACATTTCTAACTCAACAAAGCTCCACAGCTCAGTGGAAAGCCCAGCAGACCTGAGATCGGATGGTCGGGGCTATGGTAACTTCAATTTCTTCATTTGTAAAATGGGAATTAATTTCTTCCAGCATGAGAGCTTGTTGAGGAGATAAAGAGCTGGCCTCTAGCAGGGGATCTGATGGCAGGGGTGAGGTTGAGGGCTTGGAAGTAAAGTCACCGGCCCTGACCCCTTTCTGCGTCATCCTCAGGCTCTGTCCAGTGGGCAGCATCCTGCCCCGAGCTTAGGCGTCCCCTTCGCTGGAGGTTTCAGGTGTGGCTTCCTAACACTCCAGCCTGCTGGCCTTCCTGCAGCTGCAGCTGTTCTGCTGTTGTCTCTCTCTCAGTGTTTCTCCCCTTCACCTGTTGGCATTTGCACATTTCTGCACAGCAGTGTATGGAGTACACAGCAGTATTCTCCATCTAACTGATAACAAAAAAAGACAAAACCCAAAACAAGTCCAGTCCAGCCACAGAAACAATAGACATGGTTCTCATTCTATCATGTGGAACTTGGTGCCCAGGTGGTCTGCACTGACTGTGTCAAGCTCTCAGAGACATCACTTTCTGGTGCTGCAATAATTCCTGCATCCTTCTTTCATCTGCCTCTCAAGGTGGTGATTCTCTCTCTGGTCAGGCCATACCTGGACCACAGGCTCTCTAAACCTTGAATCGCCTTTGCTCATATCTGAGTGGCACCAGGTAATGTGGCTGTGATGCTTAAACACACATTTTGGACTTGCTGACTATAAATCCAACTGCTACAATGACATTCTGTTCTTATACCCAATATTCCTCATGACATTTATCCAGTCTGTTCTGAAGCATAGGTCTGGAAAGTCATTCTGTTCTTTTCAGCTTATGGGTAAGGAATAGTTGCTTCCAAATCAAGTGTTATTTGAAAGGTCGAACCTCGCGAAAAACAAAAGTGCATTTTCTCTGTTTTTATTTATTGTTTTCCTTATTTAAGAGTTTGTTTATTTAACTGGCTGTTGGGTTATTCCCTCCTCATCTCCTTACAGACACATTCTTCTCCTCCCAAATGTAGAATGGTACACCTCACATTTGTTTACTAGCAGTTTTCTCTTTGGTACTTTCACATATTTTTATGACCCCATAGTCCATTATTCGTGCGTTGCATTTTCGAAAAGGAGGGTGGGAACAGACATTGGGACTATAGTATTGGTCTGTTTTCCAAAAGGCAACGGAAGGTAATACTCATGAAAAATAATCTAGGTCATTCTTGTCATTTCTGATGGATGCAAATTCACAATGGTGATACTTGTGCATCCTAGGCATTTAACAAACACAGGTTGAAAATTTCAGTGAAAGAAATTACTTCTCCATCACACTTTGACAGAATCAAAAGATATCCATTATGCCCTAACCTATCACTTAATGGAAACACTTACAAATGAATTATAGTATTTTTTACCTCCATATTACCATGATCTTACAAAAAATAAAAGTAAATTTGCTTTTTACAAATTTTAAAGAAATCTACAACATAATGAGTAGAGCAAACTTATATGTATAAGCAAAACGTAGTATTTAAAATAGGAGTCACTAATTTTATGGAAAAAAAGATGTATTTAGACCATTAACTTTTTTTTGGTCATCCTTAACACTGATTTAATATTTTGAGACTTTTACAATATCATAACTAATGTCTTTTAAAAGATAAAGTGCATTTGGAAACAGTGGAGGAAAGGAGGAGAGACAGAAGGAGAGAGAAATGCACTCTTTCCTCTTATTTGGAAAACCAAATGCACTCCATGTGAGGTGTTAGAGTTATAAATATTGAAGAATAGAAGACTAGAATATGTCTTGTGACACTGGATTGAAATTGAAGGTATCAATATAAACTCCTGCTTTTTACAGCTATAGATATACATATAGATACACATAAAAATATAGAGGCATAGATGTATTAATACAATTTTTTCAACTCTGCTGAGAGTACCTAAAAGAAATTGTACTAGAAAATACCACTCTGATACCAGAAAATGCCACTCTCCACTCAAAGAAACCTGAGTTCCTTCAAAAAAAATACATATACCCAGAAATAAGAAAACTCTAAAGAATGATGAGAATATGTAAACACACACACATTGAGGCACATACAGGGGCACACTTGCAGAGGCTGCCAAATCCTGGATAATTTGAGCATAAAAATAAACAATGATAATAATGGATTATAACTCATTGCTTAAAATATGAACACGAGTCCCTATAATAATAATTAAATAAATTTCTAAAAATACAAAATAATTAGCAGGGCGTGGTGGCAGGCGCCTGTAGTCCCAGCTACTCGGGAGGCTGAGGCAGGAGAATGGCATGAACCCGGGAGGCGGAGCTTGCAGTGAGCTGAGATGGTGCCACTGCACTCCAGCGTGGGGGACAGAGCCAGACTCTGTCTCAAAAAAAAAAAAAAAAAAAGAATTAATGGGAGGGAAGTAAAAGCCTTTTCATACAGAAGAATGCCAACTCATCAATATAGTAGGGATGATGAAGTGAGAACATCTCCAACGGATGGTAAAATTTGTGGGTAATATTTGAGAAAAACCTGGTAGATACCATGATGAAATGATCAAGCTTAATATCAGTGACAACCCAGCATTATGTTCCTCCTGATGTGATACACGGAAAACACAACATCACTTCTGTGGCGTTCCTGCATGTTTTATGCATAACCTGAAACTCATCATGAAAGAACATTAGATACATTCTATTAAGGGATATTTTGCAAATTAACTGACTTTAACTCTTTTAAAATATCAAGATCAAAAATGGCAAAGAAAGGCTGGTGGGCTGTTCTAGATCAAAGGAGGCTGAAGAGACAGGACAGACAAATTAATGTGTGATCTTGTTTTAGATCCTGGCCTGAAAAAAAAATGTGAATGGTGGATTAGAAAATAACACAGGCCAATGTTAAGTTTTGATAATTGTACTTTGAAATACTCCTTATTCTTATGAAACAATCGCCAAAGTATTTAGGGGTAAAGGGGCATGATATCTTCAACTCGTTCTCAAATAAAAGACATGTATTTACTTTGGAAAAAAATACGTGTGTATGTTTGCGTGTGTGTGCACATGACAGAATATGATGAAGCAAAGGGATAAGTTTGTTGTCAATAATTGGTGAACGTGACTATATGGATATATAGAAATTCCTTGCGCTATTCTTGCAACTATTCAGTCAGTTTGAAATTAGAAGAAATAAAGATATATTTTTTAAAGTTCTATATGAAAAAAAATCATCCAATGTGGAGACATTCCTTTTTTTAAGAAAAAATTCAGCATGTCTAAGAAGTGATATTCCAGATGTGTGAAGCAGTAAATTCAATGTCTGGCTGCAAAAATATTTAACTTCTTATGTGCAATAGTTCCAAATGAGGTTCAGACAAGTTGCTTTTACCAAGCATGCTGACATGCCTCAACTTAAGAATTTGTCTTTTTGAGAAAAACCAGCCTCATATATAATTGATTTTATTTATGAGACGTGTTCAAGTATTAGTAGTCCTTTATATTAAGTCCTTTCTATGGATAAACATTGGCATTGTTTAACTTCAGTCAAGGTCTTTCTGTCTTCTCAGACCTTTTTCAAAATATTCCCTTTGGAAAAATAATATTGCACGGGAAAAAAACTGCAGTACTGTGAGGCCTAATCGCAGAACGAAATCAGGAGCATTTGGTCATTGGAAAAGATACTTGTTATTGTCAAAACATTGAGAGAAGGCATGTGATGTAGCCACTACATTCCTTAAACTCCACAATTATCAGATTGAAGATAAGCAGTCCAAATTAGGATTTAACGCTTTCAAACATAAGTGACAAAATTGAGAGACATATATCAGGCCAAAGAAATGCAAAAATATACAGCTCTGCATTTGAGCCATAGAGATAAAAGCTGTGGAATGTTGAACACATTGGCAGCTTTCCTGGTTTAGAGAAATAAAAAGCAACTTATGGTGGTGATAGCAGAGTGTCTTCATACTGACTACTAAGTTTATCTCAAGACCAGTATATTTTTGTTTTCATCTTGCGTTTTTTAAAATTCAGTTTATGGATTTTTCACTGAAAGTGCATAAAATTACTAGGAGTTAAATTTATAGGGAATAAAATTTCCAGGGCCTAGCAATATTCTATACATTGTTAAGTGCATGTTTCAGCAATAATAATTCCTTATGGATATGATGTTTTGCTGTTTGCAATTTTTTTTTCAAATGTTGTGTTATTTTATGTCTAGCTTTTTGCTAAACATTGTGAGATTCATCATGTTGTATATGGTTGTATTACGGTTCTCCAGAGAAACAGAGCCTCTTTGTGTGTGTGTGTGTGTGTGTGTGTGTGTGTTTGTGTGTAGGAAGAGATTTATTATAAGAAACTGGCTCACGTGATTATGGAGGCTGAGAAGTCCCATCTGCAAGCTGGAGACCCAGGAAAGATGAGATTGTAAGTCCAGTCAAAGGGTAGAAGACCAATGTCCCAGCTCAGGCAGGCAGGCAGGCGGGAAGCAAAAAGCACAGATTCCTCCTTTTCCCACCTTTTGTACTATTCTGACCCTCAATGGATTGGATGATGTCTATCTATATTGGGGAGGGAAATTTACTTTACTGAGTCCACCAATTCAAATGTAAATCTCATTCAGAAACATCCTCCTGGACACACCTCAAAATAATGCTTAATATGGGTACCGCTGGGCCCTGTCAAATTGACACATAGAATTAACCATCACAGTGGTTGTAGTTTTTTCTCCTTTTGGAACAAATATAATACAATTTATATATCCATTCAGCTGTGATGGGCATTTAAGTTGTTTTCAGTTTGGGGCTCTTGTGCATGTCCTTTGGTGACTATATAGATGCATTTTTGTGGGTTAGTATAGTCCTTAGTGGAAAATTGCTATGTCACAATGGGACATGAATACTATTGCCAATTTCCGAAATGGTTGTACTGATTCACACTCTGTCACAACATTTGAAAGTCACAGTTGCTTCATGTTCTTGCCAACACTTGACATTATTAGTCTAATCAAGCAGGAAGGAGTAGCTTGAGGCAGACAAATGCTCCTGTTGAGATCAACTCAAAACCTACATTTAAAAAAAAAAATTGCTTAAAGGCATCAGAGAGCTGCTGAAACAATGAGAACTAGAAGGACTGAGATTGCAAAGAGAGGACAAATGAAGAAATGTGAGTTTATCATTTGTAGCTGCCTTTTTTCCTAAAAAGGTTTGCAGATTCTTGGTGTGGGCAACAGGCCAGGGATCCAAGATCTATTCTGGGAGAAAGGCTGGGAATGGCCAACAAGTGAGACTTTTACAGTTCTCTAAAGCTGGAAAGACAAAAGTGGGGACTTCACAGTCCTCCAACACACAGCCAGTGTTTCAACACATTTGCCAACTTCTAAAGCTGTATAGAATAGGAAATTAAAGAGTTATGTTGAAAACATCTAAAAAGTAGAGCAGAATGTTCCTCAGTCCCATACTGTTGAGTAGATGACAATGAGAGTACAGGACCCACCAAGGGCTGGGCCCCTGTGAATACCCTTGGTCTCAGTCCCAGGGTTATGTTTCAAGAATATTGGAGAACCAGAGGTGTCAGAGGCATTCAAACCAAAGCGACCCATTTTGAGTAAGGCCTAGGAAATGAGGCTTGGACTTGCTGGGCTGCTTTCTCAGAAAGTTAGGCATTCTGAGCCTCTAGATGCTTATGGTTAAGGGAACAAATTAATAATGTTTACTAAACAGACCCAGACTTGGGAGTGTCCAGATATCCCGATATCTGGAGAACAAAGGCATTCCTAATTTTGCTTTAAAGATAACATTGATTCTTGCAAAATATGGTAATTAAGAAAATTAACCCTTTATCACAAACCCTTGAAGCAGAGCACAACTCCCTACATATACGAGCATTGTCCCTAGGGTGGGACACGTTCCTCCTCTTGCTTTCAGGAATGTCCTACTCTTGTCTATGGAGTAGCAGTTTTTTCACCACTTTACTTTTCTAATAATCTTGCTTTTTATTTGTGAGAATTCTCGCCCTGAATTCTTTCTTGGGCAAGATCCAAGAACCCTCTCTCGGGGTCTGGATTGAGTCCCCTTTCCTGTAACAGAGGTAGACCGAGCCTTAACTTTGCAATGATGGCCTCAACTGAGTGCATAATTAGATCAAAGTGATAAGCTCCCACTTTTTCAGTCTACTATAAGAAAGCATGGACCTGTTCTAAAGAAAATAATCTCATATAATATAGAACTATTTTTAATATGCAAATATTAAATAATTGCTCTGTTGAAATTCTTATTTTTATCTATTTTATTAATATTTTTCTCAGTTTTCTTGAAAATATTAATAACTAAAGTCTTTGCTAATTCCAAGAGCTGCATCATTTGTGTCTATTTCTATTGTCTATTTTTCCATTGATTTTAGTCACATTATTCTCTTTTTGCAGGCATGGGCATTTTTTATTAAACGTTGAGAACTCTGATTTCTTTAAATTTGCATTTTGTTATTTATTTGTTTATTTGAAGTTGTTCATTTGAGTCAACTTAGGGTCTATGTCTGAAAAATCTATCCAGTTAACTTGTAACTCTGTTTCTGTTGTCTTTCAATTTTGGAATAGCAATTTTGGTTGAATGCCAGGCATTCTCTATAATAAGTATGATAGAGTTTAGATGATGTTCTCTTACAATAAGGATTCACCCTATCCTACTGTTAAGTAAGAAGGGTTTATCTTGGTGTAGCCAGGAAATTATTTGACCCAATGCTAATTTGCAGTCTCTTTAAGTCTCGGTGTATTTTTTTGTTTATTTCCAATTCCTAGAGTGAAGCTTGCCAATGGTCCAGACTAAAAGACCAGAGTGTTTACTATGACCTCTTTGCCTCAGCAGTGCTAAATTCCAATTTTTGTTTACCCAGTGTTGTGAGACTGCCAAAAACTCTCTTCTCCTTTTCAGCTAATTTTTACTTAGCTTCTTAACCCCTGACACTGCTCAGTAAAGAATTGGCAAATGTCTAATGGAGAGTACCAAAGACTGTCAGGCTGACTTCCCCATGCCTCTTTATTTTCCGTGATCTTGGTCCCCCAAGCCCTTGATTTCCTATTGGCCTGGACTCCAGTGTTTGTCTTCCAAGCCTCATGATATTTTCAGAAGCTCTGCTGGCTCCCCTGCCCTTTGGCAGCTGTCTGCCTGGCTTCTCACACTACCACTCATACCGAAAATTAACAAATGCCCCAAGAGGAAGAGAAGTATGGAGAAGTTGAGCTTATCTTAATGACCTGCACTTTTTCCTGGGATCTTCACCCTCACATTTTGGTTACCTATACAATTTCTCAATGCCTACACACAGATTTATATATGTATGTGTATATACACACACACACACACATATATATACATATTCTATTTGACTTTCTCAGTTATTCTTGGTGCCAGATTATTCTGCTGCAACTATGTCAATTATAGTCAGAAACAGAAATCCCTTCATATTTGTGTTTTATTCTTCCTGAGTTAAATATAATTCATTATCTCCATTTTACAAATGAGGAAAAAGATTTAATGAAGATATGTGATTTACCCAAAGTCACATGGGTAGCAAATGGTAGATCTTGAGTCATGGTAGATTTGATTCCAAGCTGAAGCCTTTATACCACACCATAGTGACCTCTGTTCTTTTAGGAAACTGTCATTTGGTAAGTATATTGCTTGAGAGGCAAGAAAAGAATACCTCTCCACTGCCACATGTCTTTTATTCCTAGACCATGACTCTTCTGGTTTGGCACTCAAACTGTAGTAAATAATCATAATATTAATATATTCTCTACAGATTTAATCAATTTAACTTTCATGTCCATTAAAACACTTTCAAAAATAATCCAAATATTTTTCGAATAACCCAACCTTTAGAACTATATATGTATTATAGACTATTTATAACCAATATTAATGTATAATTTTAGTTAATTTTGAACAGCATAGCAAAAATGAATGTTTATTGACTACTTACTAGGTCTCAAATACTTTATATACAGTATGTTCTTCATAGGACATATATTTTTATCCTCATTTTATAAAATGGTAGCCCAACTTTAGGAATATTTTATAAACTTGCCTAAGAATGTACACATGATGTACATTCTTGTGGATTCAAACACCAGTCTAATCCAGAACCCCTGTAGTTAAATATTATGCATTGCTGTCCACACCTATGCAAGGTAAAATAATCTTATTTTTTTCTTTTAAGTGTTAATATCTATTGATTTCCTATGGTTATTAATAGAGGAACGCATTTATATAGCTGAATCAATTGAGTGTGTATCTATTATAGTTTCTGTGGTAGATACACGAAAGTCACAGAAACTTCCAATTTAATTGATAAGAAAAAACATGAACATGAGAAATATCCCACTGCAAAGTGTCATTAAAGTGTTGAGTGACACAGATAAGAAATTTAGAAATTTAGAGGACAGCAGAGGAGCTGTTGGCAGTGACTGCCTGGAGAGGGATGACTCTTGGTGTGTGTCTTGAAGGGCTGAGCCTCGATTAAAGATGATAAGGGGAAAAGGGCCCCAGACACAGGGCCCCAGGAACACAGGGACTTTAGGGGTGACAATGTGCATGGTGTGTCTTGGCTTCAATGCACAGGCATCAAATGTCTCTTCTTTGGTCTCCCATAACTGAGATTTATACCCTTTAAGAGATTAACCCATTATCCTTTGTACATTTTAAAGAGAAAACTAAGGACTATTCCTGCAGTGCAATTTAAATAGGAAACCAACTCCTAAATATTGCTCTTCTCACTGGTCTTCATTATTCTTATCCATTCCTTTGTTTGAGTCCTCGATAGCTCTAATAAATGCCAATTCTCTTTGAAATGGATATGCCTGGATATATTATCATATATTAACAGCTTATTTTAAGCTAATCAATATATTCCCTTTGTACATTGTTTGAAAGAGTAGGTTATGCACTGGGTATAGAAAGAAAGGAGAAGGAATCCTATGAGAGACTAAATGGCCAGACCACATGTGACAATAGACCTCTGACCTTCAACCTCCACAGGAATCAGCCCAGAACATCCAGATTTGGTCGATGAATGATAGCTGGTCTACTCCTTGCCATCACTCCTAACTCAGGACCAACCGAGAAAGCCAAATATACTCCTCAAACCAGTCACATAAGACACCTACCTCCAGCTTCCCTATGCTGACAACCTCCAATCAGAGCTTAATAATGTCTTCCCCTTTTTTCACTATAAAATTCCATCAGCCTTTGAGTCTCTGTAAAGCACAAGAGAAGGTGGCTGACTCTCTAGCTATACCACAATCTGAAGGAAATGCCTCTGGTTTGGGTGGTCTTAGTTTATCTCTGCACATGCTCACAGAGGTTAAACAAAATGTGTATTGAGTACTTTCCAGTGCCAAGTACTCTGTGTTGTGCTAGGGTCTGGAGTAGCAGTGAGGTTGGAAGAAATAGGACACCTGCCCTCACAGAGCTTACAGTCTGGTAGAGGAGGCAGACTGTTACAAAAAAAGTTAATATCAAACAGATGAATGAAATAATATAAGATAATTATGTATTTCCAATTGCATCCATTAGAGTAGAAGGGAAGTACCCTCTTAGGCTGGTTGGGGAAGATCTCCCCAAAATAAAATTTAAGCTGAAACTTGACAAAGAGTAAGGGAGAGCCCACCCAAAAGAGAGCTGGTGAAGCAAAGAGGTGAGGGCAAGTAGGATGGTGAGGGCAAGTAGGGGGTAAGGAGGACTCCAGATGTGAGGGGGGATTTTGAAGCAAGTATTGTTTCATTGGACAGATGGGAAAAGTGAGACTCAGAGTGACTGAGTTGCCCAGGGTTTCACAGCTTGCAACAGGCTTTCAGAGGGTCCAATCCTACTTGCTGTTGTCCTCCAGGGATCCTGGAATGAGCCGTCCTGAGTGTGGGTTAATGACTAGATTGTCACTACTGAAGAGGCTTCTTAACAGCCAGAAAGTTCAAGAACACTGAATGCCCAAGGGAAGGGAAGGCAAGGGCTCTTAAAAAAGCAGAGAAAAGTGATGAAAGAGGGATAAAGGGGCACTGCAGGCAAGTAACACAGACTTTACAATTTTGCCTGAGGGCAGCTTTGAATGAATGAGTAAGGAGAGAAAAAGAAGGATTAATGGGGAACAGTGTCAGAACTTGAAGGGTAGAAAGGTTGGACTGAAGCATTTTTGGTTTGACAAGTCTTAAAAATAAGATAACATTTAAAAAACCCATGTGTTGGTAAGAATAAGGGAGCAGTGAAAGAATTATTTTTTAATGGGTTAAATTATACCTGAAGCCTGTACTATTAATAGCTATGCTCTTTCTGATATCATTATTTAACGCAAACAAGATTATTTTAATGACATTTTACAAATGGAGACTGTTTTGAGCAAGTTTCAGCAAAAGATTCTGAAATAGAATCACAGCTTTTCCTTCTTTTAGGAGCCAAGATGGCATCCCTGTTGGTCTCAGAGCTGTGAGGAACACACCCAGGGAAGAACGTCACCATTCTGAAAAGAGGATTGCTCATAGATAACTGCCAACTTGTCTTTTGGGAACATCAATGTCATTAGAGATATTCAGGGCTATTTAAGTGCTGAGAGAATCCATTAAGGGAGAAAACAAAAGCCTTCTTAGGGCCCTGGTAGATTCCCTGGAATGTCTAGCCTCCAGGACCCTAGGCTGCAGACAGCCCTGACACTCTATTTAGGGATCTTGCTATTTTTAATTTTCCTTAGTTGGTTCCTGGGACTTAACTCCATATCATTTAGTTAACTTTTATCCTGTTCCTCTTCTACACCTGGGGTTAAAAAAGTAAAAATGACATATATAAACTCTCTCTCTCTCTGTCTCTTCTCCCTGAGTGTCATGTCTGTGACAAATCCACACTATGAGAATTTCTTTTTTGTCCAGTAAGAACCTGCTCCTGCAGCCCTTGTCATCAGCCCAGTGTCAACACTGTCTCTTTGATGCAGTGGCCCCAATCCCTAAAAATCTCCTGCTTTGAGACTCTACACCAAGATGACAATAGCATTTAGACCATGCTGAAATGACCACAGCAGTATTGATAAGATGCTGGAGTTGGCAGACTCTTCTGGTACTGATTTTGTTGGTGGTGGTTGTGGTATTGTTGTTTTGCAAAGAGCTGTAATAGTTGTTGCAACTATTACTTCTCAGTAATTTGGCAATGATTCACTGATCTCAGATTTTCAGTGACTGCAATGCCTCTTTAAGATTATAAACATGAGATGAGACCTACTGTCTCCTAAACCTGTTCAAGCATCCCTGCAAAGGAGCAGAAGGAAAAGTGTGCCTCCCCTTCTCGGCTCAAATAGGATAAAGCATCAGCTGTCACCATGGTTCTCAGAAGTGTTGCTTGATGCAATTGAGGAGTTTTGGAGACAAGCTTCAGGGTCCCATCACCCCACAGATAAAGAATATACACAGGAGAGACATTTTTTCTAATGTGTTGTCATATGGGCCAGAGTGCTCTTTCAAACTCTTGGAGTGTGGGTGTGGGTGGAAGGAGTGGTGCTTGAAAGAGACATGAGCACATCTTTTGTGTGTGGAGTACAGCAGCTTTTTATGTTGCTCTACCTTATCTTACATGAAGAGAGGCAGAAATGGAAGGCTGACAAAATCAATTATCATAATACCTGGGCACAAGTTTATTTATGAGAGCTGTTTACTTCTAGCCAAGTCCCTTAGCATTATATAATAATACTATTACCTTTATTCAAAGTTTCTTGTAAGGATAAAATTCAAGAAAAAAATTTTGAAGTACTTGGAAATATCAACTCTACACAATGCTAAATGTTGTTTGGTATGAACCATGCGAGTGACTCTGGACATTTCTTATAGAGGGTCAGGAGAAGTGGCCAAAATATGGTTTATTTGGAATTTATGGTCTATTTGGAATTTAGAAATAAATTTAGACAGGCATACAAGAAATAATGCAACTTTTAGAAGTATTGAAACCCAAGTCCTATCTTCAACCCTGAAGGTGCTGGCCTCCTTCTGTCTTTGGTGAAAGGCTGTACAATAAGCATACATGGCCATTTTCTAGACTGGGGACTCTAGATTCTATGAGTTAAACATTTGGCCAAGTTCAAAAAAATCACATATTGTCTCTCTACATATGAGGTGAGATTGGACAAAATTGGTAACTGAATTGTAAACTTTCTGGAGTTTCTTCTGAGAATCATATAACAAGTCAGTATATTTGCTTCATGTTTTTTCCTAAAGAATCAAAATGATTTGCTCTTCTGACCACAGTGATTTGACCCCATTCCCATACACAGCAGCACATAACTTTCTTAGTAGCACATAGCTTTCTCCAGATTTCAAATCTTAAGCCCTCTTTACACTCCACCATAGGGTTCTAATGTAGTCATACTGGAGGAGACATCTATTATTTTTACCATGCCAGAATTCCTTCCTCCTTCTGTGGTAACAAAACCTCTCCTTTTTCCTTTCATAAACTGCCCTTTCACTTCCCAGTGAGGCTGTCAATCATGGTCTCATAGGTAGCTAATAATAGTATGCCAGGCCCCAGAATGCATTGATTGGTTCAGCGTAGGCATGTGACCTGAGTAAGGCCAATGGGCATCTTTTGAAATAATCATTTTGGATGCTCAAACAGGGAGATGTTCTCTCCCTCTGGCATGTGAGCTTAGAGGTATTTGCGTTTATTTTTGCCACCACATGGAGGGAGCCTGCTTTGACAATAAATCCAGATCATAAGAAATGAGATAATAGGGAGAATAAGAGAGGAGGAGAAATAGGAGTAGGAGGATGAGAAGGAGGAGGTTCTAATCACATGTTTTGTGCTACTGAATCAGCCAAACTTGAAAACACCTATCTATCTATCTATCTATCTATCTATCTATCTATCTATCATCTATCTATCCATCCATCTGTCCTGTCTGTCTGTCTATGCATCTGTGTTAGTATGTTTTCATGCTGCTGATAAAGACATACCTGAAACTGGGCAATTTACAAAAGAAAGAGGTTTAATGGACTTATAGTTCTATATGGCTGAGGAGGCCTCACAATCATGGCAGAAGGCAAGGGGGAGCAAGTCACATCTTACATGGATGGCAGCAGACAAAGAGAGAGCTTGTGCAGAGAAACTCCCGTTTTTAAAACCATCAGATCTCATGAGACTCATTTACTAGCACAAGAACAGCACAGGAAAGACCTAGCCCCATAATTCAATCACCTCCCACTGGGTTCCTCTTATGACACATGGGACTAGTGGGAGTTTCAATTCAAGATGAGATTTGGGTGGGGACACAGCCAAACCATTTCACCATCCATCCATCTATTTTTCTTTCTTTCTATCTATTTTTAGGATAGTTTAAGTTGGATTTTATTAATGTAATCAAAACTGTCCCAACTAATATATATGCCCAGCATAACAGACAAATACATGTGTTTATTCTCAGGGAAAAATGTGTGATATAATATTAAATACTATAGCACCCAATGCATACATAGTAGGTACTCAATTAAGACATATTAAATAAATACATAAAGCCTAGTCAGTGCAGAGAGGATTGTTGTAAGTTTCATCTCAGTCCAGGGATAGGACTGAGAAAGTCAGTCCTCTGAAATGGAAATTACTAAAAGCCAGCCCATTATGTATGAAATATAGTGTACACTTAGGTATGTTTTCAAAGTGCAGCTGATGAGACTAGGTCATCTACTGAATCCAATTAAGAAGATGAGGTGTTTTGCAAAAAGCCGTTAGCAGCTCAACTGGATTGTAACGTGATGGAGAGAGTGACTGCCTCGCTACAGCAGAAGGGCAGTGAGCTAAATAAAATGAACCAACAGTAGGAAGTGCTAATGTGTTTCCATACACTGTAATGCTGGAAAGAGTAATTCAGCTGGTGTTCTCAGGAATGCAGGTATATATTCAAATCCCTCTACTCTATTTCTATACTTAGAAGCAATCTTTGACAGATGTATGAGTTTAATCAGGGCCAGCTTCATGAGTATGTGACCTGCTCAGTTGGACAAGGCCCCCTTTCGTAGAAGGGCCTTGTGCTTGGTTTAATACTCTACTGTCACTACCTTGACATTCCTAATCATTTTGAACAAAGGGCTGCATATTTTCATTTTGCACTGGGCTCTACCAATAATGTAGCTGGCCCAGAGTCTAATTTGTGCTTACGTTTCTTGTTGGAAATTAATAAATGGGGATTTCGCATTATCAATCCATCTTCTATGAGTTTGCTTAATTAAAGACAGTTTACCACCAAACATGAAAAATTGCAAGGTATGTTTATACAATCAAGTTCCTAAGCATCTAGAACTGAAAATCAGAACTCAGAATGTGGCAGCTCTATGGACAGTCACTACTTAGAAAGCCCTAAAGAAAGAAGCTAAACCTTTAATATCTATTCTGCCTCTGAAGTAAAGTATAAATATATGTACTGCCAGTTTATGATGAATAGAAAGATAAAAATGATCTCTTCCAAAAGGCAAAACTATAACAAATAGATGTCATTCTCCATAGCTATATATCATTTTGTAATTTTAGATTTTGTAAATACAGCCTATTTCTTAGATCTTTAGATTATTTTTAGATTACTCACAATCACACACACACACACACACACACACACACAGCTCTCCTAAGAAGAAGCGTCAGGAAACCTAACCTTTATAGAGACTCGTGATTTCCTCTAGAAAGTGAACTCACTTACATAGAATCTACATCATAAAAATATTTTGACTCAAAACCAATTAGGTTTTTAATGGCTATCTTCTCCGTAGTTTTGTTCAGTACAAAAAGAAAATCACTACTTTTTAGTTCAAGAGAAGACCCTGACAACCAACTATAACGTCAACTATTCAAATGCATTTTTAAAGATGTTTATGCATTATTCAGTAAGCTACCTTGAATCAAATGTATAAAAGCCCACAAAACAAAAAAATATAATATATAACCAATATTATCACCAGATGGTAGACTTTATTTGTTATCCTAATTCCATTTTACATTTAGAAAATAAACATCACATGAATATTTAATAGATTTGCTATAACCGAGGCAAAAGGCCAATATTATTATTATAGGAATGTAAGGCTCAGGACTACTTATCTTTAATGGTGCTGTTGTTTTTATATTGCCACATGCCTTTTTTCATTGGAATGGACTAAAATGCCAGCAGATAGTTGCCTAATGATTCTAAGAAGCAACTATGTATCTTTTCTAAAGCACTGATCTTAAGGTCAATACATTTGTTCATAAACTAGATTCCCACATTTTGTGGCTTCCTTGGTCATCCTGCAAATTGTTCATTCATTGGAAGGAATTAATGAGCTCACATAGGAAAATATTTTATCTTAAGCTTTTGAAAGGTGAACACAAGCTAAGAAAAAGAATATGCAACACAAGATTTCACTCAGTTCTCCTTTTAGTAGTCCACTTATGTGGCCTTATAATTTAAAAATTACTGATGAAAATTTATTTACTGAGAATGTTTTAAAAGGAGGTGTCAGTTTGTTTCAAAGAGCTCTGGAAATGCATATTTCCTGTAAGCAGAAAAATGGACTCCTGTGTCAGGATTTGTTTACCTGTGTTCTTTTTTGCATTTTAAAGGATAACTTATTGTAAAAGGCCCAGCTATCTTGAGGTGCCCATAAGAAAAGAAGGTTTCTGGGCCAGGTGTGTTGGCTCACGCCTGTAATCCCAGTACTTTGGGAGGCCGAGGCAGGTGGATTGCCTAAGGTCAGGAGTTTGAGACCAGCCTGGCTAACGTGGTGAAACCCTATCTCTACTAAAAATACAAACATTAGCTGGGTGTGGTGGCGGACATCTGTAATCTCAGCTACTCTGGAGGCTGAGGCAGAAGAATCGCTTTAACCCAGGAGGCAGAGGTTGCAGTGAGTCGAGATCACTCCACTGCACTCTAGCCTGGGCAACAGAGTGAGACTCTGTCTCAACAAAGAAAAGAAGACTTCGGTAGAGGATGAAGCCGTTTCTGCCATAAATTTCTAGTCCATTCGAATCACAGAGATTTTGCTTTCTAGGGGTTACTTAAGGGAAGCAAAGGAAACTTTAACCTGGCATAGATTTTCCAGCTTGTTTTATTGGCTCTCACTGTAGCATTTAAGGGGCATTTAAAAAAATGTGCTTCTATTTAAGAGAATATAATCATCTCTTAATTCAATCAATGTACATTCATTAAGTTCTTGCCCCAGTGGGTGCCAGTGCTAACGGGGGAGAAAAAACCCTACACTGTTAGCCAGGGTGCTTAAATGCAAAAATCATCTTGGAGACATATGGCTTCAACATGCTATCTGAAGCTCATGATCATCCAAAGCATGCGTGTGACGTTGTGTTCTGCAGAAACTGTAAGGAGAAAGTAGAATGAGCAGTTTTCTCCTTTGTAATGGGAGAATATAAATACTTATAGAGTTATTATAAAGATAAGATTATTTTTAAACAACACAGTAGGCACATGATCCAATAAATTTAGGACACATTTATTTGTGTTGTTAAAAAATGTAAATATACATAAAGACTTTTACACATACCGATCAACATAAAATATTAGGACAATTCTCAACAGTGGTATACTACAAGTGACATAAATTTTGGAGATACCTGTAATTGAAGCTCATCAGAATTTTAGTCCTGCTGGTTCAATCCATGATCTTGAGAACTCAATGATTAAACAGCAACAAGTAGATTTTCAAAACTGAGAGGGCCAAGCTTTGTTTGGATTTAACCCTGATTCCATTCCTCACTTGGCCTCACCAATTAAAAAAAAAAAAATGTTTTTCACTTGCTAATTCCCAGGACATGGTAAATTCTCTGCAGCACACTCAGGAAGAGAGGAATCCACTTACATTTATCACCTAATAGCAGACCCTAACACAGGCTTTATGTAGAAACACATGCAACCCGAGCCAGGCTATAATATTAGCAACTGTAAACCACTCAAGCAGCAGAGGAGCTGAGGAGTAATTAGTGAAATGAATTAAATCCTGACTGTATAATTAACTATAGACTAATTCTACATCTTGCTCATTTTTTGACACTGACTTTCTCATTTACCTTGATAAACCTAGGGTGCTCTAATTTCTCCCTTCACTTTGGACAATGAGGTACTTGACTGTATTTTAATTCAGACATGTATGAGTGCTGATCATATTCCAGGAACCTCTTGCAATCTGTCTGTTAGAATAGTTGCTCCTCAAGTACAGGATCTGTTTCCATTCATCTTTGTGTTGAAGGTGCCTGTTCAGTTGTTAGATGACCACTAACTTGTGTAAACGTTCCTAAGTGCATCTTGGATTTTGCGTGCATTATGTAATTTGATAGGATGGCTAAGGAACTCCTCCATTTTGAGGCTAGACCACACTTCTTTCTAGTCACTAGGCTCCATTGAGGGAGGTCTATCGTTGTCCTTCTTTGTCAATCAAAAGCCTAAACTACCAATCATATGAGCTTTGTCCTTGCAGAAATGTTGCCAATGGACAAATTTGATTGGAGAATTCCAGAGGGGTGATGGCCATACTTTGAAGTGAAAGGTACAGTGGTTAACTGAGCAATCATTACAGGCCAGAGCTGTGCGGTGAACAGATTTCACAAACAAATCGTAAATGTGTACTCTTCATTAACCCAGGCCCTCGACTGCAGAGGTACAGAGATCTTCAAGAGCTCCTCTCCAAATTCAAAAAGATTAGAGCAAAGCAAATTATCCTAAAGAAGGAGACTAGTGGAAAGGCGGATTTAAGTAACTGCTGTTCCCAAGAACCTTTGTCATGCGAATGACCACCTCCCTTCTCTATTTCAGTTTCCATCCCTCTCTTCTTTTTGGTCACCTCTCTCACATGTACTCATCCAGGCATCCTAAACTTCTCAAATAAACTTCTCAAAAAAAATGATTTACTTTACAACCAAATAATTTCTAAGTTGGTAGAGATGATCTTGGGATGGAAATCAGTTAAGAAATGCTAGATATTATATTAAAACAAAGAAGAGGGTGATAGATCAAACCAAGTAAGGCAGTTGGGGACACAGGTTTTCTTTTAGTCTGGTGAGAAACTTATCTATATGAAAATGATCAGAATGATGCTATTTTCCAGGGGGTGGAAAATAAATATGGCAACTTCAGACAGCATGATTAAAATATTAATAGACCTTTTCTATTAAACTTATTTTAAAGTTAATTGATCCTCTATGTCTTGGGATTATATGGACTATGAGAGATAAAACACATTATAAGCTGATTTTAATAGCTTATAATTATCATTTGGAGTTTATCATTAAATTTGGAGAAGCTGAAATACTCTTAATCATATCAATAATAGTTCAATAACTGCTTTGTACTAAGAGGACAAATGGCACATCTGAGGAGGGTTTGAATGAGAAAGTAATTATGCTATAAATGACTACTTTTAGAAGAGAATCCTATTAGTCTCTTTAATAGAGGAAACCAAGTGAATCTTTCTAAAGCAACATTCAAGGGGAAAACATATATGTTATCTCCTATGTGATATTGATGCATTGGATAATTGGATCTTATATAATAATAAGAGATAGTAATTTCCCTGGGGCAATGATGTACTTAAAATAGGTCAAAGATATGAATAACAGAAATGGCAGTTACAAAAATTCAGAGTCAGCTTAGAGACTGTTTGAAAACAATTTCTGTCTCAGGAGACAGTTTTATTTTCATTAATAGCCAAATAGTCCTAAACAGATGAACGAAGAATGAAGCCAGATAAATGTATGAGGATTTAAACAAGGGTACCAAAATCTTATCTACATGCCACTGAGTACATCAGCTGGACAGAACAATGCAATCAGCAGAAGACGTGGTCTAATGGCTAATTTGTATTCTCTTGGCTTAAGAGAAACTAATTTTTCATCTGCAAACCAACTTTGCACTTGGTATCATTCTAGGGCAATTGACTCTGTCCTGCTAACCACAGCTTTGACATAATTCCTGTTCACTTCTGAACCACTAAGTCCTCTGAGTCTTATCCCCAGTCACATAGTCAATGTTAGCATTTATGCATAGCTATGAGAAAATGCTGAGAAATGATTTTGTTGTGTAGATATTACCAAAAAGAACTAAACATTAAAATGTTGTTTCATTCATGTCTTCTTGCTTTTGTTTCTAATTTTATTCTCTCCTGCATATAACTTATTGTATATTGACTACACTGGTTATCTTATATTTCCTGTTTCTTGGTTGGAGGTATCAGGATCTAATACAAGATCATGTATAAGGTCTGAATTCATCCAGATGCTCCACATTTAAACTTTCTAAAACAAAGGTTATTCCTGTTCTTTCTGCCAGTTCTCTTACCTCATGTCCCCATCACTACTTTTCTGTCTTAAACTGGCATCTTCCTTTATTTTTCACATGGGAAGACTGTGATGTAAATGAAGACATTGATATAAAAATAGAGATTCAGATGTGCATGGTGGCTCATGTCTGTAATCCCAGCACTTTGGAAGACTGATGTGAGAGAATCACTTAAGGCCAGAAGTTTGAGACCAGCCTGGGCAACATAGCGAGACCCCATCTCTACCAAAAATTTTTAAAAAATTAGCTGGGCATGGTGACACGTACTTCTAGTCCCAGCTACTCAAAAGGCTAAAGAGGCTTACTTGAGCCCAGGAATTTGAGACTGCAGGGAGCTGTGATCAAGCCACTGCACTCCAGCCTGCATGACAGAATGACAGAGCATGATTCTGTCTCATAAAAAAAAAAAAAAAACACAAAACTAGATTCCAATAACAAGGACCTAATTATTTGTCTTTGCACCCTTTAGGGAAAACTAGAGGCCAAAGCTAGAGAAGCATCCACTAAGAACATGAAGCTGTTGATAAGCATATTCCTGATTGCAGATTAAGCCTTTGGCCATTTATTATCTCCACCCACTCCAAGTTTATATATTGAGTTATTGTAAAAGTGTCTTTCAGGCTACATATATGACTATGTGCCACATTAAACGTAGTTCTGACTCCATGGTCAGAAAAGTTGCTTTAAATTATATGAGGCTGGGCCATGCACAGTGGCTCACGCCTGTAATCCCAGCACTTTGGGAGGCCGAGGTGGGCAGATCATGAGGTCAGGAGATCCAGACCATCCTGGCTAACACAGTGAAACTCCGTCTCTACTAAAAATACAAAAAATTAGCCGGGCATGGTGGCAGGCACCTGTAGTCCCAGCTACTCAGGAGGCTGAGGCAGGAGAATGGCGTGAACCCAGGAGGTGGGGCTTGCAGTGAGCCTAGATTGTGCCACTGCACTCCAGCCTGGGCGACAGAATGAGATTCTGTCTCAAAAAAAAAAAAAAAAAAAAAAAAAAAAAAAAATATATATATATATATATATATATTTAAGGCTGGATTCACTGGTTTGCTTTAAGTATAAGTGAGACAAAATTATGTCCTCCATGGCTTATTAATGTAAGCACCTAAACCTGTGCTCTGGTGGGCATTAGGTCAGCAGGTAGTTACTAAGTCCTGCCCAGTACCTAGAACATCATGGAGGATGTGATCTTGATCAACTCAGAACACTGAGCTGTAAACAATTAAAAAATATTGAGTCTCCATTAAAAATCTTCTGTTTTGGGTCAAAAGTTTCAGGACACCAGGAAGGCTGGATTGATGTGAAAAATGAACAGCAGAGTTAGTTGAGCATGAATTTAATATGCTAGCAGCAATACCATGCTGCAATAGATGTGGTGAATTCAAAAGGGCTTTGAATGAGAAGACAGAGCATTTGAGTTTGAATCAAGGCTCTGTCTCTCCAGCAGTCATCAACTGACCTTGGGCAACAATGTGGTGCTTGGTTTTCACACCAACACACAGAGGAAGGTAGATTAAACATTCCCAGTTTACACTAACCCCTGAATGTGGGGTCAGGGAGGCAAGATGGAAAGAAGAAATAAAAAATTAAGTGACTCTGTGAAAGGAGAGGTTTACTGAGGAATCAATAGGATAATCTTATAATAAAAGATCACGAATAGCATTGTTGAGATACTGAGATGAAATGATAGTGCCAGGTAGGTACTAAATAATCAAAAAATCTTAAGTAAGGGAATAACATGGTACTGGTATTGTTATAAGGAGATGTGAACCATGAATTCAGAAAGAAATTAAAGAGTTGAAACAGGAGGATTTTTCAGTAACTCAACATACTATTCTGTACTATTATAATAACAGCAATAGCAGCAAACGTGTGTTAATTTCTTACTTTAAGTATTTTATATGCATTATCTCTTTTAAGAAGCCAATGTAAGAGACAGCTCAGCAGAAAATTAATGAATAAATCAGTAGGTCTTACTTGATCATACAGAAGCTAATATAAAAATGAGTCAATCACAATACAAAGTTTTGAGTCTGAGTACACCAGAATGATGATACTATTAAGTTCAGGGTCACCAATCAGCTTCGGGAAAAAGATGTGGTGATAACTTTTAGCCAGGTTGAATTTGAGAGAATTTCTCTAAAGAAATATAAAAACCGGACTAGCAATTTCTGAGCTATGCTTCAGAGAAGAGGCCATTTATGCCCTGAAAGCACATGAAATTTCCAAAGGAATAGAAACAGAGACAGAGCAACCTGAACAATGGGCTTGGTCTTAGGCAGAAGATGATCACAGATCAGCGAAGTGAAACCAAAGGAACAAAAAAATAGTGGGAAGGCAGTGAATGGTTATGAAAACCAAGAGAAGGGAGAATTACAAAAAGATTGAGGGGAATGGACTGGGAAAGAGAGCAGTAGCAAAAATTGCTGGAGAGTTCAAGGAGGGTTGCTTGAGTCTACACCGAAACTGCAGAATTTAGCCAGAAGGTCTAAATTAAAACTTTCCTTTACATTCACCAACGTACTGACAATGGAGATTGAACTTCAGTAGTATGCAAATTGGGGCTGTATCTTTATAGTGCTCAATGAAACAGGTGAAATTGCTCCAGAACACTTTGTAGCTTAAAATCTTTCAAGAGAGAAATGAAACCTATTTCTGTTACATAGAATTAGAAATATGGAACAGATTCTGGGGACCCGGTGACTGCTCCAACTGCTAACCCCCAGCCCCGCACTCCATCCCTCTTTCTGGCTGGCTGTGCTCTAAAGTTATCTTGGTTTCCATCCTCCTCTGCTTAACCTATTTGGTTTTACTAGGAAGTTGTTCCCACTTGCAGGCCCTCGGGAATTTTTCTAACCCACTCATGGTGGCCCTACACACTTCGGCTAATTACTGTTTTAGGCATGGACACATGGTAAGAATCTTGCCAGGAAGACATAAATGGAAGTCTGCTAGGAACCTTCCAGGAAAGCTTTTCCTGACTAATAAAAAGAAACACAAGGAAGAATCTGACTTTGTCCTTCTCAGACCTGGATGGGGTGCCAGGATCTACTGCATCTATCTTATCACCATGAGGAAAGCAGCTTCTGTGGCTGAATGGCAAACCAGAGAGGTAGAAGGAAACTGGGTCCAGGACACCATTATTGAGCCAGTCACCAAACCATGCCTTATCTCTGGGATTCTCCTTTTTTTTTTTTTTTTGAGATGGAGTCTCGCTCTGTCGCCCAGGCTGGAGTGCAGTGGCGCAGTCTCGGCTCACTGCAAGCTCCGCCTCCCGGGTTCATGCCATTCTCCTGCCTCAGTCTCTCCGAGTAGCTGGGACTACAGGCGCCCGCCACCACGCCCGGCTAATTTTTTGTATTTTTAGTAGAGACGGGGTTTCACCGTGGTCTCGATCTCCTGACCTCGTGATCCGCCCGCCTCGGCCTCCCAAAGTGCTGGGATTACAAGCGTGAGCCACCGCACCCGGCAGGATTCTCCTTTTTTTTAAGCTGTTGAAGCTCTCTGTTACTTGTAGCTGAATGCAGTGTATTATAAAAACAAGAAGATTACTTCTTGGCATTTTCTCTCTCATTCTTAATTTTCTATTATTATATTTTATTCAGCTTTTCGTATTTTATTCCAGTGGAATTCTTTTTATAGAAGATATAACTACTCTATACAAGTCCAAATCCTAACTCCTAATTTTGTAATTATTCTTACAATTGAATGCTTAGCTGATGACGTTGGGTGGTGGCAGGTGAGAGGTAAGGAGAGTGCATGAATAAAGGAATAGTCTATTATTCCCCAATTTTCCTCTCTATTGTCATGGAAGAAATTTGAAAGGTACTGTGTATAGCATTATTTCAGGGGAATTACAATAAAACCCAAAATCTTTTTTTTTTTTTTTGAGACGGAGTCTCGCTCTGTCACCCAGGCTGGAGTGCAATGGCATGAACTCGGCTCACTGCAATCTCCGTCTCCTCAGTTCAAGCAATTCTCTGCCTCTGCCTCTGCCTCCTGAGTAGCTGGGATTACAGGCACCCGCCACCACGTCCGGCTAATTTTTCGTATTCTTAGTAGAGACGGGTTTTCACCATCTTGGCCAGGCTGGTCTTGAACTCCTGACCTCGTGATCCACCTACCTCTGCCTCCCAAAGTGCTGGGATTACAAGCGTGAGCCACTGCACCCAGCCAAAACCCCAAATCTTCATATAAATTTCTCAAGCCTTTGTTTTGTGCTACCATTTTATGGCTTTTTTTTTTTTTTCCAGGCATGGCACTTTCATTACCATGTACAAGCAAAGCCCCATTGTTCAATATAGCTCTCTAATGAGAAAGAATAAGACTATGTATTGGGAAAGAAAATTGTACATTTTTATGTGGAAGTTTATAGACTATTACTTCTAACTGAAATTTGAAGTTCACCTTTACAGTTAAGGTGAAAGCAGAAAATCACACATTATGTCCCTCTCTGACATAACAGACTCAAGTAGAGAATTAGGCTTTGACAAAGTGTATCACTTACATGTCAAAAGAAACATAGAGCTGGCATTGTCCTCAAAGGTTAAATTTGAATGAAGTCCAGTGTCTATAAAGAGGACATCTGCTGAAGGAAAGGGCTTATAATTCTTGGATTTTTTTTTTTTTTTTGGCTAAAATGTAAGTTGAAGAGGAACAACTATGAAAGAGCTTGCCCAGGTAATGGGGGACTGGGTTCAGGGACCCATTTTGGTGATCATAGTTTTCCCAAACTAAGAACTTTGCTGTGCAATCCAAGAGTATGCTTCAGAACAGACCTGAAGTGTTTCTTTAAAAAATTTTAACAACTACCTCGGATAAGAGTTATGGTAATTGAGCTTTATACAACAGTATTATATTTAAGAGTACTCTGAAATCTGCTGTTTCAATGCTATTACTTTACCCCATGAGTTCTCAATAGGGGCTATACTGCCCCCAAGGAAGTGAAAACCAGTTATTGGGAGGGGAAGTGTGAAAATATTAGTTATTACATAAAATTTAGAACATGTATCTGTGGTATCAAAATTTGATGGGAAAGGAATTAGGAAAAAAATCTTAAAACACTGTGAGAAGATAACGATGAATTTTAAAATTTAGTCTATCCAAGGGTTTATTTACTGTGTAAAGGAAAAAAAATCAAACCTGCCACTAAGTGGTCCATCAGAAGCCTCCAGAAGCCCCTCAATGACACAGGACATATTATATAGAGTCTGCTTTGGCAGAAACTTGCAACTATGTATCAAACATGTAAGTCTCATGAAACTTTTTGACAGTGGATGTGAACTGGACTTTTCCCATTGTTTCAGAATTGCAGCTCAAGCTGTAAGGCAGGGATCGCCAACCCCTGGCCAGTGGACTGGTACCTATCTGTGACCTGTAATGAACCAGGCAGCACAGCAGGAGGTGAGCATTACTCCCTGAGCTCTACCTCCTGGCAGATCAGTTGTGGCATTGGATTATCATAGGAGTACGAGCCCTATTGTCAACTGCATATGCGAGGGATCTAGGTTGAACACTCCTTATGAGAATCTAATGCCTGATGATCTGAAGTGGAACAGTTTCATCCCGAAACCATCCTCTACCCTCACCTACCATCTGTAGAAAAATTGTCTTCCATTAAACCAGTCCCTGGTGCCAAAAAGCTTGGGACTGCTGGTGTAAGGTTAAAAATAACACTGCCAGTGCCTCCTAAGCCTATCCTGGGCCTCTGACAATGTGACCAGCCAGCTCTGCTACATCCTCCTTCCTTCCAACACCTACATAATCAGAAGATACAGGGGAGAGATGGAAATTCAAAACAGTTTAATGAGGGCTTGGCCTAGGAGGAAAGGTCAGGATTTTCCCCAGATGGGAGCAAGAGGAAGCCCCCAGGAAGATGGGATGAGGAATATCTGTAGCTGGAAGAAGCCAACATCTCAATTCCTGTTCGTACTCCAGCTTGGGAAGCCAACTTGTCTCCTTTTTGTCTATTTCAGCAGGTGGAAAAGGAAGTAGAAAGAGAGAAAATTCCACAGTGCAACATTCTAGACTCTCACTACTTGGCCTGTTTTACCTGTATCTTCCATCAGTCATTAAGATACTGTGAAATACAGTCAAAGGAATCATAATAACAAGTGATAACAGTGTATCTACAGGAGAGGAAGCTAAGGGGGTTTCAAAAGAGGTCAAAACATAGAACATCTCTCCAGCAGAGAACTGGGAAGTAGGAAGATCCCCCCATATTCCGCTTACTGCCTTACATAGTTCACTTAGGTTCCCTCAAGACAGTAGCTAGGCTACCATCACACAGAGGTGCATTGATAGTCACAGGAAGACCACAAGATCCACCTAATGAAAAATAGCTTTGTCCTTTTAATCTTCACCTTCCTTCTTAACCCTGAAGAGCTTAAAAAAACAAGGGTGGTGGGAAGCAGTAGAAGGGCAAAACACAACCCCTTCCCTCTCCAAGTCCAGGCCTGAGAGAAGGTAAGCTCTAAATTGAACTTGCAATAGAAGTGGTAAGCTGGCCTAAACTGGACCTGCCACCTTAATACATAGACGCCCCCTAGCAAACGCTGAGCATTAGAACAATGGCTGTCTACCCGCCCCATCCTTGTCACTCTAGTGAAGCATGATATTTTCCTGACCCCTTCATGAGACTTGTGACAGGGGTGCCTTGTTTACTCAGCCCTGCAGCTCTCAACGCCTTGCAGGAGGTAGCATACAAGCGAACTAGGTGGGAACTGGAGTGCCCAAGTGTTGGAACCAGCTGGCTGCTTCGGTGCTGGCAGGGGCAAACTCCAATCAGTGGTACCCGCTACATTCCACCCCTCACGGAAGGGAGCACGCAGGTGAGTAGGTGCAGAAGCCGGGCGAGCACTTTGGGGCACTGGCAGGGGCAGAATCCTTGCAAGCCCCACAGCAATGTCCGCGGGGATGCCTGCGACCCTTGAAGCCCCAGAGGGAGTGTTACAATGCTCCTTTAGCTTGGCCATTCACGGACAGCTTAGGTGTTAACAGCTCAGTGGACCCTCTGCCTTTTCACATGAGGTGGCTGCCCTCCACCAGAAAGGGCAAAGGGCCAGTGGGACAGCTTTGTATCCACACCTGTGGATCCTGAGCTCTTGTCCAGCATCCAGAAAAAATGAGGTTGCATGAATGAATTGAAGGATGGTAAATGCGGGGGATTTTTTTGCGATGAAAGTGGGTCTCAGTGTGAAAGGGAGCCGAAAAAGGGATGGGGTGGGAAGGTAATCTTCCCCTGAAGTCCAGCCAGCTCTCGCTGGATTCTTCTCCAAAGTTATGCTGTCAAGCTGTCCCTCTGAAGTCAAGACACTTCTCTCTGACATCCAGCTACAGCCCCCAACATCCAGATGCTTCTCCTCTCTGTTCGGTCTGCTGGATTCTGGAGTTTTTTTGTTTGTTTTGTTTTGTTTTTTGTTTGTTTGTTTGTTTTGACTGAGTCTCGCTCTGTCGCCAGGCTGGAGTGCAGTGCCGTGACCTCGGCTTACTGCAACTGCCGCCTCCCGGGTTCAAGCGATTCCCCTGCCTCAGCCTCCCGAGTAGCTGGGACTACAGGCCCGCGCCACCAGCCTCAGTTTTTTGTACTTTAGTAGAGAGGGGGTTTCACTATGTTGGCCAGGATGGTCTCCCTCTCCTGACCTTGTGACCCGAGGGAGGGGCCATGGGTGGTTTAGGAAAAGGCAGCATTCAAGCGGGAAAACAGGTATATAAGTTCTCACTTTGGGCCGTGGTCTCAGGTTTTTCAGCTTGAGGATGGGGTTTCGCCAGGGACCCGCCTCTGCCTGCCTAGAATTTATCTGCCTCCTGCCCCCATCGCTAGCACCCTGCTTAGACTCTTCAATCAACAGACCATTGAAGTAAATCTCATTAAAACTGAGGAACAACTTTGACTTTCTCCGGAAACTTTTAAAGTTAAAAAAAAGCGGGGGGGGGGGGGGGGCGGGGTTTGAATTTGGTTACTATCCTTCATAGCTGTATAGTTCTTCTTTCAATACACTGGAAACCTTAGCTTAATGCTAAAATCCTTTTCTAAGGATGTTTCCCCATATTGTAAGACTGATTTAAACACAAAGAACCACAAGACTGTTTTCCAAATGGCTGGGGGTGTTGTTTTCATTCTTAAGTACTGCTTCACAAACTTTTATGGCCATAAAAATTGCCTAGGAACTTTGGATCTTGTTATAAATATATAGCTTTTAAGAGCATTATGGACTGAATTATGTCCCCCTAAAATGATATGTTGAAGTTTTAACCTATAGTATATATTTGAAGATAAGGCGTTTAGGGAGGTAATTAAGGTTAAATGAGGGAATAAGGGTGAGACCCTAATCCTAGGGGACTGGTGTCCATGTAAGAAGAGTAGCAGATGCCATATTTCTCTCTCTCTGCACGTGCACAGAGAGGCCATGTGAACATAGACAGAGCTAGAAGGTGGTTGCTTGCAAGGCAGGAAGAAAGGCCTCACTAGAAATGGAATCTATAAGCACCTCGATCTTGGAATTCTGGCCTCCGGAACTGTGAAAAAATTAATTTCTATTTAAGGCTTCAGCCTGTGGAATTTTGTTATGGCAGCCTGAGCAAACTAAGACAGAGGGGCCTTCCTCTGAAGTCCCGAAATTACTAAGTCTGAGATGGGTGCTAAGTGTTCATCTTGTTTTTGTTTTGTTTTGTTTTGTTTTGTTTTGTTTTGTTTTAAGCTACTGAAATGGTTTTTATAATCTGGCAAATTTGGGAGGCACGAGTTGATGGGATTATTTTTATGAACTTTTAGTGTGTACCTATTTCTTTCAGAGTTCTTTTCTCACTCTTTATGGAGGTTTCTCCATTTCAACAAACATTTACTGATTCTTACTTTTCTAGGTAGTGAGAATACAGTGGTGAATAAAAATAAGAGAAGATTCCTCCCTTTCAGAAGTTGACATTCTAATGGAGATAAAGATAATATTGAATAACATACATCTATTATTTAATGTCCAGTAGTGATAAGTGATGTAAAAGAAAAACAAAGACAGATAAAGTGTTTAGAGAGGGAGGAGACGTGGCAGAATGGCTTTCTTTGGAAAGCCAAATAAAGCCTCCCTGAGAAAGTTACAATTGGCCAAGACTTGGATGAAATAAGAAAGCTGTGTGAAAATACTCAGAGAAGAGCATTTCAGGCAGAGGAAAAAGCAAGTGCAAACTAGCTCTTATGTCTCTTAGGAATATGACAAAGGCCAAGATGCCTAAAAATGAGGGAGTGAGGAGGAAGAGAATGGGAGATAATCTTGAAGAAGGAGACAGGGGCAAGATCAGGCATTGAAAACACAAGGAAAGAGGCTGGATCGTAATGAGCAGTAGAAAGGTGTGGTCTGATTTATTTCTGTGTGGTAACACTAAGGGAACAAGAGGGAAAACTGCAAAGCCGGTTAGGAGGCTACTGCAATTAACAGACAGGGTTAACTCCCTAAATATGGAGTTTCAATGCATTTTAGTGTGATGTAATCAGTGGGAATAACCAGGTCAAAGAAAATTAGGAAACCAGAATCTTGCCTACAATTACTGCGAGAATCTTATATTTATTATACTACACTTACTACCAAATTAGTAGACTGTTTGTGTTTATTCTTTCTTAGTAAAGACCCTAAATGTATACCTTCTTTTTATGCAAGAAGGCACCTTGGATCTCCCAACCCCGTCCTCTGACTCTGCCATCAGGACATGCAAACAACTGACTTGCTTTTCATAATGTGTTTTAGTAATGAGAGGAGATCCATGAAGCACCTCCCACACTCAATTCACAATGAATTCTCCAACATTTTCCAGTTGCTTGTTTAGGTGGAGTTAGAAATACCTTCATTCGCATACAATGGAATTGCACCCGTAAGCAATTTACCTATCTCCTGGCAGAACTCACCAACTAGCTCAAACACAGAATTTCCAAATATCCAGTTTTAAAGTGTTCCCATCCTCTTCATATGACAAAATGATTTGAAAAATGTGTTATTGTGTTTTAGATTGGGATTTTAAAATGATTTAATTATAGCCACAGAATGTTGGGTTTTATGTATCCTATCGACAAATCTAAAGCTGTGTTTCTGAATTTAATGTTCTCTAAGGAGGTGTTGAGAGTCTACTGGCTGCTCTTTCTTTTGGCAAAATCTTGATACTAGGTACAAATGCTTCAATGGTATTTTTGGACCATTCTATTTTTAACCCTAATCCTTTCCTTTGCTGTGGTTATGGCCCTGAGTCCTTAAATTATAGGCTCTCCTGCAGTTTCAAAAAGCTAATTCACACGACTATGTGCATTAGAAAGGTGGTATATATGATATTCCACTAAGGGAAACCCTAGGAACATTAAACTCCTACTAGTAACTGGTCACGAGTCGGGGCTAGAACTGACACTAGTCATTTTTCTTCACTGACAAGTTTTCATTATGTGGCTTTCCCAGAACAATTTAGAAATTGATCTGCAACTGATGGAAGCTGGGATGAATTGGTTGCGTAAGTGAACCCAAAGCATCAGAGCAAAGTCAAAGCGAATGTCTGGCTCCAGCTTTGAGTACAAGGCAAGCAACTTCCCTTCTCCCTCCCCTTCCCCCAAACCTCCTTTTGCACAGGCAGCAGGGGCAGATTTTAGTCTCCGCAAAGGAACTTCTTGCTTTGGGGACATCCCTAGGGTCTGTAGAGGTTCTGTAAACTTTTCTTTCATCTTCTGTTTACTTATCTCTTGCCTAAATAGGTCAGAGGTCCACAACCCTGAGAAAACAAGTCCCCACTATGCCTCAACTGACATTAAAGAAAGGGTCTTTTGTTTTGTACAAAACTGTGAAAATCTGGTTGAGAATGGAGAGCATTGATCTGAACTTGCTTTGTGTCATTCTGACATTCTTGGGGTCTGTGGGATTACCTACCAGTGTGCAAGGGTGGTGTCCTTCAACCCTGGGAAACGCTTAGGGAACAAGATGCTTCTAAGGCTGTTCTGGGGGATTCAGAGATGTCAGAATGTGATCTCGCCCAAGGAGCGTGAAGGATAATAATTGAGACACAGGCTGATAGAGTTTAGACAAATAGATTATTTTGTTGTTTGTGGTGGCCATAGTGGTGGTGTGAGTGTGTGTGTGTGTGTGTGTGTGTGTGTTATGGGATGGAGGTAGAGGTGAGGGATAAAGGGGATTGTCTGGAATGAAGAAGATGGGGCCCTTAAAGAGAAGCCTAGAACGACCATGCAAATAGGAGTTTATTTAAGCCAAAATAAATTACTTTTTTACTCATTCCTTTCAGTGTTTGTGAGTCAGTACCCCCCAGTTGCCTGGAACTGGGTAAGACATTCCACAGTGTGTTCCCTCCTCTAATAAGAAAAGTGATGGCAGCAGTTATGTTTTGAACAGCTATCGTGAATGAGACAAAGTGCTAGAGGCTTTTTTGGAATCGTAGCTAGACAGCAACTGTGAACTTTGACTCAGCACAGTCATATTCCTACATTATGAGATTAGTTGAATTAACAGGGGAATTTCACTCCCAAATTTTCTTGATTGAAAAGGGTCATCTCCACACACACTAGAAGTATATTGGAAGTGCTTCAAGGTGACCCTGTGCCACAATGGCAGAGCAACAGAGCCCAGCCTTGAGAGCAATCTACTGGGCGCTGTCCCACCTCTCAGGCAGCTGCTCGGCCAGTGTCTACCAGTCTCTGTTGTGACTAGCCTTAAGTCCACAGCTATGCAAAACTCTGTGCTCCTCAAGACAAGAGTGGGAGGCTGGCAGTGCCTATAAAGAAAGGATCTGAGACAGATCTGACAAATGAAGCATTTTGGTATGAGGTCCTCTACTTTATAAACACCGATTTTGAGGCTTATGCTTGTAGTATCCCTATATCTTTTAAATAAATGCTTTTGTCGTTTAACAATGAGCCAGTTTAGTATTTTCCATTACAGAGTCCAAAGAAAGACAAATTTTCCCACCTGGCTCCAGCAAAGTGATAGTGTATGCAAAGGCAGTCATTCTGGTACTTGCTTTGATGGCAATTTTGTTAAGAAATTAAGGGCTAGAGGAGGAACTTTGTTTCCTTGGCCAGTAGGAAGTATAACAGGCCAAGAAAACTAATACAAAAAATAAATTGACTAAAAAGTATATCTTAATTGAGTTTTTAACATATTAAATACCCAGCTAATGTTATTATTACAAATAGTAAAAAATACTTTAAGCCAAAGGCCAATTTTTTTCTTTTTTTTTTTTTGTAATTTCTCCTTTCACTTACAAATCATGTTAATGGCAGGCTTGGTTCACAATAACCGTCTTAGTGTGAGATTTGGAAGCAACTGCAGAATCGTCTCTTGGAGATGATAAAGAAGAGATAAAAGGTGAATTGGAAAGATCCCCTGTGAGGGTTGCATGGACAGAAACCCCAAGTAAATTTCAACTTCAATGGAATATTATGCACATGGTTTCAGCCCAAGTCCTTGCTGTCTTTTGAAGGCCAGGGTTTGGATATGGGTGAGTAAGGTGCCTATAGAACAGTTCCCCAATTTGGGAGGCTGAGACAGGAGGATCACTTGAGGTCAGGAGTTCGAGACCAGCCTGACCAACAGGGAGAAACCCCTTCTCTACTAAAAATACAAAATTAGCCGGGTGTGGTGGTGCATGCCTGTAATCCCAGCTACTTGGGAACCTGAGGCAGGGGAATCGCTTGAACCCAGGAGGCGGAGGTTGCGATGAGCCGAGATTGCACCATTGCACTCCAGCCTGGGCAACAAGAGAGAAACTCCATTTCAAAAATAAAGAACAGCTCTGCGTTGACCTAGCTTTAGTGCACATGACTTACCTGAGGAATGGTGGTCTTAGTTGAATAGGATGCTGCTAAAGAAAGGTTTCCTGGGAGAATGAGTAAATACATGAATGAATCCGATCATCTTTGCCCTTCCAAGAAACAAGCTTTTATAAATGTAAAAGCTGATTTCAATTGTAAAGAGAAGCGATTCATATAACCCCAGTAGGTTAAAGAGTTACACCCACCTCTAGTCATTGGGAGTAAATATGCCCCTTGGAAGATTTGAAAGGCCAAAGAGCTCAATTGGGTTGTCTATCACCCTTAATGACTGATATTAGTCATGTGATGCCAAGCCCTCTTGTTAGTATTTGTCTAATACTAACAACCTCCAGTAAGTTGTCCTTTCCAAGTTGTCCTTTGCACTTTTCATTTAGTTAGTCTTCAGGGACACTAGACATAACCAAAATAGACCAAAATAACAATTTTAATGTTATGAATGAAAATGATCAATTTTGTTTTAATTTTGACTGGTTTCTGGTCAATTCCATATTATGGAAGTGGAAAGGATTCATCTTCACCATAAGATCATAGGAGACTACTAAGCAAGCAGTTTAGCTTGTCAGTTTAGGTACCAATACTTGTCCCTTAATTGAAAAAGGGTACGGCTAGTTATTTATATATGAGAAAATAGCATAACATTGTTGCTGAAACCACTTCAACACCTGCCATCCATCTATTTGGACTACATCCATGTGGATCAAAACATTTACAAACATTCACATAGCAAAAAACTACTAAACTGTAGAGAAAAGTAAGGAAATGCCCCACCACCTCTCTTAGGGCAACATTATCCTTTAATTGAAAAGGAAAACAAATCAGTGTAGTTTACTACATTGTCCAAATTGTCATCGAATAAGATGATAAATGTCAGAGGACTTTGAAAAAATTATATATAAAACTTTCAAAAATGTTATATGGTTTTGTAATTATTAGTAAGTTTCAATTTGATTTGGGGTCCTTTGGAACTGTTTTATTGTGTACTATTTGAGATCAGATGTCTTGCTGGGTTGTATTTCTAAATTATTAAAGTTGATTGTTATGCTTAGAGATAATTTGATTATGTGTGCAGTAAGAGAAACATCTAGTTATTGGTCCTGTGTCTACACAGGAGCCAGCAGTCTTCTGGGCAGAGAGTGACCTATGGGGAAATTTGCAAGTGAAACCATGAGGATGTGGGAATCATTTCTAGGCTTTTTGGTTCCTAGTCTTTATTTTCACCTTTGCATAACAAAACAAAACTTCTTCAACTGAAAATAAATCTCTGCAGGTGGTGTCTGGAAGCATAGTTTAAGGTCTGTATTTTCACCTTTCAGCCAAATTAATTTTTTTCTAAAATCATGCGTCAGAAATTTTCACATTTTTCTTAGTCTATAAAACTTAAAGATCTCTAAAACTATTGGTCCACTCACTTACTGTTGCACTGCAATATTAACCAGGCCTTTGATAGGTAAAAAATAATAGAAATTTGACTACTTCAGGCCAGTTGGTACAAATGAAACTCAATTCCAGAACTTTATGTTTGAGCAAAATTTCTTTCACTGCTTTCTAGGGCCACTTCTTCTGCTGGGCTTGGTGTTGAAATGGTTTGCTCAGACCCTCCCTAAATGTCTGCAGAACCTGGGCTAGCGATGCAAATGGAGACATATACATTAGACATATTTTAAAGTTACACCTCAACATAATAAGTGATTAAATAAAACATGTACTAGTTTTCTATCTTGACATAGCCATACCTTCATAATGGTAAAATTTTTAAAATAGGCTTAATTCTGCTATTTTTATAGGACTAGAAATGAAGAAAATATTACTTGTTATTCTTAATGATCTAAAAAGGTTGAGGATAATACATAACTATAACCAAAGTATATCATATCTGCGTGTATCTTAATAAAAAGTATAAATTAAAATTGAAATTTAACAAAGTTAATTTTATTGTGATTTTCACATTTTTTCTAAAATATTCAAAATATCTAAGAAAATTAAAATATAAATTGTAATTAACTTTTGTACAGTTTTAAATAAAAGTACTTAAAGTTAACTTTTATCTTATTTTTTGAAACCTATTTAAATCTTATCAAACCTTTCATAGAAATAAAACTATTACTATCCTAGCATTCAGTGTCCATCCAGCAATCCTTGTAAAGAATTTGTATCCTACTTCATTTATGTTCTATCTGAACCTAAATATGTACAAATTTAAGAATAATTGAATTGTTTAATATTGCAAAATATTTCTCAGCCACTGTATCCAACTATTGTAAGAATTGCGTTAAGTCATGTGTTCTTCCAGAATTACGGATGCAAATAGAAACAGAAGCAATAACATGAACAGGCAGCACCACCTGAGAAGGATATCTCATTATGGGAGAAGTCCTCTATTCCTGCTTTCTGAAAAGATTTGACAAGTTGATGAATTTGTCTTCCTTCCTACCTAAGTGCATCTGCTGCTCAAATAGCCCCTGACTACAAAGCAGTGCCCACGTCTTGGGTCAGCAGCCTAACAAGCCACATACCTAACAGCCTTTGGAAGCAACTGATCATTGTCTTGGGGTAATAGAGGGAAGCATTTCCCTGGGGCCTGAAGACGCTTAGTCACAAGAGATGTTTAGGTCATAGATTGCATTGTGCCAGAGCTCAGCTCAGAACTATAAGTGAGGAAGTACCCCGGTGTCTTTAGCAAAGTTGAGCTTCTTGTGTTTGTAATATTTGGGCCCACAGAAGCACACAGGTGCAGGACTGAAGCCCAAATTTGCTTGGCTCTAAGGCATGTATTGAATGTGAGCCTGGAGTTATTGGGAATCACTATGTGGGGCTTGATGATGAAGACAACACAGTGCAAGGCAGAGAACGTTGATAGCAAAAAACTGATTCATGATGAAAATGTGTGAATTCCAAATCCCAAATCCCGAGACCAGCCATTCCCTTGAGATTTTAATTTGATGAGATAATATATTACTTTTCTTTTCTTAAGCCATTTTCAGATGAGATTCTTTCATTGCAACAGTAGCAGTCACCACTGATGTAGCAAGAAATCATTCTCTTTCCAAAGCATTAACCACCAGGAAGTGTCTTGCTAGCTTTGGCCTCAGTTAGTAGGATGTGGATAGGAATTAGAGAGAAACCACTGGGCTTGTCTTTTAGCCTCAAATTCAGGGTCACGTATGGGGTGGCATTTCTTCTTGCCAATATTACCCAACCACCCCATCCCTACTTTTGCCCTCTGGTTTTGATTTTCCTTTCTCTAGATATCAATGCCACTCTCAATGACTAGAAGGGACTCTATTAAGAGGACTGTGAAGAAGTTTGACTATGCAAAGATGTCTTGAAAGAGTTCTTCGAAAAAGCATCATAACTGCCCCACTGACATATTTATTCATTACATGTGGAATTTGTTAAAAGGGATAAATACCTAATTTCATTTACCACTCTAGAAGACAGTATGGCATTTCTCAAGTCTAAACAACTACCCATTAATGCTTAATTCTCATGATTTGAAAATCTTTTCTAATCTCATTTTTCTTTTTGCCTCCAGCCCAGTGACTTTTTTCCCTATATATTTAATCATTAACATAGCATCGGTGTTGTAGGTAAGATAATCCTACCAAGAAGCCTGCCTGTACTCTAATGGCTTAGTTGGAGGCCATACATTCCTAATGATTATGCATTCATTTAAAGCTTTCATTGCACAGTAGCAAGGTCGACTTAAAGTAAATCATAAACTTCATTTTAGTCAGTATATCACATATCAAGTTTTGTATAAGTACATGTTGACTTTTTGGTAAAGACCCAAGTCCCTAATCAGTCTTCCAAGAAAGAAAAAAGAAAAGAAAAACTCACAAAAATACAGTGGGTGGAATCATGCCCTAAACTAATAATCTATTTCAAAGAATACCTTCTTTCAGACTACACACAAATATAGTGCTTACATTTTTACAAACCCACAGTTTATGTAGAAATTATTTTATGTTTAGATATCACTCACCAGTAACTGGTATTGAGCCAGCCTGAGAGCTTACATAAACACCAGATTTTACATATTACAAAGCTCACACAACATTTTGCTCTAAGCTGGTTAGTTACTTATAAATCTATGTGAAGTTTAAGGTCTAACCCCACCCTGATAAATCCCTTGCTCCCACCATTTTTTTTTCCAAGAAAAGCAACAGGGAGATTGTTTTTTATACACCAAAAGGAATCATATTATACATGTGCACTTCTGTAAACTAGGAATTCCTGTTACTGTTACTGTAAATCACTACCAGATGTCAAATAGCAAAATGTTCATTACTCCCCCAAATCATTGAGTTGATTAATGAAGCACATTTACATTGTGGAATCTTGGTCTCTGTCATAACTAGACAGACTTTTAAGAAGTTTTTAAGAAAGACATGCAGATGGGGAAATAACTAACTATCATGCTTCAAAGGCAGAGTATGTATTAGGCATCTTGAGTCAGGATTTGGTCATCTAAGGGGTAATAACTTCCAAATGAAACTAGTCTTTATTCTTAAAGAAAAGAAATGGTAGCTGTGTCATAAGACAGTAAGGTAGATATGTTTCCAGTCAGTCGATGGCTCATAACCACTCAGTATAGAATACATACTGTGGGGGAATTTGGGTGCTATACACAAACTTTTAAAGGCAACTTTATTGCTCTGTTCTAGTTATTCAAATAATCAACTCGTGATAATTCTATTTGTGCAAAAGTATTATTCTAAGGAAAATCAGTTTTTTTCTAACAGATAGTCTTCATTTGAAAAAGAACATCTACTTTAGTGAAGTCACCAGATTGCAAACAAAGTCAGTTGCCACCTGTGAGCAACTTGTTCAAGGAGACATGCTTCACATTCTGCCCACCACTACAAGAGGAGGCTGGTTCTCAAGAATGGTGGATATTTGCAAAATGTATTAGACATCTTTCACACCTCTGTATTTGTGTTCCATTGCAGGTAGCAGGGAAAAAAATAAGGAAGAAAACTTGATATTGGGAGCTAATTTGACTCTGATATGGTTTGACTGTGTCCCCACCCAAATCCCATCTTGAATTGTAGCTCCCATAATCCCCATGCGTCCTGAGAGGGAACTGGTGGGAGGTAATTGAGTCATGGGAGCAGGTTTTTCCCATGCTGTTTTCATGATAGTGAATAAGTCTTATGAGATCTGATGGCTTTAAAAAGGGCAGTTTGCCTGCACACTCCCTCTTGCCTGCCACCATGTAAGACATGCCTTTGCTCCTCCTTTGCCTTCTGCCATGATGTGAGGCTTCCCCAGCTGATATGGTTTGGCTGTGTCCCCAGGCAAATCTCATCTTGAATTCCCACCTGTTGTGGGAGGCACCCAGTGGGAGGGAACTGAATCATGGGGGCAGGTCTTTTCCATGCTGTTCTTGTGATAGTGAATAAGTCTCACAAGATCTGATGATTTAAAAAAATGGGAGTTTCCCTGCACAAGCTTGCTTCTCTTGTCTTCTGCCATGTGAGATGTGCCTTTCACCTTCTGCCGTCATTCTGAGGCCTTGCCAGCCACATGGAACTGTAAGTCCAATAAACCTCTTTATTTTGTAAATTGTCCAGTCTCTGGTATTTCTTTATCAGCAGTGTGAAAATGGACTAATACAGTAAATTGGTACCAATAGAGTGCAGTGCTGCTGAAAAGACACCCAAAAATTTAGAAGTGACTTTGGAACTGGGTAAAAGGCAGAGGTTGGAACAGTTTGGAGGGCTCAGAAAAAGAGAGAAAAATGTGGGAAAGTTTGGAACTCCCCAGAGACTTATTGAATGGCTTTGGCCAAAATGCTGATAATGATATGGACAATGAAATCCAGGCTGAGGTGGTCTCAGATGGAGATAAGGAACTTGTTGAGAACTGGAGCAAAGATGACTCTTGTTATGTTTAGCAAAGAGACTGGTAGCATTTTGCCCCTGCCCTAGAGATTTGTAGAACTTTGAACTTAAGAGAGATGATTTAAGGCATCTGAATAAATTTATAAGCAGCATTCAAGAGGTTACTTGGGTAATGTTAAAGGCATTCAGTTGTATAAGGAAAGCAGAGCATAAAAGTTTGGAAAATTTACAGCCTGACAATGTGATAGAAATGAAAATCTCATTTTCTGAGGAGAAATTCAAGCTGGCTGCAGAAATTTACATAAGTAATGAGGAGCTGAATGTTAATCCTTAAGACAATGGGGTATTTCTCCAGGGCTTGTCAGAGGTATTCATGGAAGCCTCTCCCATCACGGACCTAAAGGCTTAGAAGGAAAAAGTGGTTTCATTGGCCAAGCAGGGTCCCCATGCTGTGATGCTGTGTGCAGCCTAAGTATTTGGTGCCCTGAATCCCAGCTGCTCCAGTTGTGGCTGAAAGGGGCCAACATAGAGCTCGGGCCATGGCTTCAGAGGGTGCAAGTCCCAAGTCTTGGCAGATTCCATGTGGTGTTGAGCCTGCGAGTGCACAGAAGTCAAGAATTAGGATTTGGGAACCTCTGCCTAGATTTCAGAAGATGTATGGAAATGCCTGGAGGCCTAGGCAGAAGTTTGCTGCAGGGGTGGGGCCTTCATGAAGAACATTCATGAAGAACCTCTGCTAGGGCAGTGCAGAAGGGAAATGTGGGGTTGGTGCCCCCACACAGAGTCCCTACTAGGGCACTGACTCGTGGAGCTGTGAGAAGAGGGCCACCATCCTCCGGACCCCAGAATTGTAAATCCACCTACAGCTTGCACTGTGCACCTGGAAAAACTGCAGACACTGAACACCAGCCTGTGAAAGCAGCCAGGAAGGGGACTATACCCTGTGAAGCCACAGGGGTGGAGCTGCCTAAGGCCATGGGAGCTCACTTCTTGCATCAGCTTGACCTGGATGTGAGACAGAGTCAAAGGACATCATTTTGGAGCTTTAAGATTTGACTGCACTGCTGGATTTTTGGACTTGCATGAGGCCTATAGCCCCTTTGTTTTGGCCAATGTCTCCCATTTGGAATGGCTGTATTTACCCAATGCCTGTACCATCATTTTATCTAGAAAGTAACTAACTTGCTTTTGACCTTACAGGCTGATAGGTGAAAGGGACTTAACTTGTCTCAGATGAGACTTTGGACTGTGGCCTTTTGAGTTAATGCTGAAATGAGTTAAGACTTTGGGTACTGTCGGGAAAGCATAATTGGTTTTGAAATGTGAAGACATGAGATTTGGGAGGGGCCAAGGTTGGAATAATATGATTTGGCTGTGTCCCCACCAAAATCTCATCTTGAATTCCCATGTGTTGTGGGAGGAACCTGACGGGAGGTAATTGAATCATGGGGCCAGGCCTTTCCCATGCTGTCCTCATGATAGTGAAGAAGTCTCACAAGATCTGATGGTTTTAAAAATGGGAGTCTCCCTGCACAAGCTCTCTTCTCTTGTCAGCTGCCATGTGAGATGCGCCTTTTACCTTCTGCCATGATTGTGAGGCCTCCCCAGCCACATGGAACCATAAGTCCAATAAACCTCTTTCTTCTGTTACTTGCCCAGTCTCAGTTATGTGTTTATAAGCAGCATGAAAATGGCCTAATACACCAGCCATGTGAAACTGTGAGTTCATTAAACCTCTTTTTCATTATAAATGACCCAGTCTTAGGTATGTCTTTATTAGAAGTGTGAGAATGAACTAAAACAGTAAATTGGTACCACAGAGAGTGGGGCACTGCTGTAAAGATACCCAAAAATGTGTAGGCGACTTTGGAACTGGGTGACAGGCAGAGATTAGAACAGTTTGGAGGGCTTAGAAGAAGACAGGAAAATGTGGAAAAGTTTGGAACTTCCTAGAGATTCAAAGAGCTAAGAAGACAGGAAGATGTGGGACAGTTTGGAAATTCCTAGAGACTTTTTGAATAGCTTTGACCAAAATGCTGATAATGATATGGACAATAAAGTCCAGGCTGAGGTGGTCTCAGATGTAGATGAGGAACTTGTTAGGAACTGCCACAAAGGTGACACTTGTTATGCAAAGAGACTGGCAGCATTTTGCCCCCACCCTAGAGATCTGTGGAACTTTGAACTTAAGAGAGATCATTTAGGGTATCTGGCAGAAGAAATTTCTCAGTGGCAAAGCATTTGAGAGGAAGCAGAACATAAAAGTAAGGAAAACTTGCAGGCTGATGATGCAATAGAGTAGAAAAACCCATTTTCTGGAGAGAAATTCAAGCCTGCTGCAGAAAACTGCGTAAGTAACAAGGAGCTGAATGTTAGTCACCAAGACAATGGGGATGATGTCTCCAGGAGATGTCAGAGACCTTCATGGCAGCCCCTCTCATAACAGGCCCAGAGGACTAGGAGGACAAAATGGTTTTGTGGGCCAGGCCCAGGGCCCTCTTGCTGTGTGCAGCCTAAGTACCTGATGTGATATGTCCCAGCCACTCCAGCTGTGGCTAAAAGGGGCCAAAGTACAGCTCAGGTAGTGAGTTCAGAGGGTGCAAGCCCCAAGCCTTGGCAGTTTCCATGTGGTGTTGAGCCTGCAGTTGCACAGAAGTCAAAAATTGAGGTTTGCGAACCTCCACCTAGATTTCAGAGGATGTATGGAAATGCCTGGGTGTCTAGGTAAAATTTTGCTGCAGGGGTGGTGCCCTCATGGAGAATCTCTGCTAGGGCAGTGCAGAAGGGAAATGTGGGATTGGAGTCCCCACACAGAGTCCCCACTGGGGCACTGCCTAGTCAATCTGTGAGAAGAGGCCCATCGTCCTTTAGACCCCAGAATGGTAGATCCACTGACAGTTTGCACTGTGTGCCTGGAAAAGCTGAAGACACTCAATGCCAGGCCATGAAAGCAGCAAGGAAAAGGGCTGTACCCCAGAGAGCCACAAGGGTGGAACTGCCCAAGGCTGTGGGAGCCAACCTCTTGCATCAGCATGAACCAGATGTGAGACATGGAGTCAATGGAGATCTTTTTGGATCTTTAAGGTTTAATGACTGCCTTATTGGGTTTCAGACTTGCATTGAGCCTGTAACCCCTTTTTTTCCACCAATTTCTCCCATTTGGAATGAGTGTATTTACCCAATGCCTGTTCCCCCATTGTATCCGGGAAGTAACTAACTTGCTCTTGATATTACAGGCTCATCAGTGGAAGGGAGCCTGTCTCAGATGAGACTTTGGACTGTGGACTTTTAAGTTAATGCTGAAATGAGTTATGACTTTGGGGGACTGTTGGGAAGGCATGGTTGGTTTTGAAATTTGAAGACATGAGATTTGGGAGGGGCCAGGGGCAGCATAATATGGTCTGGCTGTATCCCCACTCAAATCTCATCTTGAATTGTAACTTACATAATCCCCACGTGTCATGGGAGGGACCCAATAGGAGGTAATTACATCATGGGAATGGGTTTTTTCCCATGCTGTTCTCATGATAGTGAATAAGTCTTATGAGATCTGATGGTTTTATAAAGGGCAGTTCCTCTGCACATGCTCTCTTGCCTGCCACCATGCAAGACACGCCTTTCCTTTTTCTTTGCCTTCTGCCATGATTGTGAGGCCTCCCCAGCCATGTGGAACTCTGAGTCCATTAAACTTCTTTCTCTTTAAAAATTACCCAGTATCTGGTATGTCTTTATTACCAGCATGAGAACAGACTAATACAGACTCATTGGCACCTGGAGGGGAGGGTTAGGTTCATACAACTTTGTTTAGACCCTTTAAAACCAGTACAGACCAGTTCATCCACAGGAACATATGAATGTCACTTGCATTCATATATGCAACCCATTTCTCAAGTAAGCATTTATTTACTTCTATGCAGACACATTTTCTGGAGTACATATATGTATATATATGTGTGTGTATACATGTGCATTTGTGTGTGCCTTTCAATTTCTAAGTAGGCAGTGGTAGGTAATCATAAAGAATATTGACTTTAGAATCAGTCACACATAAGTTTGAACCCTAAATCCATCACTCATTGTCTGTGTGGTTTTTAACAAGTAATCTAAATTTTCCGAGCTTCTGTTTCCCCCATACAATGGGAATAGTAACAGGCACATTGGAGAGTTATCTAAAGAGTTAAATGAGATAAAGTGTATGAAATCCTTAACATCGTGTTTCACACAGAGTTAAAAGGCAATGCCCTGTCCCCAGTTAATATTAATAATAGTCTTCCAACCAAAAGACCTTTCTGCATCCTGGTACATTCAGCTCAGATTCCCAGATTTTCTGTTTATTACCCCATCTGGAGTGACATGAATCAAACCAAGGACCAGGAACACACCAAGGATTTAGCCGCAATGGAAGTAGTTAGTATTAATAATTTAAAAGTGAAATATGATCAGTATTTGAAATAATTTGAAACTTCAATACCTAAAATTAATTAATTTATTTTTTGAGAAAAGGTCTACTCTGTTTCCCAGGCTGGAGTGCAGTGGCAAAATCACTGCTCACTGCAGCCTCAACCTCTCAGGCTTCAGTGATCCTCCCACCTTAGCTTCCTGGCTAGCTGGGACTACAGTCATGCAACACTATGCCCAGTTAATTTTTTTGATTTTTGTTTTAAATGGAGACAGGATCTCACCATGACACCCAGGCCAGTCTTGAACTCCTGGACCCAAGTGATCCTCCTGCTAATACTCCCAAAGTGTTGGGATTACAGGCATGAGCCACCACACCTGGCCAATACACACAATTTAAATTATGCTCTGCCATCAGTTCCAAAGAATCACAAAGCGCTAGAAGGGAGTTTTGGATCATTAGGACAAATGCCTTTATTTTCCAACTAATGAAGCTAACATCTGGAAAGAAAAAGTTACTTTCTCCTTTAAATTTCCCAAGAAGTCATGCCAGGCTTACGCCTAGGCTTATTCCCAGAACCTGCTCTGCTGCTCCTCTTTGAGTTCACAACTAGAGCCAAACACCAGCTTTTCTGAAAACACCAAACTAGGAAAAATGGATCAAGTAGAACCTGGGCCAGTCTTGTAATTGAAAGCCTGAAAACTCTGTAAGGGTGCAAATCATAGAGCATTACCTAATTAGTAGCTTATAAGGTATTGCAAGAATAAAAATGAGATAACGGATGTGAAAGTAAGTCATAAGAAAGAAAGTTTTATGTAATAATGAGGATTAATATTATGCATTTCTCTTATAACCAATTGCATTCTTGTTAAATTGAATCAGATAGTAATTTGCTGAGAATACCTGGTGTTACATGGCCTCCATTCTATAGTGGAAGAAAACTTCCATTATGAAGAGGAGAGAGTGTGAAGTAAAGAGCCATGTCTCAAGAGCTCTTAACACAAAATTAATTACTATGCCCCCACCTTATAAGTAATTTCTAGTCTAAAGTATCCTAGCATCTGGAGAAGGCTAGGTTAAACCTTTGTTATTAACGAAATAACTGAAGCCTCAGGTGATAAAGTGATTGATTTAGAACACACACTGAGTCCAGGTAAAAGTAAAACCCAAACCTAATGCTGCTGAGCAGAATTCAGTTAGGGGAGAAGAATATATTAACAGCAGAATGTTAAACAGTGAAGATAATTCATAAAAAGGAGATGTGGCATGGCTAAGCATTTGTGTTTTGCTCTCTAGATACAATTATGACATTTAATTGAATTAATGTTTTAAAAAGGAAATTCAAACCAAAAACTTTCCATATTTCTACCTATAGAGAGAACTTTCGATTCACATGTCTGACATCATTCACTCATTCTTCCATTCACCTAATTTTTAAAATGTTCTGATAGAAATTTAATCTTTCATTCAATAGACCCAAGAGCCCTTAGATAAGAGACAAAGAATCATTCCAGCAAAAACTCTTTGGTCTTCTCAAAGAAAGAATAAAAATGGGCTCAGATTTCAAGGCCAATTGCCAGGGTCCCCAGGAGATGCCCTTCTTCCCTTTTTGGTCCCCTCCTCTGCAAAAAAATAAAAAAATTGGAAACCTCTGAGTGGCCTGGCAATGGTCTCAGTTGGCCTCTACATTTTTGAGGCTGACACTTCATGCAAACTATTGAAAGCCATCTCTAAGAAACTTGTTCAGTATGGACAAAGGAGACACAGAAAGAGGGTAGTTCTCCTTCAGGAGTATAGTTGACCAAAGCCCAAGGATAAGAACAAGATGGCATCTCTCATTGTCCTATGGTATTAGGGAGTCCTTGGAGTCCTCACTGTAGCTCACTTTCTTAGTTATCTTATCATCCAACTTTTTGGGTAGATTCAAGGACTCAACTGACCTGCTGGGATGCAACTTTGAGTATCTAAACACTGCAGATGTTGGACCACTGGCATTTTGCCATCCTCTCTGTTCATCTATCTATCCTCCAAACTATTTTTTGAGTTAATTAAGGCACCCAGTTGTTAGAGTGTTTTGTTTTGCTTGGTTTATAATAGTCATTGATAGTCAATAGTGGCATTCTGCAAGGGGAGAATTAGAAGTTAGGTGCTGCCAGTTGAATGAATCATTCTATGTATATGTGCCAGGACAACATGTGTGAAATAAAATGACAAAGGGGCATCCATGCTGTCCATTTTTGCCTCTTTACAATGAATATTGATCACTATACATCAGTACAGCTGGAGCAATTACTGGTAATCATGGAAATAGCCAAAATGAATTGATTGACTGTTCTTTTGTCCAGTTTCCCAGCTGTGTAACCAGCTGCATAGCCACAGCCAAAGATAAATTCTGCTAATGGGGTCCTAAAGCTTTAGGATCATGAGACCACTTGGGGAAGCTTGTTAAAAGGGTACTTGAGGATTCTGTAACAGAGCACCTTTGAGAATGGCTAACTCATGGAGGAAGTAACTGTTCATCCACCAAGATCCCATCCAATGGCATTCCCACTACTTGATACCAAGTGACAGGGTTTGGATTTGTGTCCCCACCCAAATCTCATGTCAAATGGTAATCCTCGGTGTTGATTGTGGGTCCTGATGGGAGGTGATTGGATCATGAAGTTGGTCCTTCCTGAATGGTTTAGCACCATCTCCTTGGTGCTGTTCTCATGATGGTGAACAAGTGAGTTATCATGAGATCTTGTTGTATAAAACTGTGTAGCACCTTCCCCCACCCTCTTGCTCCTATTCCAAACATGTGATGTGTGTTTCTCCTTCACCTTCTGCCACAATTGTAAATGACATGAGGCCTTTCCAGAAGCTGAGCAGGTGCCAGCATCATGCTTTCTGTACAGCCTGTGGAATCATGAGCCAATTAAACCTCTTTTCTTTATAAATGATCCAGTCTCAGGTATTTCTTTATAGCAATGTGAGAATGGACTAATATATCAAGGTGAAGACAAATTTAACACATCTGGAAAATACTCCAAATCAAGTAAGCATTTGAACTCTAGTATTGTTTATTTCCCCCTCTGTTGTCTGGTGAATTTTAAAAATGAATTCATTTAGGAGCCAGGCATGGTGATTCATACCTATAATTCTAACGACTTGGGAGGCTGAGGTGGGAGAATCATTTGAGGCCAGGAGTTTGAGGCTGTAGTGAATTATGATGATGATAGCCACTACACTCCAGCTTGGCCAACCTAGAATGAAACCTTGCTTCTGAAATTAATAATTTAAGTGCTTTACTTACAGTAACTTTATACTCAGGTTTTAAATGGATTAAAGATAGAGACATGCACATACACACTTACATAGACACACACATATATTAAGAAAAACAGATGCCACCATTTTTCTCATCTACTAATATTGCTTATGACATGTGGGTGGCTAAACAGTATTTAAAGTCATGTGAACTGCCAGATAAGACTTTTACCACTGACAAGTTCTGTTATTTATTAAGGAAGTTTCGTTAGTTTAGCATTAGTTCTGCATGAACAATAGTTTTATATTTTCCTAGTCATCTTTTTTGCTTACATGAAAATAGGACAACCTTAGCCCAATGGCAACCAACTCTGACCTCTCTTATGCTTTCCAGCTGCATGACATTCATCAAACCATAGAGTTTGGAATCTGCAATCTTTGTATGCAATTTAACTACAAAAGTGGGGAATGGGGCATGGAAGCACTAATACGCCTCTCCTAGAGCACCCAAGTGGCTTCTAGCACCATCCCAGGGATTTGGGTCCATGAAAGACCAAAGTCAGCCTGACAACTTATCTTTAGACAAGGACAAGCTTTGGTTTGAAAATGGGTCTGCATCTGCCGCTCTTACCCTGTGGAATCTTGAGTCGCTGAGGTTGTTATAGTGTGAAATAGAGGTCTCATATTTCTCCCACAATGGATTGGAATGTTCAGGTTGTCCTCCTCACTGTCTTTGGAGCAGTATTAGAGCTTTGGGATAAACTCTGGCTTGAGAGGACTTCCGAGATGGGAGAATGGGAATGATGATCTATTATCCAAACAACTTAACTGGGAGCTTAGTGAATATTTTCCTTAAAAAAAATTGTAAACATTCGTGGAACACATGGCCTAATAACAGGACAGGATATTGGCAATCAGGACTGCCCTGGAAGTCAGAACTCTTCTTGAAAATCCAAAACACATGGCTTCAATAGTAATAATCCAAATTGATTTCCAAATGGTGCCATGGTAATTGCAAAATATTTACAATTCTAACACCTGAAAAGGTTAGATAAAATCAATTGTTTAGGCCAATAAGTATTTATATTACTATGTTTAAAATTTTTTTGGTATATTTATGTATGACTGCTTTTTTAAAGCATTTGGATTTAGATGTGCAAAACGAGTATCTACATTCCTTTTCTGGTGAAATGTAATTGTGGTTTTCTATAATTTCTACTTTTCAACAAGTTAACATTTGAGTGTGGTCTTTATTACAAAAGACAGAAAGAATTTATTATGACATGTGATGTTCTCCCATAAGCTAATTTTATCATTAGTCCTTAATCTTTAGTGTTAATGAGGAGAAACAATCCAAAAATAATCCTAAAATAGTAGGTAATCCAAAAGGCATGTAAACTTGAGTTTAAAATGTTTTGTATTTATTTTTGGATGTGAGTATGTCTGACATTATTGGCATTCTTATTACTTTAGATAGTATAATCAAGTTATATTACAAAGAAATACCTCAGAATGAGCAATATAATATTATGGAAACTATTTTATTGGGAACATAGTGCATCATCATGAATCTAGGCAACACTAGTACCGTTCTGAGAAATATTGGCACAAGACTTTTACAATCAGCCCCTCTCCTTGCTTTAGGGTCAATCCTCCAATTCCATTCATACCTTTGTTGTTTACCTAAATTTTAAATCCCCAACACTAATGATTCACTCAGCTCTGTCCGATTTGATAAACACACCCATCTAATTAATAGCCCATTTGAATGAGCAAGAAGACTAAAAATAAATGTTAAAAACCATGGTTTCTACATCCAGGATTTTATAGTTGAAAAAGCCAAGATTTGACTTTAGAACCCCTGAGTGAAAGTCTTAGTTTTGGTGACCACTGTCTGTGAGATGTTATAAGAATCAACTCTTTTGGATCATAGATTCCTCACTAGTAAAATGAATGGGTTGAAACAGATTTGTGCTTTCCTAAGGGGTCGTGAATAGCCTTAAACTGCAAGACAGTCCTTGAGAAAAGAGGATGAGAAAGTCAAAACCAAATAGGTAGGGTCCCAAGTCCTTTCTCCTTGCTTCAGAAAAAGTAATTATATGCTTACTTGTTGATATATTGGTTACATTGATGTTCCATGTAACATTGTGTCTAGGGGGTAAAAGGCTTAACAGGTGGGATGTATACTTGAAGACTGGATAACTCCCTTCATTTCAAACATGCTTAAGGTATGATCTGGTTAATTGAACTATCCATTAAACCCTTGAGAGTGTTTACAAAGCTATATAGGGTAGGTTAGACACCTCATAACAATTATGATTGAAGATGTAAGGTTGAGTAATGTCAAACTTTTTGGACTCAGGGTTGGGAGAACTTGGTTAAACTGAAAACTTTGAAAGCTACAAATAGAGAAACACATAGATAGATACAAGAGAGAACTTTTATGAACACAATTTTAAAATAAAGAATATTAAGAAAAAATCAATGACATTATTTACATCTTAAATGAGCATTAAATATAACAATTGATTTTCACAGATTTTTGCCTTGAGACAATGAGGGTCCTTTGCTGCTTTCAGTGGTGACATGTAGTGAAGACAAGGAGGAGAGATTTTTACAGATAACAAGAAGCTTCTGACCTCTCCCTCTTCTAGCCCATGGGTTTTCACACTTTCTGAGACACTCAAATTTGATAATAAAATCGTAGGGCTATTGACCATATTCGAATGATCCACTCTCTTCCAAAGAAGATTTTTCTGTCCTTTTAAAAAGAACATAACGTATAAACTGACTAGAGATGTTTGGAATGTCCATTCCAGCCTCTTTATATATTTTCCACAAATCATTTTTCCCCTTTCTAAAGGGATCCATTTCCATCTCTTTACCAGCATATTCAAAAAAATAGAGTAAGAAATGGTTCAAGGATTAAGAGACAGCTTAGTTTTTGGTCTTAAATTCTTCTGTTTCTCTTCATCATCACAGAATGATCACAAGGTCTTCTGATAGAATATGAGAGTGAAAATCAAGATATTAGGCAATCACTTTACTCAATGTGTTTGAATATCTCTGGAACCAAATGTTTTAGAAATGCTTCATGTAAAAAATATATTTGTGTGTTTGTATGCTGGGGAGAAAGGATAAGAGAGTGCAAAACGACTCAAAGCTGGAAAAGAAGCTTTCATTGGAGAATATGGGTGGAATGCTTTCTTTTCTTTCTCTACCAATACATTCTTTTCTTAAGGACTCAAGCTCTCTTTCTCTCAGTTCCTTTTGGCGATAGCTCCCTTGGAGATTCAAAAAGTCAAAGGATGCTCACTTTTTTGCAAAAATCACTGGTTGAACAGAGGTGGAAAAAAAAAAAAACAAGATTGTGTTGTTTCCATTAAAAGAAGAAAACAAGGGCCTGGGCATGGTGGCTTACTCCTGTAATCCCAGCACTTTGGGAGGCCAAGGGAGGTGGGTCATGAGGTCAGGAGTTCGAGACCATCCTGGCTAACACGGTGAAACCCCGTCTTTACTAAAAATACAAAAAATTAGCAGGGCGTGGTGGCAGGCGCCTGTCGTCCCAGCTACCCAGGAGGCTGAGGCAGGAGAATTGCGTGAACCTGGGAGGCGGAGCTTGCAGTAAGCCGAGATCATGCCACTGCACTCCAGCCTAGGTGACAGAGCAAGACTCTGTCAAAAAAAAAAAAAAAGAAAAGAAAAAAGAAAACAACCCCCAGAAATCTTTCTCTTTACCTACCACAGATGCTCTTCCCTTCTTTAATTTTATGCCCCTTCCATACAATGCCCTGCTAATATATATATATATAATATTATATATAAATATATGTAATAAATACATTATATATAAATATATATATATTATATAACCATATATATTTTATATATCTGTGTAGACAATGAGGAGAGTTGTCCATTGGGAAAACAGTTAAAAATAAAACTTTAATTGAAGTAACTTTATAAATCTTCTGCTTAAACCCCTGCATTAGTCTGTTCTCACATAGCTATAAGGAAAAGGAAATACCTGAGACTGGATAATTTATAAAAAAAGAAGTTTAATTGACTCACAGTTCCGCACGGCTGGGCGGCTTCAGGAAACTTACAATCATAGCAGAAAGCACCTCTTCGCACAGTGGCAGGAGAGAGAATGAGTGCCAGCAGGGGAAATGCCGACGCTTATAAAACCATCAGATCTCATGAGACTCACTCACTATCATGAGAACAGCACAGGGGAAACTACCCCCATGATCCAATTACCTCCACCTGGTCCCACCCTTGACACGTGAGGATTACGAGGATTACAATTAGAAGTGAGATTTGGGCCAGGTGCTGAGGCTCACGCCTGTAATCCCAGCACTTTGAGAGGCTGAGGCTGGTGGATCCATGAGGTCAAGAGATCGAGACCATCCTGACCAACATGGTGAGACCCCCCCATCTCTACTAAAAATACAAAAATTAGCTGGGCGTGGTGGCACACACCTATAATCCCAGCTACTCAGGAGGCTGAGGCAAGAGAATCCTTGAACCCGGGAGGCGGAGATTGCAGTGAGCTGAGATCGCACCACTGCACTCCAGCCTGGTGACAGAGCAAGACTCCATCTCAAAAAATAAAAATAAAAAACCAACCAAACAAAAACCAGTGAGATTTGGGTGGGGACACAGAGCCAAATCCTGTCAACCCCTAATGACTCAAGATCATTGTTTCAGTCAAGTCCCAGCTTCTTAACACACCTTTATCAATCCCCTCATGATCTATCCTTTCTTTACGTATCCAGTCTTAGCTCCTTGACAGGCTTCCTTCCAGGTACCACCTGCAGCCTTGTCGAATATGCCCATTTTGGGATTGCCAATCTCTTTGTCACTTCTTGAACTGAACAAAAGGGATACTCTCCACCTGGATCACCTGCCCCTTGTCTCCCCCTAGTCTTGTTTGGTTTCAGCAAAGTTATATCTCCCCTGAAGACTTCTTTTATTCTGCATTTGAACTTCCTACTCTATCCCCAGTTAAGGTCTTACTCCACCCTCTTGTGATTATATGGGTAGTAGCTGTAATCTTTTCACAATTTACAAACTCAGATAACAACAGTAATTTAAAAATATATTTCTATTATGCACCTTAATTTCTACTTCAGATCCCCATTTCTATCCAAGAACAAAACAAACAAAAAATGCCATTTCTTCCTTTCTAAGTAAAGTCAGTCAAAGTCATATTATTTTGTGATTCAGTGTTCTAATCTCAGTCAGTGATCTACTCTGCTCAGGTCTCTGTCCCTCCCCAGCCCTAGGGATTGTCTAAATGTATAGGGTAATTTGCAATAATAGGCCAATTAGAATAGCTAACTCTTAACAGGCCCTATTAAAAGCTTTTACATATTTGTTCAGTCTTCACAATAGCAGAGGAAGAAGTACCATCATTTGCACAGCTAATAGGAGACTCAGCCTGGATTTGAACCTTGCCACTCTGGGTCAAGAGTCTTACTATTCTATAAGATCTCCATGAAGCTGGATTCCCAAATCAGCTGCACAAGAATCTCTCCTTCCCAATATGTATAGCAAATTATCAATCAATATCAAATAAGTAGAAAGAACAATAGACATAAAAAACATGAAAAAGGAGACAGTAAAAAAGCCAGCAAAGTGCTATGAGAAGGGAACAGAATTGCCTGTCCCCTTCCTAAATGCGTCTTCCATGGCTTTCTACTGGAGCAATCTGCACACTCAGCGCAGAACAACAGTCAATCATTAGCTACAGGTTCCTGCTTGCTGAGAAGATACAGGGGTATAAATCTGTGTATGTCCAATGTCTGCATTTTTGAAAGGAATTATGTTGTCACTGAGTTCATAAATTCTTAGGTCTGGGATGGTTGGCAGAGGTAAAAACAGAGGCAGAGAGTGGAGTGGGTGTGACCCAGAGGCCTACCTACCGGAGATTTTCTGACTCAGATCTGGGAAGTGGAGAGAGGATACTCGGAAAGCAGCCAAATAAAGAGACAGCTGGAGTGTTCAGGGTAGCTGGTGATTGCAATGCACCATGGGGGATACTGGAAAGTGAGGGAGTTTCTACTTGCTGCAACTTCAACACTAACTTACGTGTGATCTTGAGCAACTTGTTGAGTCTGTTTTTTTCTTACCTAAGACAGAGGCCATGATGTGAGGCTTTGTGCTCCATGCAGCCTTGATTCTCTAGGCACCCACCTCCCCTTGCATAGGGGTGACTCCTCTTGTCACCCACAGCTATTGCTGAATGTTTTTTCCATTCTCTCCCAGAAAAATGTACTGCTCAGGAAGTAGAGAGGATAAACCTTCCACAGCACTTGCATTTGCCCCTCCCAGATTACTTCTCGGATTTCCTAATCCTAGAAAGAATAATTTCCACACATTCCATTGGCTGTTCTACTTTGTTGGGCATTCTCTTTACGAGCCATTTTCAGGCCTGAATGCTCAGTGGCTAATTCCAAGATATCAAGAAATGTGGCAACTATAAGAATATTCTAGTTGTTTCTATGGTATTGATATTTCAATTAATAAAAGCAAACTGAACAATCGAAGTAGGATGTTTTTCCCCCCTCTTTTGCATTAAGCTATACTCAAGAAATTGTTTAAAAAAAGCTGAAGTAAAAAAGAAAATAATTCTCTTTTTTTTACTTGATTTTTTTTTAAAAAGAGACACATCAAATGATTTCCCATAATTAATAACTGCAAATAACTGAAACACAGTAGTTTATTCCATTCTATTCATCTCACTGGGTATCACTGGGTATTTGGAATTTGTACTAAAGTATCTCATAAAATATGTTTTTAAAAATGGAAGTCACTGGTTAATACTGATGCTATTGGCCGGGCAAGGTGGCTCATGCCTGTAATTCTAGCACTGATTGTCTGAGCTCAGGAGTTCGACACCAGCTTGGGCAACAGGGTGAAACCCCATCTCTACTAAAAAAAAAAAAAAATACAAAACATTAGCCAGCCTTAGTGGCACATGCCTGTAGTCCCAGTTACCCAGGAGGCTGAGGCAGGAGAATTGCTAGAACCCAGGAGGTGGAGGTTGCTGTGAGCAGAGATTTCACCACTCCACTCCAGTCTGGGTGACAGAGCGAGACTCTGTCTCTAAAAAAAACAAAAATAAATAAAAAACAAATAAAATTGATGCTATCAATGTGAGGCTTAAGTGGTAGATTATTGTCCTCAACAATAATCTTTAATAAGCCTGAACAAGAACACACTCTGAAGTCAAACAAGGTGGGAAACAAGTTGTTCTACGTGATAGCCTATACAGATACGAGGTGCTAAGCCACTTTCCCTTTATTTCTCTTGACCACCAAGCTACATGCAGCCATTTCTGGTAAGTTTATTATATTCAGCATGATAGAGCAATATTTTGTCACATATACTTTGTGGTAGGCAGCCTCTAGAAGACCCCCACAATATTCCTTATCTCCTAGTATTCGTGCCCTGTGTAATCCCCTCCCCTTGCATGTCAGCTACACTACTGTCTCTTTCTTAGATATAAAATATGGGAGAAATGGTGAAAAGCCACTTCTGAGATTAGGTTATAAAAAAAAAAAATAGACTGTGACTTCCATCTTGAGCATTTGAAGTTTCTCTCCCTCTCCCTCTCTCTGGATTACTCATGCTGGGTGAAGGAAAGCTGTCAGGTGGAGGAATCCTCACAGCATGATGAGGAACAAGGGCCCCAAATCCAACTATAACTTGCTAATATCACATGAGTGAGCTTGAAGGCAGATCCTTCAGGCCCATTTGAGCCTTGAGATGACTGTAGCCCCTGAAGACAGTGTAATTGCAACATCATCAGAGACCTTCCACCAGAGGCAGCTAGCTAAAAGTACATCCAGTCTCCTGACCCACTGAAAGTGTGAGTTAATATTTGCTGTTTTGAGCTGCTAAGTTTTGGGATAATTTGTTATGCAGCAATAGATCATGAATACACAGAGACTGTAATTTATATGATCACTCATTCAACAGATATTAAGTTGCTCATTCAACAGCATTTGCTATGTGCTACTGTAAGGAGGAATATGAATCCTGCCTCTTCTTAATAACCTGTCTTTATATCTTCTTCATAACCTATCTTTATATCTAAGAATGAACATTTTTGGCATGCAGAACATTCTCACTATAATTATTTTGGAAAAAAGAAAAAATGGATTTCCTCAGATATACAGCAGAAGGGACCCACGATTAGAACTCTCACTAATCTCTGTGTTTGATAACTCTGTAATATGGCCAGTTTAACAAAGTATAACTAATGGTAGTCCCTATACCTTTGCACTGAATGAATTTTGGTGAAACTCTCAGAGCTCTGCAGGAATATGTTGGCACAGAAAGCCAGGCTAAAAGCGGCTAGAGAAACACAGTCCTCCATGCATGCTTCAACAGTTACAATTTACTAGAATAAATAAGACAGATGCATAAATAACCATGAAATAACATGCATTAGAGGAGGTTGTAGGAGAGAAGGATTCCTTTGCCAAAGAATACAAAGGCCTTGAAAATTTCAGAATCTGAAAAAGAAATATGGGAGACGTTAAGGGAATTTCAGAAAGCAGAAATACCTTAGTCTAAGGTACAGTTTTGTTTGTTTAATTTAATATTAGTGATACTGAGTTGCATATTACCATCAGTAAGCACTGATTTTTATGAAGCACTGATCTTTGACTGCACATATGTGAGATCAGCTGTGTGTAGAGGTGACTTTCCTTCTCTTGTCACCTTAATTACATTTTTGGCAATGGTGGCTCCACATGCAGTTAAATTTTCACTAAAGATTAAAATTCAATTTTTCAAGTAAAATTTATTTTTAACATTATAATAGAATGTGGAGCCAAAATGAAAATGCATTGTCTATGGAGCAGGTTACCTGCAACTAAAAACAATAGAAATCGCCAAAACTCTTGGAAATCATCATCAAATGTTCAAAGGTAGGAGAACTTAATATAATCTGTTCTTGAATTCTGAAAGCTTAAGGGAGATGAACATCTGTCAATATCTTCTGACTGACATTTAAGAGACCTTGTAGAACTTCTAAAAGTAGGTAATCGATGGAGAACAAAAAATGTAACACTGTAATATAGTTAACCAAATAGAAATGCAGATTATATATCTTAGTATTTTTTGTATATCCTGAAATACTATCAATCTTAAAAGTACTAAAGACATGAAGGTGGAGAACATGGGTTTAGGGGAAAAAAGTTATTTTGAAGCCCTACATAATGACAAACATCAAAATGATTCAACAAATATTAATCTTTTGATTATAAAAATAATTAGACTCAAACTGCAATACAGAAGAAAATAGGTTGTATAATTATAGGGATATATATTTATTTCATGATTAGTAAATTCAAAAGTGGATACTTTAAAGTTTTTTTTTGAGAAAAATCCTGTTATTAAAGAAATGGTTCATTTTAGAGCTGAAAACAAATTCCAGCACAAGTGAAGAAATATTAAAAGGAAAAAGATAGAAAACATCCTAACCAAAATATAGGTAGCAAGAAATTATTTCAAGGATATTGCTCTTCTGTCATATTGTTTGCTTTGATACTCCAGAATTGTTTCACAATCAGTGTTAATGCATTGATTTTTTTACATACATTATCTTTTATTATCTGTCATATATTAGGTATACCTATTAGTAACCAAATATAAGTGTTTTTGATTTCTTTTATGAAAGGCTATAATGAAAAATTATTAAAATGAATATAATTATCTTTGCTTGATTTATCTTATGTAGGGCAGAGTTTTATTAATCATTTTTTTGCCATTTTTAATTTAGCTTTGTTTATTCACAAACATAAAACAGCAGCAACTAAAGTTGTTGCTTTCTTAAGGATAATCTGTAAAACTGGAAACTAACAATTGTGTTTTATTGTTTTATTTTCTTTTTTTTAAATTATTATTATACTTTAAGTTTTAGGATACATGTGCACAACGTGCAGGTTTGTTACATATGTATACATGTGCCATGTTGGTGTGCTGCACCCATTAACTCGCCATTTAGCATTAGGTATATCTCCTAATACTATCCCTCCCCCCGCCCCAACAGTCCCCGGTGTGTGATGTTCCCCTTCCTGTGTCCATGTGTTCTCGTTGTTCAATTCCCACCTATGAGTGAGTTTTATTAATCTTTATTTTGTAAGGACATTAAGCAAATCCTTAAACTCAAATTTAAAAAATTTGGGCTTCCAGCAGATCTAAGACTACCCATTGCAGCACTAGAAAGCATTTATAATGCCAATGTGTAATAGTCAGGTAATGACCTCAGACCTAAGATTGAATTCAGCATCAATGAACTGAATGCAATTACAGTCAGCTCTTCATTACCCACACAAATGAAGGAGAACCAAAATATGGATAAGGCAAAAGCTTATACAGGTATAGCATAGGGTAGTTATGGCCAATTTTTCTCTTATTGTCTCTGAGTTTCATCCCATATTATAGTTTGTGAAGTATAGTGTTAGCGTTAATGCATATCAACCAAACACTAAGATCTGATGGCAAGAAGATAGTTTTTTCCATGCAGGCAGTGAGTAATTCCAGTTGTGGGGAGTAAAAACAGCAATAAAATTTGACTTACCAAGTAACATTCGAAATCTACTTTACATAGTAAGATATTATACTGATAGGTGACATAAAAGTTGTATTTCTAAGAAGAAAATTACATTTTAGATGTATTTAAGACCTATGTAAGTGAACTCTTTTGTAGAACACTACTTTTGTATTCCATTATGCACTGCTTTGCTTTTTCTCTCTCTCTTTTTTTATTCTTTGGTTTTTAACATGGCCATTCATAATGAAATAGAGAAATAAGTTATCAACTTTGGGCTGGGTGTGGTGGCTCACACGTGTAATCCCAGAACTTTGGGAGGCTGGAGCAGGAGAATTGCTTGAGCCCAGGAGTCTGAACCAGCCTTGGCAATATAGTGAGACTGCTGTCTCTGCAAAAAAATAGAAATAAAATTTAAAAATTGGGAACTTTGAAGTGTGTTCCCTTCACAAGTGTGTTCCCTTGTGTTGTATTTGGAAAATCTTTCAGGGCAAAAACAGCAATATGGGGCTCTGGGTTGTTATTCCAAATATTTAGAAGAGAGTTCTAGAAAATTATATTTTCATTTCTAAAGTAATGATTCCTCTTTTGTGAGACCTACTCTACCTTATTACCGAGTAATTAAATGGGATATTTTGTAAAGTCTCAACCATGTCCTCCCTACACACTCCCATAAGCAGCAAGGTCTATAAAAAATGCATTTATAGGCATTTTCATGAGCCAATGGATTGGACCAGTCTGTTTTTTAGTTATGTCCCAGGAAGTCATGGTCAGGCTGCTGGGACTTAATATGAAGAACCCTGCTCCAGCTGGTTAAAATGACCATTATATACGCTACTTGAAAGTTACTATTTTTACATAAAAGACCCGAAAGTAGCAGGCATCTATAATGTGAAATTATTCTTAGCACATGGAGGTAGCTTTATGGCAAGGTTTTGAAAGAATTACATTCCCTTCATTTCTTCAGCATCTTTTTTATCCACTTTTAAGATATTCTCTGCCTGATCTTCCTCACAAAGGAAAAGTCACCCAATGTCTCTGGAAAATTAGGGTAAGGTCATATAGGACCATCTAAAGATTTGCTTTAGACAAAGCTCTTTTCATAGCTGTCTAAAAGCCATAGACCATTGAAAATGGACAGAGAACAGGACCACTCAAATCCACGTTGCTTAAAGAGAAGTATTTTAGGTGACCTTTACCCCTTCTTATCAATGAATCCTCTGAAGGTTTGGAGATCACTAGTGCAGACATGTCACCTACGAATACACCTTTTCATACAGAATTTTTGATCTTATATTTTCAGAACTTACCTAAATTCTCAAGAGTCATGTTAAATAGTTATTGAAAATCATATTGATTACCCCAGAGCCAGCACTGTGTCTGTAATTATCAAATAACTTCCAGTAACATCTCTGGCAGTTAGGCTGCAAGAAAAGTCTTTGATACTTCCCCCACTTTTTTTTTTCTAAAATATAAAGACCTTAGGACTTCAGAATCTGCTAAATAATCTTCTCAGTGATGAGAGCTATTGTCATTATAATTTCTACCCATCTAGATATGTCAGTGGAAAATAATGGTTTATAATAATAATAATACATTTCCATACAACAGTGGTTTTCTTTTTAAAATAATTAATTTAACTTTTTTAATTGACAATAATTGTACATATTCATGGGACAGATTGTGATGTTTCCATGCATATAATGTATGGTGAGTGATCAGAGCAGGGTAACTAGCACATTCATTACCTCAAACAAATGTCATTTTGTGTATGTGTGTTGGAAACATTTAATATCCTCCTTCTAGCAAGTTTTTCTTAAAATGAAGTCTTAAAGGCAAAGTCGTTTGTTTGATCAGGTGGTTCATCAAACCATATTCTAGAGACTGCAGAATTCTAGAGGAATTCTGTCAAAGTAATTTACAAGTATTTGCTAGCACAGGTAATAAATTCTATTTAAGAATGCATCTTCTATTTTTCTATTTTTCCATGTACATTAAAATAAGATTCAGATGTGGAGGGCTGCTTGCACCTAGAAGCTGCATAAGTTTGCACATATTATTATACCTGTGTGTGCCTTGGTTTTCCCATCTACACAATGGGGATAATAATAGTATCTATCTCATGGGGATTGGGGGAGGATTACATCAGTTCATTTATGCACCCTCAGTGAATGTCACCTCTTACTAATTGCTTTCTCCAAGTGTTTCTCATCAGTACATTCACACATCTGGCCTTCTTTCAGATTCCCCTTCCTTTGAAGTTCATTTTTTGAACTAAAAGTACACTTAGATCTTTCATTTAATTAAGATTTAAATTATTTATAACTTGCTTAAATTATTTCTCCTTTCAAATATATTCACATTTAAAGATACACTTAAAACCCTAGATTCATGTATATTAAAAACCTAGGTTCTGGAGTTAGGCAGGTCTCTCTTCTGTGACTGACTGATTGTCTTGGACTAGTGAGTTAACTTAGTTTTCTCCTCTGAGTCTCAGATATTTAATTTGTTAAATGAAGATAATCATATTTAACTTACAGATTATTCTGAGGAAATTAACTGGAACTTATGAAATAAAGATGTATTAGTCAATATACTTCTAGTTGCAAGAGACAGAAACTCTAACTTAACATGGCTTAGCCAACAAAGGGATTTACCAACTTACCCGAAAAGTCCATGGAAGAACTGGCCTTCGGCACACTTGGAGCCATCTCTCAACTTATAAACTCGGACTGGCTTCTCTCCATTCTTTAACTGGGCTTTCCAATGGGTAAGCTCCATTCTTGGGTGGCCTCCTCTGCAGTCCCAGATGCATGCAATAGACACGGATCTTCATAGCTTCAAGTCTAATGATGCAAGTGTCTTCTCTTCCCAAAGGTTCTAATGCAAGTCTGTACCACAGCTCATGGCCCTGGTGTGGTTCACATGTCCATCCAAGACCAAATAACTGCTGACAGTGGTGGCCAAGTGACCTGCTTATCCATGCCTGGCTTCTGGGCCCACTGCTGCCCTGGCTTACAAAGGAGGGGATGGGGTTAACTGGCTTAAGCTGCAAGTGTGTTCCCCAAGGAAAATTCCCATGGTTTTATCTCAAGGATGAGTAATGTGCACTGGCTGGGCAACCACCACCAATGTCCTTTACAAAATATTGTTCTCTTTCAAAAATAGAATATTGATACACATCAGGGAACAAATTTCAAGGACACAGGGCTTTTTAAATCTCTTTAATATATGGCATGAGCAAGTCAAATTGGAAATTTGAGCCTCATTCAATTTCCTCAATAATTAAAATTATTGTAACTATTTTATATATGTGTGTATATATACATACATACACACATCATAAATAGTGAAATATGTTGTGTATGTTATATATATATATATAAATATTTATGGTATATAATGAATATATGTGTGCTGCATGTGGTATGTATTATACAGCTTTTTCTTAAACGTCTTGTTTTAAAGAAAGATGCCACCTTTGTACGTTGGTATTTGAGAGTAGTAATAGTGGATGGTAAAGTAGAGGGAAAGTTTTACAGGCTAATTTTACATCTGGCACTACTGGTTTATTGGAGTAAATACAAAACTCATATGAATGTGGTTAATACGGGGTATTGCATTTGGTAATGCATATTGTTCATTTTATGCCCCCTTTAAAGTGCATATCTGTGCATGTCACTTTCAAACTAGCACCATGGGCTTTATAAACATTATAGTACCACTATACAAAGCTGCCAAATGAGTATTTTGAAATTTAACTACAATACAGCTGGCCACAGATCTAGAAGTGGAAAAAAAAGAAGGAAAGAAAAAAGAAAAAGAAACAACAGGTCTGGCATCTTTATTAGTGGGGCCAGGTAGAAACATTTGTTCAGAGGGCTTTATCTGATGATCAGCAATTGTTCCTTGAGTTTTTCCTTTGGTTCTGTACCACAGAGCATATTAAAACCCACAGCCTTTTTCTAGGGTGTCGTGTGGAAACTTGAGATCACAAAGTTTCTTGTCTAAAGAATACCAGAAGGTTCTCATTAGAAAATCATTCCTCAACTACCCTAAAGGAGAAAACAAAAGACCCTTGGTCTTCCTATACAATAAGACTCTTGATGATGCTCAGATGCTCAGCACCTAGTAGGGATGGCTAAGTAATCAACAGCCCATCCACGCGGGAGGCCAGCTTTTCATGATGAAAACATGATTTAGACTTAAGTGTTTGCAAGGAATAGATCAGTACGTCAAGTGCTCCAAAGCCACTCTTATTACTTTTAATAATGTTATTTCTGTTCTAACTCCCCTTTTTAAAAAATACTCTTTTGCCCTCTGCAATTCGACACTGAAATATGGTTTTGTCATTATCAGATTGCAGATATATTGTTTCAGGGTTTTCTCTCTCTTTTTTAAATCTATATTTCCCAGAAAGAAGAAAACTGTTAGCTATTCCCTTACAACCCAGATTCAGAGAAATTGCCCTTGGCCCTCACAGACTGCCACCTGAAGCCTGGTAATGAGCTGGCTGAGCCGTATTTGTTCGACTATTCGCCTGGCAGCATTAGGCACCCCTTAGGTCCCTGGTGAAATCCCATCATACCCTCCTGATTGTTTTCCATGGTAGCTCTTGCATGTGGACCTCTTTGATCCTCTGATGTGCTGATTCAAAGGGAAGGGGAGAGCAGAGAAGGCATAGAGTTCACCGGGAAAGCGCCAGGCTTTGTGGAAGCCAGAAGAGTGGCTGGATCCAAACTTCAGTGAAACCAGCCTCTGGGCCTGGCCAGAGATGACCCTGATAGCTGCCAGGAACTTCTCTACAACCTAAATTTTCTCAGGATCTTGCTTTCAGGCAACATTGAGGCATTAACTTACCCCCAAACAGATAAGCCTTTCATTATAGGGCTTCCATGGAAAGCAAGTTTGACAAGTTTGATATTTATACCAGGACCCGTGAAGTTTACTGGCAAGTTCAAAGGCATAATCCATTACTTCGAGCAGCTGCAAGTGGAAAGATGTTTAGCTGTATTTTCACATGAGTGATGGAAACACTCAAGAAGGCATGATTTTTCCAAGGAAAAGGCCGAGGTTAGGTATGCAATATTTGGATTATAACAACTGCTATAATATTGTGCACAATTGCAAATAGGGAAATGTGTATTCAGTGCTTTGGGCTTCCCCTTATTTTATGCTATATTTGTCTTACCTAATGCATTTCTACTGCAAAACTCAGAAATCTAGACTCACATTTACATTGACACACGTGCACAGCACACACACATACACACATTCTTAAGAAAGCTATGTTCACTCCCAGACCACTATTAAATTCTGTTTCTCCCTTTTCCTGTGAAAATACTCAAGAAAATAATTAGACATATTAATTATACATGACTTTTAAAAATATGTCAGTCTTATATCGTCTTATATCTTTATTGGAATTATTTGCATGTAAACCTTAACAGAATCTAAAAATAAAAAATGACCTTCCTGGGATTTACGATGTAACAAGGGAGACTGAGCAAAAATAATACAAGTGAAGGCTGTGAAAAGGAAACATAGCTAGTTCCGATACCAGTTTATCGTTGACTTCCAACAAATCATGGCTTCACTTTCTCTTTTCTATGAAATGAGGATATTGGCATGGTGGTTCCCAACTTTTCCAAACACATGCCTCAATGACAGAAGAGAATGAATATATTCCCTAAGATATCCCTAAGATACTGGTCCCTAAAAGACCAAGGCAAGCAAAAATTTTCTTTGGAATCTTATTTTTATGTTACAAAGTCCAGTCAAATTGTGTGCCCCGCTCCATAATATTTAAATATAAATATAAAAATGTACTTTTCTTTCATACTTTTTATTTTTATTTACTTATTTATTTATTTTGAGATGGAATCTTGCTTTGTCCCCCAGGCTGGAGTGCAGTGGCATGATCTCAGCAGACTGTGACATCCGCCTCCCGGGTTCAAACAACTCTCCTGCCTCAGCCTCCAGAGTAGCTGGGATTAAAGGCACATGACACCATGCCCAGCTAATTTTTTATATTTTTGGTAGAGACGGAGTTTCACCATGTTGGCCAGGCTGGTTTCGGACTCCTGACCTCAGGTGATCCACCCGCCTTGGCCTCCCAAAGTGCTGGGATTACAGGCGTGAGCCCCTACACCCGGCCTCTTTTGTACTTTCGTACTTTATTTTTTTTTTTTTTGAGATAGAGTCTTGCTCTGTCACGGAGGCTGGAGTGCAGTGGTGTGATCTCAGGGCTGACGGCAACCTCTGCCTTCTGGGTTCAAGCGATTCTCCTGCCTCAGCCTCCCAAGTAGCTGGGACTACAGGTGCCTGCCACCATGCCTGGCTAATTTTTTTTTTTTTTGTATTTTTAGTAGAGACGGGGTTTCACCATATTAGCCAGGATGGTCTAGATCTCCTGACCTCATGATCTGCTAGCCTCAGCCTCCCAAAATGCTGAGATTACAGGTGTAAGCCACCATGCCCGGCCACTCTTTCGTGCTTTTAAAAGCAAATTTCATGTTGCAGAAAATTGTGCCTCACTTAAATCTTACAGGCTTAGGTACCTCCCTGGTACAATTACCAGGTAATCCTTGTGCTACCTATGAACCGGTTTAAATAGCAATAGATTATTCTTGGGTTTCATGTCATCTGAGGCCTCATAGGTCTATGATTTGGAGTGATGGGTAGTTAAAATGTCATATGAACAGATATGAAACTGGCCTGTTTTGTTTAGGAGCACATTCGTATGGCAGTGAAAATCTTGGTGTATTTGCCATGCTAAGACACCACTTTGGGCTCAAGAAAATTCTGTAGTGGTTACTCAGAAAGCCTAGGAATTCAGGGATTTCAGAACAAAGGGTGATTCCAGGGGCTCTTTGAATTTGTGACTGGTTTCATAGATGTACAAATACAGTAGTAAAACAATTTGCTTGGAGTTATGAAACTCTGCCTTAGAGAGTTCCAAACCACTAACATTAAGCACTGAGACCCCCCAGAACTGAATGCTGTTTGGGTATAAGCAGAGCTATCAGTGACCCAGTTTCAGGGGTTAGATGGGCATCACAATGGGCCTGCATTTCAAATGCACGAGGTCAGGACTCCCTTTGCTCAGGAGATGGGCTTGGAGTTCATGCCAGTTTGTGAAGGTTGACCCGGGCTCTGCTTTGAGGACAGGCATTTTTGCTAGAATGAAAAAAGAGCAGCAGGTTAAAAAGCACTCCTTGGGGTAGCATTTATTCAATTCATCATATTGACTATTGTCAGGCTCTGAAAATGAATCGGTTTATTTTTCATATATCTCTGTTGCACGATCAAGAGGCAGAAGGCCTCAACCGAAAAATTTGTGCACTCTCTCTCTCTCTCTTTTTAAATGAAATCCTGCTGAAGAATAGAAGCTTTGCTAATGTTCTGTTTACATCAGTCTTCTGTTTTTGAAAAAAGGAAACCTCTGTTCCCTGTGGGACATACTCTCACATCCCTGTTAACTCTAACTGTTACGCAGCCACCTGTATAATATCCTTGAAACTCCTGACGGGTCTGTCTAACTCTATATAACACAGAGAAGTCAACTTTTGGAGACAGCCAGAAATGGTTCACCCAGTAATCAATTCTCTAGGGACACAGAAAAGTAGTAAATAAAAACCTTAAGTCAAGAGACGCACATGATTAAGGAGATCAGGTTTCAAATATATACAGGCTCTGGACTTTGGTCTTGGTAGGGAGGAATAAACTTAAGGTGATGTAGTTTCAAGATGTTGTCCTTCTATTTAACTCTGTAAGATAAATCACAAAGCAGTAGGTAGAACTGAACAGCCTTTTTTGATCCTTGGGTTCTCTATTACACAAGACTATCAAATTTAAGTTAATATTGTAATTGGGACAAGTAGGTGCACAGAGAGGTTGTGGAGGGTGTTTAATACATCATTTTATAAAGAATGAATATTTCCAAATATAGTCTGTGCAGCACATAGAAATCACTAGTGTCTTCTTACTAAAATGCAGATTCTTGGACCTCACCTTTTACCAACTGAATTTCTGGAAAGCCTGCTAATTAATATATTTTTCACATCTCCAGGTAGTATTTTAACCCTAAATTCTGAGAACCACTTCATGAGAAATTGAAGGTTTTCTGGATTAATTGAGAATGATTTTACTTGGCTGCTTTCTTCCAAAGAACATTAGTTTTAACTGTCTTCCCAGTTGGATGCTAAATCAAGAATTAACCAAGAGATGGGTTTGGTAGGATAACAACAGGATAGAGGCAGACTACATTAAACTGATTTTTGAATCTTACGCAACTATGTGGTTTCCAAAGCAACCTACAAAAGAAATTTTAACCCACAAACGAATGCTTGTTAAAATGAGTGTAAAGTAACTACAGTACTTGAAAGTCTAAGAAACAGGATTGTGCTTTGGGAATCTGTATCCTGGTTACATGTCAAATTAACCAGGTAATTGCTGTATCCTGAATTTCTAAACAGCAAATTGCTCTTTGTACTTCAGACGGTTTAGTGCTATGTTTAATTGACCTTCTTTAATTAGGTTGGCTTGGTGATTCTCTCATTAAAAAATCCCAATATTGTGATTACTTCTTTTGCTCCTTTACAGGGAAATCTTAGCCTGTAGCTGGCTACAGATAGAGTTTATTAAGAATCAACAAATAATGAGAGAACCTAGTTTAGAATAAGAGGTTTTTAAATAGGTAAAGCAAAAAATCATTTTGGAAATGGAAAAAGAAAATGCAACATTGCGTGATAGAGCAGAGGTTTTTAAATAGGTAAAGCAAAAAATCATTTTGGAAATGGAAAAAGAAAATGCAACATTGCGTGATAGAGCATATTAGAGGCCTTACCTTATTGCTAGCCCTGGAACTAATTTTTCTGTGACAAGCCACATATCATCTCTGTGTGTCAATTTCTTACATATGTCATGAAAACGACCACATCGATGACAAGGTTGACTTACTGGTATTCAGTGGCTAAGACCCTTTACAAAACTTCAGGGGTCAACTGAGAAGCTAGCCAATGAGAGAAATCGTTTCACATAGGCAGGATGATTTAGAAATAACATACTGATGGCCATTCAAGGATTGTTTAAGGACATAAGATGAAACACTAGGTATTGAGATATGATCAGGTTTAGAGACCTAGGACTGAATGGGCTGGCTTTTCCTATACTTAAGCACTGAGACTACCTATTCTTATGCACTGAGACTACCTATACTTAAGCACTGCCTGCTCAGCTTAGCCCAGTCCTTGAACAAATCACAGGCTAACATGTGATATTATTAAGAGTCATATCCCAATAACTTGATGTCATTGAACAGTAGCATCACCTACTAACCTTCACCTTTGGGGCTGAGGCCACATGCTCAACTGTGCTTGTGCACTATTCTGAATGCCAAATAAACTTGGGTGGTGTTAGCTGTTACTAGAATCAGTGTATGGCACGGTAAGCCCCATACCCCTTACTCTAGACCCCAGACTAGGGCCCTATTTTAGCTCAAATGGACCCCTGGCAATCTCTGTAATTGCAACAGAATTGTCTTGGTGTGCAGAGACTCCTAAGGCTGGGGTCCTTGCCAATGTGGTCAGATGAAGCCTACTTAGACAGGTCAGATCTCAGATCATAGACAGAGTAATTAGGGTCATCATGTCTTCTTTTTGGGCATCATCTCCCCTGCAAGGCTAGTGCTCGTAGCCCTGGGTTTGCCATACTCATGTACTTATTGCCAGTTTTCCATGATGCTCCAGGTGTTCTCATAGTAATTCGCATAAGCCACACCACTCAGATCCTGGGATTGGGGAAGAAGCAAGATTGGTTGTTTTTTCTCCACACAGGTGGCATGCCACACTTGGATAATCCAGTTTGTTATCCCTTTAAAAGGCCATACATTGAGCTCTAAAGTCTGCATTTATTCTAGTAAGAGAGAAAAAAAGATTAAATTATTCATTTAATTTATTGCCAAAATATGAGAAATTTCTAGAAAATAAATCAAACATTTATTGAGTACTTACCACATGTAAAGCACTGACATATAAACATTATAGATATATTTAATTTCTATCTAGAGGAAGAATGATATCTGCCCTAATGAGATCCACATTCTAGCTAGGGAACATTTATTTTGATAATGGATAATGTTTATGGATTGTTGTGAGCATTTTGGGGCAAAAAAATCTTCTTGCTCATGAAAATAGTGTGTGTTGCACTTTATTTAAAAGCTGAGCAATCCAACAAAGTTTATATTACTGAAGCAAGCTATTCTAACTGCAAGTCTTCTACCTTCAATTATTAGTAATGATCATCCTTCACAATTCTTGAAATAGTAACAATATTGGGTAGGTTCATGGCTAATTTTGAATTTATCTATTTAATCCACATTTCATGGGCATGTACAGTAGTTTCCTCCTACTGCAGGTGTTGTGGAAAAACAGAAATGATAAAATCCTAAAAGGATTTTTAATCCAATTCAGAAGATCAAGCATAAAAATAAACAGTACACGTATAAGAAAGAAACAAGAATGAACACTATAATAAGTGTTTGAGTTAATTGCAATGAGACTTCAAAAGTGGAGATAATTAGGGGGTGTTATTGAAGAACTTCTGACCTAATTGAAACTGTTTTCCCTCAATGTTTAGGATAATGACGGTGTCATATCTTAGCGGTTTCTCTTTGGCAATATTGGATATCATGTCAAATCTCAAAATATGCCACAGGTTGAATGATGCACAGAGGCTGCAGAAAGAATACTACATATTTCCTCATTCCACTGCAAACCATTGATAACTTACTCCAGGGATGAAATGAAAACCCGCAGGTAAAAGAATTGGGTTATGCAATAAATAAAACATACATTTTTCTATTTCCCTCTTATAGGAAAGTTTAATTTTTGAAAGGATTTAGCTTCTCTGATGGTGTCCACGTGGCTGTAATCAATATGAATAGGAAACATTAGGACATGGTTTAGATTTCCAGGTTCAGAGTGACCAAAATCATTCATGGGAGCATTTACAGGTGTCTCTCAGAGTCTGCTGAAAAGTGCCTTGAACAGTTGCTGCCTAGGCTATCAGTGAGCAGTAAATATTCCATCCTAGGAATTGATTATAAATTCAGCTTAGGTTAAATATGCAAAGAGCAAAGGCAGGTCTGGTCCTTCTTCCCTGCTAGAGAAGATGTATTGTTATGTCCTTCAGGGCTAGAAAAGAAATTTGGTGAAGTGTAGTTCTGTTCAACCAGTTCTGCAAGAGTTAATAAAGCATTACCAAAGGACAGAAAATATCTTTGAGTGAGAAAATGGTCAGAGATAAGGTATGAGAGTCCTACTTCAACTCATGCCTTCATTCTGACCTTGCTCCCTTATTTACAACAAAGTAGTCTTGATAAGGGAGCGATGATCCAGTCAACCAAGGCAGCTCTATTTACTGGAATCTGTTGCTAGAGTTAGGTTATAGCATGGCTTGCTAGCTAGTGGGCCTTGTGAGGCAATGTACTCTGAACCGTAGTTGGAGGCAAATTTTTTTTGATGCCTCTTCTGGGATCCTATTCAATAAAATAAAATAAAATGTGGAATAAAAATGTAATGCTTAATGTTTTTCTTCAAATGTGGTAAAACAACAGAATTATTAATAAGCATGTGTGATTTCACTGTATGGAGAAAGAGTAGCTCAAACACACAGGAGCATTCTATTAAATGGATTTTAAAAGCCACGAGGAAATTTCTTGTTTAAAAAAGTTAAATTTATCAAAGTATAGCCTAATATTTTTATCCTACTATTTTAGAAGCTTATACTAAAATTAAAAAGGAAAAAATTATAGAGAGGATCTGAACTGTGGAACAACTGTGCCAGACAATTTCATTGTCAAAGAAATTATGGGCCGGGCGTGGTATCTCATGCCTGTAATCCCAGCACTTTGGGGGGCCGAGGTGGGTGGTTCACTTGAGGCCAGGAGTTCCAGTCTACTGGTCAATATGGTGAAACCCCTTCTCTACTAAAGAATACAAAAACTAGCCGGACGTGGAGGCACATGCCTGTAATCCCAGCTACTCGGGAGGGCGAGGCAGGAGAATCACTTGAACCCAGGAGGCGGAGGTTACAGTGAGCTGAGATCGTGCCACTGCACTCCAGCCTGGGAAACAGAGCAAGAGCCTGTCAAAAAAAAAATACATGAATATATATATATATATATATATATATATATGGAAATGGAAAATGCAAAATGCTTCATTTCTTCACAAATGTAGTCCATAAATTGATCAATTAGAGTCTAAGTTATCTATGAAAAGTGTTAGCTATTTTCCTCTAGTGTTCCCAGCAAAGTGGATGAAATTCCTGGGGAATATTGAACTTCCCCTATTTTATTTTATTTTATATTTTATTTTATTTTCAAAATAACTCTCCAGATAACGAGCATTTTTTGCATGTGAGCAAAGTACAGACCTTTGGTCTCCCACTGTAGGAAATCCCAGTGATTTTCCTACTTTATGTAAATCAGTCACCACCAGCAAATTCACCCACAAGTCTGAGGGACAAGCATGCGTGCTCTCATCATGGAGTTCCCGAGCCCTGTGGTGCTCCAAGTGCTGGGATAAAATGCACATATCACCAAGGGGCAGACACACAGCGCAAGCTGCGTCTGAGCTGCTGAGCTGCTGAGCTGCTGAGCTGCAGTGCGGTTGGAGAAGTTATGAGGGGGTGGAGACCACAACGGTCCTGCTTTAGGTTAACAAAAAGTGTGCATGGGGCTGTGTGGGAGTACTCCAGCCTCATGGCTTTTCACTTGTGCTTTCTGCTTCACATTTCTCAACAAGGATGTTACTGGCATTTTTTTGTTGGACTCTTCTTGAGTTCTTCATTGTCTGTGGATGTCCTGTGCATCCCAGGATTTTGAGGTTCCTTGCTTCTGTCACCTATTTACCAACAAGAGTGCCTCCTTTATCCCTCACCCCTTACCAGTTATTGTGACAACCAAACACACACCTACACAGTTGAAAATGGCCCCTGGTAGGAGGAATCTCCCCTTAGGTTAAGAAGCCTATGGCTTGTAGAGCTTTATTTATTTATTTTTCAATTTTGTTTTTGGAGATGGAGTCTCGCAGTCACCTGGGCTGGACTGCAGTGGCGCAATCTCAGCTCACTCCAACCTCCGTCTCCTGGGTTCCAGTGATTCTTCTTGCCTCAGCTTCTCAAGTAGCTGGGATTACAGGCTCCTGCCACCACACCCTGCTAATTTTTTTTTTTTTTTTGTATTTTTAGTAGAGATGGGGTTTCACTATGTTGGCCAGGCTAGTCTCGAACTCCTGACCTCGTGATAGGCCTGCCTCGGCCTCCCAAAGTGGTAGGATTACAGGCGTGATCCACCGTGCCTGGCCATGCTTGTAGGCTCTTAGTCTACCACTCTATGTGATTCCCCCTCACTTCCTTCAGACTTTGCTGAACAGACACCCCCTGGTGAGGTCTCCATGACCAGCATGTCTCAAATGGGAAGTCTGACTCTGCACTCACGGGTTTCTCCCTGCATTGCCCCCTTGCTGTGTCCCAAGGAGGAGTAGGAGCATGGTTGGAACTCAGCAAAGTTTCCCAGCTGCATGCGTAGCTAAGAAGCAGCAGATGTGCCTGCAGCCAGCTCTGGACAGGGAAGACACCTGCAGCTCACAGCCACGACCCTGCTTTCTGGGCATCACATAACTTTCCAAGTATTTGGTCTGACTTGATCAGGAGTCAGGTCAGAGAATGGGAATAAGAGTAGCAATGTCTAAGATTGACTGTCTCATCTTTTGACAAGGATGGAGGCTTCATATTATTCAGTTTCATTTAAATAAAATAAATGGACATTTCTTGCATGCTTTTTTTTAATAGACTTTAGGTTCATGCCGGATAAATATGAATCTTTTCAAAATGACCACTGTGTTTGTAAACAACAGTAAGTAGACTGTATTACTTATGTTCCATTACATTTTCACTTTCCCTCATCTTTTTAACTTAAGGATCTAATGGTAGTTAACATACAGACTCCTAAAAGAGGTAATGCTAATGTATCAGTCATTCATCCAACAACAGTATGAATGGAGAGTAGTCTGGAAGGAGAGGCCAGAAGGGCAGCGGGAACTGAAGTAGGAGGATGAATGCATCAGATGGACATTGATAGCACAAAGATACTTACAGGATTCTTGAGAATAGAGATTCTGGAGAACAACCAAACAAATTCTATGTATTACAAAGAATAGGAGATAAGACAGGAGTGGCAATTAGGTAAAACTTCTTTTAGGTTGCTTCCTAATTTTCGTCATCCTAATTGCATGAAGGCCCAGAGTGTGCCCCAAGGTAAGCACACTCCAAATGTGCCTTGCTAGAAAATCCCCATGTCTGTTCCATCCTTCTGTGTCTGCTGCATCCCCTGCCTTGTACTCTGGCACTGTCTTTCTCATTAGTGAGACCTGCATCTCTCCAGTCTCCCTTGCAAAGGAGGCATTAACGGTGTGCTCCATATGGCTCTATGTCAGGCTGCCACTTCCTCTGGCCCCAGAAGTCACCAACTCTAGATTCTGCCTTTTGCTCTTCTCTCCACCTCTTTGAGCCTGCCTTTCCATTCCTCCCACACCCCTGTTGAGACAAGTCCCAGGTGCATCTATACACTTGCCCTACCTCCTGCGGCCCCTGCCCCGCCCCCGCCACCGTCATTGATCCCTGACATTTAAAAATTGTGTGGATCATTCTGGCGAGGAGATTGACCTTTGGAGGAATGTCCCAGATGAAGTCATAGAAAAATAAAGAAAGGGACAGGAGAAAATGCTGTTGGAGGCCTGGATGAAGCAGTATCTCAAAGGGATTTCTAATTAAGAAAAAATGAAATGTGTTTATCCAAAATATGTTCTAGTCTACTTAATCCACTTGAAGATCTTAAATTGAAATGCATTTTTGTGTTTTGCTTTTTCATTTTCTTAATGTCATCTTTCTTGGGGTGACACCTTTCTCCTACCACCTTCTCTATAAGAAGTTTCCATTTTACGTCAGCTGTATTTAAACATTTTAAGGCAAATGGAGTGAATTTGGCTGCCAGTATTCCAGGTTGCCTTCCTGATTGTAATCTATGTTTCTGGCCATGTACTGCCTATGTTATTAGCATCCTGAAGCAAGCATATATATGAGCCAATTTTCTTAATTGCATAGATTAAGAAGAGTTTCATTTATTCTGTCAGAGGCCAGCCATTAATTTATCAAGAGAATTAAATATCTCTTGGGAGAACAGTCCAAACATTATTTTTAATCCTGGCAGCAAAAATTGACAACATGTCTATCATCCATGATAGCAACATTCTTTTTGATTTATGTACTTTATGGGGTGAAAATAAAAATGGCAAATAGTAACATATTGCTGAAATAATCCACAAGAGAATGTAATAACATTAAGAACACCACTCTAAAGGTGTGTGAAATGTCATCAGTCAATCATAAGCCTCTAGAGGTAGTTCAAAGGGCTTAACAAACCAATCATTTCTAAATGAATTTGCTTGTTTAAAAGAGGTCTTTGATGACGGCTTATTAAGATGATGCAAATAGGCTGAATACTTGTCCTTTCGTATTTCTGTTTTGGACAGGCCAAGGAGCCCCTTCATCAGCCAGAACTTTGCCTATCAGAATCTACATGCTTTAGTCAAGGAGCACATTCAATAAATATTTATTGAGGGTCTCTTGAGTGCCAGGCACATTGCTGGTCTACAGATTCAGAATGACAAGGCAGATCCAATCATGATTCTCATGAAGCCTCTGGTCCAGGGAAATAAACCACAAACAAACCAACCAGCTATAAGGTATTTCCTTGTGTTAAGTCATACAAAGAAAATAATGGAATAGAAAGTAACTGAAAATGATCACAACGTATAGGATGGTCAGAGACCTTTCTGAGAAGAAAACATTGGAGGTAAGGCCTGCCTGATAAGAAGGAGGCATCCTTGCAAAAATTTGGGGGAAATGTATTCCATCCAAGTGAATAACAGTGGGAAATAAATTGAAAACAACTTTTGAGTATCTAAAGTAAAAGCAACAGGCCCATCTGGATAGATCATGGTGAAAAGGGAGGAGAGTGGTATGAAATAAAAGGCAGAAGTAGACCTGACCCAGAGAATGATATCGATTTTTATCCTAATGTAATAGAATGTCACCTGAAGCTTTATCAGTGGAGCAATATGATCTGATGTACGTTTTTAAAATATCCTTCTAGGCTATATAAAGAATAGACCATAACAGGGTAAGACAGAAAGCTGGGAGCCCATTTAGGAAGCAATTGCACCCTCCAGGCAGGAAAAAGATGTTGAGTGCTGAGACTGAGATTTTGATAAAGATAGACAGAAATGTATAGGTTTGAGATATAATTGGTCAGATAAACTGGCAGGATGGAGTGATGGATTGGATGTGGAGAGGATGAGGGAAAGAAACAGAAGGAAGAGCTAACTCTTGGCTTTTGACTTGGACAACTAAATAGATTGTACTGAAGTTACTTCCATGGCCATCTAAACAGGCTACTACAATGGAACCAGAGGTAGTCTTCTTAGTAGTCAAACAATATGTCAATGAAATTTTGCTTGATTTTTAAATCAGTAACTTTGTAGAGTCATTACTAAATTATAAATATTTATTCTAATATATTTTCTTGATATAGTGATAAACTATTTTGACTTAGAGCAGCACAACTCTGTTCAAACTATTCATTGCCCTTAGGTGTTAGGGATAAGCCGTGATTCTTTCAAGGAAAACATCTTGAGTGAGTAGAATAGTATGCTTGAATTTTTGCCAAGATGTGTTAGGATTTCTCTAGAATCATTTCCTCTTTTTAAAGGTCAAGAGAAAGCTATTTGGATGACATGGAACTTACGCCAAATGCTGATTCTTATCCAAGGCTAACATATCTTGAGTTCCATTCAGCAAATTGATTTCTTCTTGAGATTTCACTTAAAAAGAAAAGTTTTATTGCATAATGAGGTAAATTAATGCCCTACAAATGTAATATGCCTCTGTGATATACAGAGTATTTTAGTTTTTTTAGCAAAGCATTTATCCTATTATCACATAATCACTCCTAGCCTAAATAAAGGATCTAGAGCTTAATGCACAATGAATCCTATCTTTTAGCAGTTTTATTGCTATATCGGTTATTAATTTAAATTTGTGTCATTTTTAGTTAACAAGAAAGATAGCTTAAAGATTTGTTTGCCTAGATTATATTGAAAATCCTGCATGTTGGAGTATGTAACATTGCAAGAATAAGCTGTGATATTATTATTGCAAGCTAGACATTCTTACAGTGGGCTTCATCCTCCAGCATCCAAAAGTGCTTTAAAAACCATAAATACAAGGGACTTGTTAAACTCTCAAGTGGTAAAGAAGTCTAGCAGATAGGTATCTGAGTCACAGAGTGGGGAGGCTCCTGGTGGTTAATGGTCTAATAGCTCACACTGTGCTTAGCACATGACACCTCCATAAGTATGAGCAAGATTAATTAGATTACACTCAGCAAGAACTTACAGCTCCGTGATAAAGACCCAAAGACATACCAAGTAGTTCTCATCTTTCTTGCTTTGAAAACCTATTTCCTGAAATGGATTTCAGAGCCCTTCACCCCTAACTTCATTTTTCCTTGAGCCTGTATCTTTATGGTAATAGCTACAGCCTCAATTCCCAATCACCTATGAAAGGCAGACACTTTATGGACATTTTCTTATGAAATCCTCTGTCCTTATGAACTTTCATAGATGTTATGTTCAATCCCATTTTACAGATGACATTTCCCAGAATTTCAGTAAGTTGCCCAGTTTATAATTTTAAAATACTCTGTGTGTGTGTGTGTGTGTGTGTGTGTGTGTGTGTGTGTGTGGTTTGGGGTAGAATGCAGTGCTCAGAGAACCTTAACTTTAATGCTAAATATGTGGCAAAAGAATCTTGAGATATTATTTTCTCTTGATAATTTATGTGATTTCTTTTCAACTTTATCCTCAATCAGAAAAGGTCCTTCTGGGCCAAAAATGAAGAGGTAGATTTATGCCAGTTAAGGTGTGGATCATGGAAGAGGACCCATGTGTATGACTAGTCCTCAGTAAAATGAGTGCAGATATTAGGAGGAAGCATTTAGAAACAAAATTGGACATGGTAATTTTATGTCTAATGACCCAGATATAAAAAATAAGCTTGTCCTTTTTATATTTTACTTTTATTTATTACTTTTCTATTTATAAAAGTATCAGTCCATCCATGGCAAAGTCGAGAATTGGGGGCTGGCTGGGCATGGTGGCTCACATCTGTAATCCTAACATTTTGGGAGGCGCAAGCAGGAGGATCACTTGGGACCAGGAGTTCAAGACCAGCCTAGGCAACATAGGATGACTCCATCTTGACAGAAAAATAAAAAAACTAGCTTGGCTTAGTGCTATATGCCTGTAGTCCCAGCTACTTGGGAGGCTGAGATAAGATAGCTTGAGCCCCAGAGGTTGAGGCTGCAGTGAGCCATGTTTGCAACACTGCACTCCAGCCTAGGCAATAGAATAAGACTCTGAAAAAAAAAGAACGAAAGAAGGAAGGAAGGAAGGAAGGAAGGAAGGAAGGAAGGAAGGAAGGAAGGAAGGAAGGAAGGAAAGAAAGAAAAAAAGAAAGAGAGAGAGAAAGAAAGGAAGGAAGAAAGGAAGAGAAAGGAAGGAAAGAGAAAAAGAAAAACGAGTAGAGGACTGATTTTTCATCAGTTTGAGGCACCCAGGATTAGTTGGTGATCATATAAGGAATGTAGGAATATCAGTGAGCCCCAGCTAATGGGGCTTGGCTGCCTCCTTTTTAAGGGAGGCAAACAAGCCCCAGAAAAGGGGCAGCTGCACAGTGGATTGGGGCGGTTGGAACCCTAGCCAACTGGCAGAGATTTCTATGACCCAGCAAGCCAGGCATGCTGCAGACACAAGCCCACAGGCAAGGCAGAGACATCGCTGAAGGAGAAAATGGCCATGCAACAGTTAGTTGGGAGAGAATGAGGGTTATTTCAGCAGCTACCTTTGTGGGACCCCAGAACATGACTGATATCTCAGATGCCACCTGGAAAGATGACTTGAAGCCCAGATTGTGGCTGCCTCTCCCCCATGCTTCTGGCCACACCTTAAACACTCAAAATTTAGGTATGATTTTAGTAAAACTATTGTGGCTCAAAAACCTGTGTAGAAAATGTTGCTACTCTGGCTCAAGCGAGCTCAAAATAGAAATTAAGTTGAAATAGATTTATATATATATATATATTTTTAGTTTGTGGACCCATGATACAGACCCAAACAAAACATGTACCCAAGACCAGCTAGCAGATGGTCTAAGGCATTAGCAATAGGAGGCTAAATCTCTTTACATGCCTCAGGGATGATGTCATCCTAAGAACCAAAGGCATCAGCTTTTCCTGGTAGGGAATGAGGTCACAGGATGCCAGGATCATGATGATTCTGACTCCAGAAGGTCTGACGGCATCACTGATTCCATATTCTTTATCCACTCCTATTCCAAATCAGTTATAGTTTTCTGCCAGCTTTTCCTTGACATGCTTCTCATATGTGTTCTGACTTTTATATTTTTAATGCAATCAATGAATTTATATTTTTTAATTTCCTCAAACGTTAATTAGGAAAATATCTGATCTCTCAGACTCTAGTCTGCTCTTTCTCCTATCCAACTTTTTTTATGACCTAAAATGAAAATATTCTTTAGATCACGACAGGACCCTGCTCAAAATCCACTGGTTTTTATTGTTAACAGAATAAAATTTAAATGCGTGGGTTTGATCCAACTAGCCTTTCCTTTCTTATCTCCCTGCTGTCTTTCAGATGCATTAGGCTTAATCTAGCTTCATTTACTTGTTCCTCCAGAGCTTTCTTCTTGGAATGCCTCCTTCCTCCTGCCTCGGCATTTCCTCCCTAATTGTAAATTCCTAGAGTTCCACCTAATCCAGAATGACTTCCCTCACAATTCTGCTTCATCTATATGGCTTCTCTTTATTTTCCACCACTCTTGGCCTTCACCCTTGCTTGATACTCAACAGTGACAAACTCATCCTTGGTTACCTGAGGCTCTTCTAGTTTTAACACTGAAAGCTCTTTCTTGGGAATTTCTTCAGTCCTATCATTATGTTTTGTGGGTATCTGCCTTCTCTTCTCAACTGAATTGGAACCTTGGTGAAGGTAGTAAATGCACCACATTTTCATTTTCTAATGTCACTTAAAGTTTTCAACCATGAGAAATGTTCAGCTAGCCATATATTGAAGATTATGTCTTACATATTCCCAATACACATTCTACCAAGGTACTACTTAAATGAAATGCTCAACAAGAACCAAAGAATTGGCTGGGCACCATGCCTCATGCCTATAATCCAAGCATTTTGGGTGGCCGAGGCGGGAGGAGCTCTTGAGCCCAGAAGTTTGAGACCAGCCTGGGCAACACAGGGAGACCCCTTCTCTACAAAAAAAAAAAAAAAAAAGTAAAAAAAAAAAAAAAAAAAGCCATGCTTGATGGCATGTGTCTGTGGGCCTCCCAAGCTACTTGGGAAGTTGAGGTGGGAGGATCGCTGGAGCCCAGGTTAAGGCTGCAGTGAGCTATGATTGCACCATTGCACTCCAGCGTGGGCAAGAGTGAGATGCTGTTCCCCTGTGCCCCCACCACAAAAAAACCCCAAAGAATTGAGAAAGAAAAAAAATTCATTGGAGGAATGCAAGCCCTTTGAAATTATCAGGCTCAGAAAGTCATTTAAAATGTACCAACAGTCACATCTCACTCTCCCTTGAGCTAAATAATTAAGTCTTGAAACCACTTGCTATGCAGGCTCTAGACTAACTGATTCTATAAAACGCTATACACCCTATAGTTCAACAATGTATAGCCAATCATTAACCAATGTTATTTCTGTAAACCAATAAGAATTCCCAATGAACAACTTTCATAATTGCCCTTCTCCTGATTCATCCTTTTTTTTCCTTAAAAACTTGAGCCTCTCTTTTGGTCTCCAGGGCATTCCCCAAGGCAACTTGGAAGTGTATCCCAGGCTGGGATGCAGTCCTCAACATTTGCAGTTGAATAAACTCTCTTTAAACTAGATTCTGACCTTTTGGGTTATTTTAGGTTGACAAAATTATTGAGCTCTTTAATGTGTGTTCCATTTGGTCCTTAGTTCTTCCCATCTCTTATTTTTACATTGTGATAGAAAGAGTTTGGGAGATTAGGAGGTAAGGTAGCAATAGGCAGTCCTGCCAGGACTCCCAGAAAGAAATTTGAAACCAATCATCTGACACCAGTCTTTGTTGGTGGGGGGGTGTCTAGAATATTTTGGAAGTTCTAAAATAAACTTTGCGCCTTCAGGTGAAAATTTTCTCTAACTCTGTGTCAGAAAGCCTCCTCTTCTCTGCCTGTTCTGTTCTTCCCAAGAGTCCAGTGATAGTGAAATGGTGATGGAAGACAGTGAGGAGGAGGGGCTGGAGGGGGAGGGCTGTGAGTGTGTCCTGGGAAGCTTATGCAAGCAGCATGGGCAGAGATGCCCTGGACAGAGATGCTCTTCTCAAAACGGAGGAGAAAGTTCTCGAAAGCTTCATAGTTGATTTGATATATGCTCCACACAGCTCCCCTATCCTTACAGAGAACCTCTGTAGCCAACTTTTAAAATGTTATCTCTAATATATAAGGTTTATGGCAAACCAGATTCCATCCAAATTGAAAATGTTCCTTAGACATTTTACAGCCAATAATTCCATTATGATAAATGTCTCTTCTGTGCTGTGGATAAAGGCTTCTTGCTTTTCCAGCCAGACTACCTTATATTCCCTTGTGATACCTATGTACCTAAGGCCCTAAGACCTTTTGATTGACTAGAAATCAATGTATCTATCCTTACAAGGTCAGAATTATTAATAGAAACTGAAGGATATGGGTGCTTGGATTAATACAGAGTTTTAGAAGAAAGTTTCTTCATAAATAGAATCTTTGGGAAAAAAATCAGAAAAGACTGAGGGTGAATGGGGCAAAGTGGGTGTATTAGTCAGGGTTCTCCAGAGAAACAGAACCCAGAGGATACATATATATGCAAACACACACACACACATACACACACACACACACACACCACACACACACCACACACACCCACAGCGGGAGAGAGAGAGAGAAGTTTCAAGTAATTGGCTCATGCGCTTGTGGGGACTCACAAGTTGAAAATCTACAGGGCAGGCTAGAAATTCTGGTAAGAATTGATGTCGCAGTCTTGAAGGTAAAGGCTAGAAATTCTAGCATGCAGTCTGGAGGCAAAACTTCCTTTCTCTTTGTGGGTCCTTGTCTTTTAAGGCCTTTGTCTGATTTACTAAAGCCCACCCATATTATATAGGATAACCTGTTTTTCAAATTCCACTAATTTAAATGTTAATCACATCTAAAAAATACCTTCACAGCAATATCTAGACTGGTGTTTGACCAAACAACGCGTCATCATAACCTAACTAAACCGACACATAAGATTAATCATCACGTGGCATGCAATATTATTTGGTGTCAGATAATAAATTTTTACTTAGTATAAGCAAAATGTAAATTCAAGGTGAGAGTTATATTATAAAATCTAAAGTAGTCTAGAGATTGAAACAACTCTAAAATTTCCTGAGGGCATATCCTCAAAGGTGAATTAGATCTGAACATAAAGTAAGATTAATTAATTTTCTTTTTTTTTTTTTTTTACTTCTTTCCCCTCAAATGTGAATGTAGAGCTCCTCACTTTGCCTGGTTTAACAAAGCAGGCCAAGAGAACTCATGATGTGCAGCATTCGTAAAGCGAACAGAAAAACACTGCAGGGGGATAGTCTCAAAGCCACATAGTAAGGTAAATACTAGGTTGTAATCTAATTAGCAAAAGATAATAGAAGCCAATGGAAAACAGGCCACATGCCCAAGAACTACAATTCCCTGGGGAAATAAATGATTGATCGCTTGGAGACAGGAAACAGATAGGGGAAAGCATGTTCTTGCCTTTGACCTGAAACATAGATCATGACTTCCAACCCGAGTAAAGGCATTTGTAAAAAACCAAATGTTTTACATTCCAGCAGTTTGTCATTTATAGAGAAGACTGGTGAAGTCCTTCCGTAGAACATCAGTGACTTTTGCTATTAAATGTCTAACTTACCTAAGAAAAATTGTTAAATGCAGAACTGCATTAGCAAAATGATATTTTTTTTAATCCAAACATAAAAGGACTGGTTATTTTTATCCCTCCTCCCATTTCACTGCCCTCTGCTGCTCATACACGAAGACACACAAAACCAAAGTTAGAGAGAAGCCCTAGCTACTCATCTCCCCACTCACTGTTTAAAATACTGTTTCTTAAGGAAAATCACCATTGGAATGTTAGTGCTTTCTGTGACTTCGACAGCTCTGAGTAGAGAAGGAATGATCTGCTTACAAGATCCGACTCAGTGGAAGGATTCAGCTCTTTCATGAAGATAGAAAAGAAAGACAGAGAATTATGTCAGAGTGAGAACAAAGTGAACAACATTTAACAGGAATGTTTGATGACATTTTACTGTAAGATTGTGGAATGTTGGCATTGGAAACCCTTCTGAGTACATAGCTCTCAGGCCACAGTTTGGATAAGGCTGACATAGTTTGGCTGTGTCCCCACCCAAATCTTATGTTGAACTGTAGTTCCCACAATTCCCAAGTGTTGTGGGAGGGATCTGGTGGGAGGTAATTGAATCACGGGGATAGGTCTTTCCCATGCTATTCTGTTGACAGTGAATAATTCTCACAAGATCTGATGGTTTTATAAAGGGGAGTTTCCCTGCACAAACTCTCTTCTCTTGTCTGCCGCCATGTGAGATATACCTTTCACCTTCCACCGTGATTGTGAGGCCTCCCCAGCCAGGTGGAGCTGTGAGTCCGTTAAACCTCTTTCTTTTGTAAATTGCCCAGTCTCGGGTATGCGTTTATCAACAGCATGAAAATGGACTAATACAGGAGTGATTAACCTGAAGCAAAAAGTATCATCCAGAAGTGGCTGTGAGTAAATGAGCTGGGAGAATTTAGGCAGCTAAACAAGAAACTGGACAGAATAAAACTGAGAGCACAAAAATGTTTAGAAAATAGAGGGATAACTTGGCTTTGTGTTACAGATTAAAGTGAACCCAATAGTAGGAAAGGAAAAAAGAAGAATGCATCTCCTTTGTCCAGACCACATAGATATTTGCATCAGAAAAATGAAGAGAGAGCCTAAATTTACTTAAGAATTGGAAGAAAAAGCAAACAAGAAAAATCGTGAAGACCACTTCTAAAGGAAAGCTAAAAGGTCTGGCATGTTCTCTCTAGTCAGAAAAGTCACACTAAAATTGACATATAACAAGGACAAAATAACTCTTCAAAATGGAAATTCTCTTCAAATGAATAACTCTTCAAAAGAAAATTACCCCCTTCTCATTACATTTCCCTTCAATTACCTTCTCTTGTATTTAGTCAGCAATTCTCATAGATGAACATTAACTACATGTAGTCACAACTATCTGGAACTAGGTAAAACTTAAAATCAGGTTTGAAAACAGGCAGAAGTTATATGTATTGAGAGCCACAAAAATACTCACACTGATTCATTGAGTCTGCCTCTGTACTTCTAGGGAAACAAATTGGTTAGATGCATAAATAAAATGCTCTTTCAAGTTCATTTCTCAAATGTATGGTATTCATACCCTTGGAAATAGTCTGAATATTCCCAATTAGGAAACTGTTCAAATAAATTATATTATTGTCCTTCAGTAGGGAATCATGAAACCAATAATATTTATGAAGATTTGTATAAATGGGAAATGCTTATAATAAAATACTGAGAAAAGTGAAGAAAAACATTAAAAATGCGTGGTATGATTTTTTACCTCTAAAAAGGCAGGAAAGGAAAAGAGTTGAGTGGAAGTACTAAAAATGTTAACAGTGATACCTTTGGATAATGATATTGTGAGTGTTATTATATCATGAGTTTTCATGTCCAGTAGAATTTCCTATATTTCCCAAATGTTATAATTAGAAAGAGAAACATCAACAAACTAATTTTAAAAAGAAGATGGATAAAAGATATAAAGATGGTAACGAGGCATAGTTTTTCCCTGGCAGGAAGAGAGAAGTCAAATTGTACCTAGATAAGAAATGACTGCCAAATTTCAAGAGATAACTACAGTGTAAACAGCTCACATGTAGCCACGATTGAACCACAAATGTGAACTCTCAAGGTTATAGCATAGCCAGACTTCACACTTATTTTCTGATGTGTCATGTCAGGTATCAGTGAGGTCCTTCTTGAACAACAGTGGCTTGACAGGAGGAAAAAACAAAAAAGAAAATTGAGGAACTAAAAGTACCAGGAGCTATTGGTATCATTATTATTTGTAAAACTCTGTATGTTTCTCAATCTAGTTTCAGAGCCTGATAAGAGCTGTAGGGTCTTGACCAAATTGTAGTTCTGAAGGCATTTCTTTACTCACATTTTGTGGCAGGATTTCCTCTGCTCCTGCATAGGAGATATGCCACAGTATGGACCCTAGGAGAACAGTCACGGCTAAATACCAAAGAGGAACATGGCCAGGAAGTGGGACAGGACAGGAACCAGTTGTTCTTTAGGGGTGTCACAGAGTAAAAAAAAAAGGGGAAGATATAGGAATGTAGACAGAGTGAAATGAAACAAATATTAAATAGTCCATTTTTTTTTAATCATTTTTTTGAGATGGAGTCTCGCTCTGTTGCCTAGGCTGGAGTGCAGTGGCGCAATCTTGGCTCACTGCAACCTCTGCCTCTCCTCTGGGGTTCAAGCGATTCTCCTGTCTCAGCCTCCCGACTAGCTGGGATTACAGACATGAGCCACCATGCTCTGCTAATTTTTGTACTTTTTTTAGTACAGATGGGATTTCACCATATTGACCAGGCTGGTCTTGAACTCCCAACCTCAGGTGATCCACCTGCGTCGGCCTCCCAAAGTGCTGGGATTGCAGGTGTGAGCCACTGTGCCCAGCCAACCCATTGATTTTTAATCAATCTTTCTCTTTCCCTTCTTTCTCTGTCTACTATACACATGTAGTTACAAAGAAATGTCACTCATTTTGTGTGTGGCTATAAACTAGTCCCATTATTATATGTAACTAAATCATGTTTTATGCCAAGTATTTGCAGTTATCCCTGCCCTTAAAATTTGAGGAGTAATTTTACATTTGTTGCTAATATGCGTAATACCATAAATGGAATATTTTGACTTCAAAAAGTAGAGTTATTGAAATTGATTTGTTTGAAATGTAAAAATTTAGTACAGGTAGTAAAGATTAAAAAAGGTGAAGATGAAAATAGAAGTAGAAATTTGTAGGACTTGTAATGAAATAGAAGTAGTAGAGTCTCAGCAAATCATATAATTTGGTTGGATCTCTGCTTATTTGAGAAAACTCCTCTGAAAAGCCATAACGATTTACCAACTTCACACAAAATTATTTGCTAGAGTCATCTCCTATAGGATGAGGTACCTGTGCATAGTGAAGGTGAGGTAATAAATAGTCTTCAGCATACTGGAGTCAGCTAAGTTCAGTACAGGACTCTTGTAAAATTGGGAGAGGAAGAGGCTGCAGTAGATTTTGTAGGTTATGATGAATGATACAGGTGCCATAGCCTTTGAATGGATAATTTTTCATATCTATTTTCTCATTATTTATTTACCTCCATGCAGTGTTATATGGTCCAGTGGTCCCCAAACCTCTCTGCAAACTAGAAAAAACTGATTTTTGTTTTGTTTTTGAATGTAGATTTTGGAGGTCCCATCCTTGGAATTCTATTTTAGAAGGACTAATAGACTAAGGTAGAGGCTAACATCAATATTTGTATCAATTCTGACATAGATTGTAATGAGGCCACAATTTGAGAAACAGAGGAAGGAGGTAACAGGAGAAGCGAAAGTATTAGGCTTGTTTAGAAAGAGTTTCTCCAGCTACAAATCCTACTTAAACCTTTCCATTCTTCTTTCTTTTGTTGAGACGGAGTCTCGCTGTTACCCAGGCTGGAGTGCAGTGGCGCAATCTTGGCTCCCTGCAAGCTCTGCCTCCTGGGTTCATGCCATTCTCCTGCCTCAGCCTCCCGAGTAGCTGGGACTACAGGTGCCTGCCACCACGCCCGGCTAATTTTTTTTATTTTTTTTAGTAGAGACGGGGTGTCACCATGTTAGCCAGGATGGTCTCGATCTCCTGACCTCGTGATCCGCCCGCCTCAGCCTCCCAAAGTGCTGGGATTACAGGCGTAAGCCACCCTGCCCAGCCTCCATTCTTCGCTTTATCCTTTCCTCCCCACTCTTTTCCTCCCTCTAAGGAAAGAGAAGCCATTAGATCATCAAGAAGTGAGCTGAGACAAGTTCAAGTTCAGCACCTAGCGGAGCTGGAACCAAGGGGGAAGTGTCTCTCAGAAAAGTCAAAAACAGTGAGGGAGACTGAGATGCATAGAGCGAGAGGTGGGATGAAAACTAAGCTACAAAACTCTATTAGTGTGTGTGTGTGTGTGTGTGTGTGTCTGTGTGTGTGTGTGTGTGTGTGTTTGGGGGCAGTGCTGGTAATGGGGAGCTCACAGTATTAAATATTAAACATATAGCAAAGACAGAAAAATGATGACTTGGAAAAAGCTATGGAAATAATAGCTTGATGTCTAGCAGATCAGGGTGCTTTTAAAGAATCTGATGTGGGGAAATAAAACAGCCAGTAAATTGTGAGGGAGTTAAGGTAAAACTTAAGCTAGTCTATATGCATTACTATTTATTCACTCATTTACTGTTTGCATTCATTTATTTGACACATGTTGAGCATCTACTGTGGCTGAGCATCTACTGTGGCTGGGCATCTTTTAGAAAATGGGAACACCAATGAATCAGACACTGCCCTACCCTCATGGATCTTATAAAAGCTATTCTTTGACAAGATGAGACTTTTCTTCTTCAATTCTGGTAGATTCAGTGGGCCATATAATTCATTTCAAAATGTTTTCATGTAGGAGAGATTTGTGTACGATTGAGAGCAAGGAAAAAAGGCTTAGAAGCGGAATTCAAACATTGAAGACACAAGAGAAAAAATAAATAATAAAATACTGTGATCTCTTCGAAATTGAGAATGAAGTGAAAAGAAAGAAATACAAAAAGGTAGTTTGGCCCTGTAAGAAAGATGATCTGTTCTTCCTCTGACACAGGAAGGAAGGAAGAAAGAACATGCTGGAAGCAGAGCAAAGAAGAGGTAAGATACTGTAGTTATTTTAAATACCCACCTGTTGATATACACAGCTTAGAGACATTACTGAAAGTATAAGCCATTTTTAACATGCTGGAAGCAGAGCAAAGAAGAAGTAAGACACTGTAGTTATTTTAAATATCCACCTGTTGATATACACAGCTTAGAGACATTACTGAAAGTATAAGCCATTTTTAAAGATAAACAGTGCTCATATATGTATCTGTTACAAACAAAGCCCATAGTGTCTAAACATACCAATGCTCAATTATTATTTAAATAATAAATTAAAATTTGGTTGATATTTTACTTTTGTTTATTATTAACTAATCTTTGCTTAACTCATCACTACAATTCTTACTGGTGGCTTTGATTTCAACATGTGGTTTAACGAAACTCCCATAGTGATGAATCGTTCTTTGATTCCCCAGGTTAATTTGAAAATGGTCCAAAGATACACACACAGGGTGTCTTATTCTGTTTGTGCTGCTATAACAAAATCCTATAAATGGGTAATTTATAAAGAACAGAAATTTATTTCTTAGAGTTATGAAGGCTGGGAAGTTCAGAATCAAGTTAATGGTAGTTTTAGTGTCTGATGAGGGGCCCAGCCTCACCTTCCTAGATGCATTCTCTGAAAGACAGGAATGCTGTGCCTTTACAAGGCCAAAGGAATAGGACAGGGAAAGAACTGAATGCTATGTGGAGCCTCTTTAATAAGGACCTAATCCCATTCATAAGAAAGGAGCTTTCATGATGTAATTACTTCTTAAAGTCTCCATGCCTTAATTCTATCACATTGGTTGTTAAATTTCAGCATGTGAACTTTGGAGAAGACTCATTCAAACCAAAGCATAGGGAAAACTTCAGGCTAAGTGTATAGGTTGCTTTGTTTGGGACCTATATATGGATCTCGTCAGTCAGTTTAGGACTGAGAACTGTTGAAATGTTCAAGCCAATATTTGAGGATGGCATTTTGTGGCTCTTGAGAAGGGAAGTTCATTATTTAGGGAGACATTTGATTTAGGTGGTTGCTATGACCCAATCTAACTCTAGAGGTCTACAAGTCAATGGATCTCTCCCTGTTTTTGCTTCATCCAACAAAGCATGCTTTGGTCTATCCAGGCTGGTTGTCGAGGTTTCTGAAATAATTGATTTGTCCAAGAGACAATCAGTTCAATGCTCCATTTCATAATTTAATAGGAGACATTATAACCCTCTTAAACCTCATTCTATCCCCTCAGAAAAATGGCATTCATTTCAGTAGCTACAGCTGGCCTCTGTCTTTATAACTCTTTGGTGTTCAGCAAGACAGCCATACTGTAGCTGCAAGCTATTACAACAACACACTGACTTTCAGATTTACAACTGTGTGCTTGTCATTTCCAGATGTAGTTTTACTAAGACAGTTGTGCAGGAAACATTGTGAGAAGCAGCAGATTTCCAGTAAAACATGCCTATAAACACTATGGTTTCTGGCAAAGAGGGGAAAAAAAGGTTTACACCCAGATGCCTTAAAAGTATATAGTCTACCCTTTGTTCATATTTACCCTGAGGGTTTAAATGTGATCTACAGCTTTTGTTTTTGTTTTGTTTGTCCCACCCTGACACTGGAGCAACCCATCTAGACCCTTGTGTCCTGTAAATGGTTTAAACACTGTTTTCTGCCTATTGTTCTACTAACAACTTAGAAATTTTCTAATAGAAAATAAGAATCTTAACTACACAAGCAATTGCTGTAGGTTTTTTGAATTGATCTCCATAATCTATAAGCCTCTGAGCAGCACTTGGACAGGATAATTTGAAAGCAGAAACCAAAACTTCCTGTGGGAAGTCACAGACCCACGATTTCATGAATATTTTTCTACATTCCATTGAATATGCTGCCTTTTTCCGTTAGCACAAGCCTACATGATTCAAAAGACATGTTTTGGCAGGAAGTAAATTAACACATATGGGTGTGGGTGGCAGTGTCTTAATGCCCCACATGGGTTCACCCTTATTATCAGCCATGGCTGTATCTATATAATACTAAGTCAAGGAAGAAATTGGTTGTGACAGACTCATCCTTCAGCAAAGTTAGGAAGTAAATGAAATATACAGACTCCATGTCTGCTATCCTTAATTTTCTCTTAAACCAACCTCTTTTCTTTAGGGATCCACTATAATGTTGCTGGCATGTCAGTGTTCCCCTCAATTGGGGCATTACCATCTCCTCTACCCCTTGCTCCAGACTTATCTTTTCCCATTCAGTCCTTCATCAATACATACCTGCTTTCAGTCATCCATCCATCTATCCACTCACTCTCCCATTTCTATGTATTATTACTAATTAAAATGAGTAACCTCTAGAGTATTAGTGACATAGGAATATACCACAAGAAATGACTGAACCTGAAGAGATGATTCTTATACATTTAATAATTCAATGTCTTAATTTTTTTCAAACATTTATTTTTGCAGAGACTTATGTTTCCATGGAATAATCTTGGGATCCATGTGGAGTGCAAGAGGTTGGAAAAGAAGGAGTTCTCAAAAAATAAAAAGTTTGGCCAGATGCGGTGGCTCACGCCTATACTCCCAGCACTTCGGGAGGCCGAGGTGGGTGGATCACAAGGTCAGGAGATCGAGACCATCCTGGCTAACACGGTGAAACCCCATCTCTACTAAAAACACAAGAAAAAAAAAAAAATATAGCCGGGCGTGGTGGCAGGTGCCTGTAGTCCCAGCTACCTGGGAGGCTGAGGCAGGAGAATGGCGTGAACCTGGGAGGCGGAGCTTGCAGTGAGCCTAGATTGCACCACTGCACTCCAGCCTGGGCGACACAGGGAGACTCCTTCTCAAAAAATAAATAAATAAATAAAAAGTAAAAAGTTCTTGTTTGCTCTACAAGAGTAGATTAACTTCTTTTCAAAGTATATTTCTGGATTCATGTGAGATTTGTAGTTTAAAATGGGGTTATAAAAGAAAAAGAAAAAAGAAAGAATGCCACCACCTTAATCCAAAGAAATAAATCATCTTAAGATTGTGTCACATCAGTGATATAGATAGGCTGGAATATCTTTTTTTTTTTTTTTTTTTTTTTTGAGACGGAGTCTCGCTCTGTCACCCAGGCTGGAGTGCAGTGGCACAATCTCGGCTCACTGCAAACTCCGCCTCCCGGGTTCACGCCATTCTCCTGCCTCAGCCTCTCCGAGTAGCTGGGACTACAGGCTCCCGCCACCATGCCCGGCTAATTTTTTGTATTTTTTAGTAGAGACGGGGTTTCACCATGGTCTCGATCTCCTGACCTCGTGATCCGCCCACCTCGGCCTCCCAAAGTGCTGGGATTACAAGCGTGAGCCACCGCGCCCAGCCTGGAATATCTTCTAAAAGGCTCTGAATATAAATGTGTAATTCACATTGGTCCCAATTGTCTGTGAACGCACCATCCTTATAGTTTAAACCTAAGTTCCTGAAGTGCAGTCAAACTGCCTTTCTTCCTTGGCAATATTGAGTTGAGGTCATGTTCCACGTAGTCAAAAATTGTGAAAAGAGGATAGAAAGCTGATGAGTACCTGTTTCACTTCATCCTACAAAGCACCTTGGTCAATCCAACCTGGTTGTCAAGGTTTCTGAAATAGGGTATCCCTTCCAGAGGGCAGAATAGATCTTAGATAATGGTCCTAGGCTCCACAAACAACTATCTGGGCAGCTTCTATTCTTAATTGTTTAGGGTCATGGGTTATTCTGATTTGCCAGGCCTGTGTCACTTGTCTACTCTCTATATAAACAGAATTACTATGGGGTGAAGGAGAAATGCAAATAAAAATTATGCTAATAAAGCATTTGAAGTAGGCAATATTTTCTCAAAATGAATGATGCTGGGTAAACATGTGCATACATGCAGTAGAATAACACAGCAAAATATTTGTAGTGGATGACTTTGACTTCAGATGGAAACACAGTATCCATTTCCCAAAGATTTTTTTTTTTTTTTTTTTTTTTTTTTTTTTTTTTTTTTTGAGAAGGAGTCTCGCTCTTTCACCCAGGCTGGAGTGCAGTGGCGCGATCTTGGCTCACTGCAGGCTCCGTCCCCCGGGGTTCACGCCATTCTCCTGCCTCAGCCTCCTGCGTAGCTGGGACTACAGGCGCCCGCCACCTCGCCCGGCTAATTTTTTTTTTTATTTTTTAGTAGAGACGGGGTTTCACCGTGTTAGCCAGGATGGTCTCGATCTCCTGACCTCGTGATCCGCCCGCCTCGGCCTCCCAAAGTGCTGGGATTACAGGCGTGAGCCACCGCGCCCGGCCTCCCAAAGATGTTTTTTAAAACTAGTTTAAAAAACAATGTGGGTATGATTCTGTTCTCTGAGTTTTTAAATAATACGCTGCATGACAGATTTCTGCATTGTGTACCTTCTTTCAACAAAGGGTCTTTTCTGTCATGTTGTAATTCCTGTCTCCTTGGTCAACAACCTCAAAACAATGGGTCAACAATACAAAGAATTGTTAAATGGCCAAATCAGGCTTGGAATTGAAATTCTTACTTTTAAGGCCTTGCTGAAGAAAAAGAATATCTGCCAGGCAGAACTAATTAAATAAGAAGCACTATTAGTAGAATGTTTATTTGCATTTCATAAGCCTCTAAAGTAAAATGATGCAAATATATTGACTAAGGTTGGCAGTTATTATGGAGAAGTATTGCCCTGTGGATTGCCAAGTGATTGACAGTGACATAATATTCAACATAATAGGCTCAGAGTGGTATCATTTGTTAATAGTGACATTCCTTTTCCTAAAACGAAGGCAAAGAGTCATTTATTTAGTAGCCTTTGTGTAAAAAGTTTCTTTCTTTCTCTATTTCTGTTTTTCCAGAACAACTTTTCATTCTTGGTTCTATATTCATTAATTACAATAATTTTTTCTTTACTAATTAGTTATAAAACAATGCATTCTTCCAAACAGCAAAGATCTTTAGGTCAACATAAACCAGTTGAAATGAGTAATATGTAACCCATGATATCAAAGCAACAACAAGAAAATAAACCTAACCCACTCAAGAAATCTCACAGGGGCTTTAACCAACAAGATTGCCTTCAGAATATACAAATGCATGGTTTGTTAGGGGAGTCTTGGTGGGTAGATCATGGAGGAGAAAGAGAAGGAAACAAAGAGAAGATGAGTAAGAGGAGGAAATGAAAAAGGAGGATAAGAAAAGGGAGAGACTAAGGGTACCTGTGTTTTAAATACATGAACAGAGAAAGCTATATGATCTGCATCCTTTGTTTTCATGTGTTCAAGCTATTACATCACACAAGAGAGGTATAATAAAGTGTACTAGTGAGTAGTTAGGTCACCCTAATGAATACAAATAAAATATCTCTTTCTCCTAAAGAGGCGGAGCATTTTATTAACTAGCATTTCGAGAGTGTTATTATTTTTTATGTCTAAGATTTTATGGATCCTATTTTCCTGGGAGGCTGTGGAAGCAGTGACAAATGTTGCAGAGACTAGAAACTCCTTTTTTGTGTTTCTAAAACAAATCAAGGAAATCACAGAAGAGAAAAACAAATCAGTTAACCTGCAGCTTTATTTATGAAGTTTAGATGTCAGCATACTTTGTAAAACCTGCCACCCCTATCATGGTTAAAATAGCACCAATGAATCCAGGGAAACGTTTTATTATAAGACAGTATCATGGATCTTTGAAGTCATATGTGTATTCATGAATCCTCGGGATGTTGTGAGTATAAAATGAAGTCATATGCATAAAAAATGAGCTCTATAGATGAGGTCATCTAGAGATGGAGGTAGTACAACAGGAAAAGTTAAAGCTGAAAGATCTCTGAAGGATTGGATTTTTAGAAAAAAATAGAAATTGATATGCTATGAACAATATTGAAAACATTGTACTTTGTATATAATAGAGGGAGGTAAAACAATAGTATTTTATACTTTAATTAGAATATACAAAATTTCAATAGAATCATTTAAAGTTTATACATGATTTATCTAATAAATAATAACATGTTATATAATTTTTACATACACATATATGCATATATATAATCACATACATTTATATGTATATGAATATTACATATTTTTATTTATTCTTTGATCACTTTCCATTATGTGAAAACACTACTGATTTAAGAAATGAGAGTGCATGAAATTATCCCTTGTAGTAATAAACATCTGGTATATTTGGTATAAGTCTTCTAAAAAGCCTATATAATACCAAACCTCTAAATATTGTTCTAATAAGAGTAAGCTATGTCACTATATATAGAATCACAACATTCTAGATCTCTATATATTTGTCAAATCTTCAAGTAAAGAGAAACCAAGTCCATTTTTCCACTTACGTAAAAAAACTTTACTAGGAAAACATGGTGATGGCCTTGTTAGCCTTCATCAGATAGAGTCAGAAGATAGAGGGTGTTCATATTGAATCGAGCTGCCTAGTGTTCCACCTTGTAAATATAATATTACATTTCATTGGTGATGGAATTATTTCAATTTGCCATGGCGCTGCTTTTCTGAAACTATCTGTGGACCCATGTAGGTCAAGGGGAAGAAAAATTAAGGGTCATCCTAAGTTTATACCATATAGTGTTTTCATTTTCTATCCAGCTAAGTACATCCAGGCTCCCTGTTGGGCAAGCCTTTTTTTCTCTTGTCTGTTATTTTCAGAAAAAGGGCTACATATGACAGTCTCAGAATCTTACCAGCCTGAACACAGATGGTAAAGATTACAGCACGCTGAGTATTGACCTTTAGAAGCTGCCTTTCTTCTCAAGGTTCTTCTAGCTTGACAGACTGGCTTTTTCTCAATTAACTTCATTACCAACACTAGTTTTGCCTTTTGTTTTTCCTCTGATAAGTGTTAGCTACACTTATCAACAAAGTTAAGTCTTACTCTGAGCAGTTGGCAGACCCAATCATTACAAATCATTATATTTCACTCCTTTGACGTACTGGCTTCAAGAGCTTGGAGATAATGTAGACATTGTTTAAACGCTGGCTTTCCCTTTCCAACAAGTATCTAAGCTAATGAATTTCAACTGGTTGCCTGAGATGAGCAATGAGTGGGGACCTGGGAGAAAGAGGTCATGGACAGCAAGTAGGAGGCCCACCATAAATCACCAGATGGGGCATTTATGAACTGGTTGTAAATTGTCAATATAAGGCTACAAAGTGAACCTATACTTTGATCATGAATAAAGAAGAAAGCTAACACAATATAAACTGGATGCCCAAATTAAATGGAGGATACCATTGCACTGTTCATGGAGCCAAACATGCTATTTCAGGTCTTCAATGTAGAAATAGTTGGAAAATTCAGAAGAGAGATTAGAGTAAAAATATTTTCTTTAGCACTAAGCTAAAGTTATAATACTATTATTCCAGCAAACTCTCACATGTGCTAGATTTTTACAATCACTCACATGTAACAGTGGGTACTATTTTACATCATAAAACTTGGGAGAGAGATGAGAGCAAATCCCTTTTTCATTATGAAGATGTTATTTGGTAGATTATTTTCTGATGGAAAATTTAGACCCATTAAGTTTTCAAGTTAAGAATCTGCTTCCTACTTTACCTCAAACAGTGATAAAAATCACTACAATAATATTTTAGTACTATAAAACATGTTGAAATATAGGAATAAACCATTATCTGTATTGTTTTATTTTGCTCAAATAAATTAAAGCTCAACCATTGATCTGAGATAAAAATTACCATTTTAATATGCACTTAAAATTTGGTAGAATTTTAGAAGGCAATACAGTTAGACTTTTGATCTCAAATGAGCAGGTGATAAAAGTGTCATGTAAGATTTGCTTATATTTTACAATTTCATTAAAAGGGGATTAACTTTTCAGAGAAAATACGAGAAAAAACTAATTAAAATTGAGAGCCTCAATAAATTTACCTTAGCAGTGTCACATAACATTCTGCAAGTGCAACAGAATGGTGGTAGCAAAGTGAATCATTCTAGGAAGTCTTCAAACAAATATAAGAAAATCCTTTCTTATACAAGTCAGAGAAATTGCTCTCATTTATCAGTCACTCAGACAAACAGTAAAAAAGAAGCCAGTAGTTGATTCCATCGGTAGATGCTAAAAAGACCAAAGGTGCCTGTGTTACCAAAGGAAAGTGGAAACATGCTTCTAATTTCCTTTTACAATTTTGCCCCAGACCATAAATCAAATCTATTTCTTTAAATGTGTCCCCCAAAATAGAACTGAAAGCCAGTATCTCAGGCACAAGATATTTTAGAGATATAAAGTTAAGATTTTAGGTTTTAACAAGACCTTAGAAATCAGATCACCTTGTCAAATACACTCATTTGAACAACAAAAATGACTTGTTTACCAAGGACACAAAACTAGTAGAATTTAAATTGGAACCCAGCTACCCCGGTTCCCTGTTAGAAGTTATTTTATACATATGCTTGCTATCTGCCCAGCCCCATTTCTTCTCATTTCCTTTTTTAAAAAAATTTACACCTGGGGTCTCATATAATTCTACAAAGCCTGATGTCACCCCCAGATTCAGGAGTAGGCTCTGTCTTGCTCAAGCCATTCCATTCTACTAGCTATGGTAATGGATTCAGGGATGGATATGTGGTCCAATCTGGGACAATAAGATTTTAGAAGCTGTTTTCTGGGGACTGAAATGAAAATGTAATAACTTTTCTGATGCCTTCAAGAGCACAGCCAAAAGATACAATTTCTTGCAAATGAAAAATACCAACCAAGGAGATCCCCTGTGGCTTCTGTCTGCCATTTTGCCCCCATAAGGATAGCTAGCCTGAGGACAAATCCAATATGAAAGAGATGACAGAACTGAAAACAATAGAGAAATCGAGTTGAAATCCTGACCAAACTGTAGCTGAAACTTCTTATGCCTCTAGATTTCCCATTACATATAAGCCAATACATCTCAAATATGGTTTGGCTCTGTGTCCCCACCCAAATCTCATATCAAATTATAATCCATCCCCATAATCCCTATCTGTTCAAGAAGGAACCTGGTGGGAGGTGATTGGATCATGGGGGCAGTTTCCCCCATGCTGGTCTTGTGATAGTAAGTTCTCATGAGATCTGATGGTTTTATAAGTGTTATTCGACAGTTCCTCCTTCACACACTCTCTTTCTCTCCTGCCACCGTAAGAGAAGGTGGCTGCCTCTCCTTCTGCCATGACTGTAAGTTTCCTGAGGCCTCCCCAACCATGCAGCACTGTGAGTTAATTAAAAACCCTTTCCTTTATAAATTACCAAGTCTCAGGTATTTCTTTATAGCAGTGTAGAAATGAACCAATATGATCTCCCTTATTGTTTAGACCAGTTTGAGTTTTATTTCCTGCCACTCAAAGCATATTATATAAAGAGTTTCTTCTTCTCATCATGTTTCCTGAGTACCTAGCTATTTTTTATCATAAAGGCCAGCTCCTATTTGATAACATTAGAAAAAAGTTTGTTTAAAAAATTGTCCTGATGAATTCTGTCTGCCTACAGTACTTGCTAAAGATTACTCTTTCAAGGTTTTTCTCCTCTCATTTATTTTAACCAGGTCCCAATTTTCTTATGGAGTATGATGATAGTATATTAAGTTAAGAGGCTGTATTTTTGAATAAAAGTGAAAAGGCCAATAACCAAACATTCATACATCTAAAGAAGTCTGATTGCGGTGGAAGTATCTATTCACCATGGCAAGTCTGGGTTAAAAAAATAGATTAGGCAGTCAGAATTATTATTGAGTGGTCCTCCATGGTGCAGCAAAGAAATAAAAAAGCTCCTTTACATGGTTTGCTGTCATTTGCCCCATTATTATTCATATCTTTCTCTTGACTGTCTTTCCACATTGCAGGTGCTCTTACTGGTCCCTCCATTGCTTGCAACTGTTGTATTGCCTCTGGCCTAGGCCAATTGTCCTCACCCTTGGCTACCTATTAGAATCACCTGGAGACCCTTTAACTGTTGCCCAGGCAATTATTCAGACCAATTAAATCAGAATCTCTGGAAGTGGGGCCCAGGTATCAGGAGTTTTAAAATCTACCCAGGTGATGCAATGTACAGCTAAATTTGAGAACCTGTGGCCTAGATTACCCAGCATCACCAATTCTAGGAAGGCCATGTAGGAATCACAGGCAGGTCCACGGGAAAAGGTGTGTGGAGAGGGCCACATCTGTTTCAAGTCTGAATTGCAGTGCTCTGCTTTTTTCTTCTGCATGCATCTTCTCACTGTGCAGAAATGCAGAGGGCCGGCCGGGTGCAGTGGCTCACGCCTGTAATCCCAGCACTTCAGGAGGCCAAGGAGGGCGGATCACCTGAGGTCAGGAGTTCAAAAACAGCCTGGCCAACATGGCAAAACCCCGTCTCTACTAAAAATACAAAAATTAACTGTGCGTGGTGGTGGGTGCCTGTAGTCACAGCTACTCAGGAGGCTGAGGCAGGAGAATGGCGTGAACCCAGGAGCCGGAACTTGCAGTGAGCCGAGATGGCTCCACTGCACTCCAGCCTGGGTGACAAAGCGAGACTGTCTCAAAAAAAAAAAAAAAAACAAAAACAAAACCGAAACCGAAGGAAGAAAGAAAGAAATGCAGAGGGCCAATTTCCAGGGCTGGCCTGGGTGAAAGGAACAATGACAGAGGCCAGTTAAACCTGTTTCTGAACTTGCAGTAAAAAGGTAAAGAGAGCCTTGGGGCTTATTAAGCTCATTTCACCTTCTATATCTAGTAATGGATTGTGTCCCATGTCCTTGGAGATTCCTCTGTGTATCCACCCTCCTGGCATCTAGTATGGGGAAGAAAAACAGCATATGAATATCTGGTTCTGACCATCTCCATCAAAACTAACCAGGATGCCCTTCCCATCTCCAGTCTCCACGGCATGTGTCCTTTGTGGGTAACCCAGCCGTGCTCTTTCTGAAGACACAAGTTTGCCATTGTTACCAGTCTTACGCTTCTCTCCCAATGTACGCCTCACCTGCACACACCAGGTTTGGCTTTCAAACATTTTTGTAAACATATGCAAACTGACTTTCATATGTGAGAATATTAGCATGCTTTGTTTTATGCCTTCCCGTCAGGTGCTTTTTTTCCCCCTTTTAATAATAAATACTATAAGGAATCCAGGTTATTTTATCTTTGCATTTTCTGTCTTAAAACTTTTACTTATGACCTAGGTCATTTAGACCCTTGCTGATCTGCCTCTTGGTTTCCATAATCACTAATAAGTTCTGCATATTAAAATTCTAGACCATTCAACATTGCCATCATGGTGAAGTACATCTTTATATGTCAATAGAGCCAGCTGAGTAAACATTAAAGCATAATTGAATTTTTCAAGCAATGACATTTTAATTAAGAAATGTTCTTGGGCTTTTAAGAGTTCAATATATTTCCTTGTAAGAATTTGCCCTTTCAGAATTTTCTTGCAAAAAATACCATCGGGCCTAATACTGAAAAAACTTGCCATTGTCTTGCCTTAGTTGTGTGAGCAAAACTTATCATTTGGGGTTGATGTAATATGTCTAATTTTGCCGGCCAATACTAATTAGTACAAAATTGCAAGCACAAAATAGAGGCCATGAAGTATACCAATACAAGTACTTTACGAGAGTCCTTTAGTTACTTTAGATGTCTAGATCTACAAGTTAAACTGAGATATATATATGTATATATTTAACAGCAGGTGGGTCTGGTTTCAGCTTTGAATAAAATAGCATCTCTTTCCTTATGTTCCTGGGGGAAAACAGTGCATGTTATTAAGATAGTCAAGTATGGTATTATTTTAAGTAGATATTATAGTTGCATTGAGTATGCTTTTAAAGAAATGAAACAGCCAGGTTCGATTTTCAGTCCTTAATGGTTATGATTTTCATTTATTTTTACCTTAGATTTCAAAGACAGAAATCTATGAGTCTTTTTCATACCTACTAGTTTCAATGCCACTCTCTCTGAACTTGCCCATCCCTTGATATCCATAGTTTTCTTCACAGTTGTGGGTTACTTCTAACATCTCGGCCTTTCTTTTTACTCATGAATCAATTGGTGCTCAAGGAGCTATTGACATAAAGGATCAATAAATCAATAGTTACTTATCAGGGACATATTCTGTACAGCATCGTCTGTTTGGAGTTAAAGAGGATGCTAGATTTATAAGATATATTCTCATCTCTTATGAAGCTTGTCATATTGTCAGAACTGTATGTCGTAGTAAACATATAAAAGAGATGAGAGGCATAAATGAATTTAAACCAGATAAATAAAATAATACATCTCTTCTATGGCTCTTGTCCCAAAGCCTGAAAGATCTTTCTCCTTTATGTATGTGTGTATATATTCATGCATAATTCTATGTATCTATGTATGTAATTTTCTATCTAGCATAAAATCTTGTTGCAGGTTTTATAGGGGAAATTTGTCATTTTTTTCATGCTAATGTCTAAAACTTCCTCTAATGTTTGTAAAATATTATTTTTTGCCTTCAACTTTCCCAAATTGCTGGCATGTAGAGCTCAAATGCAAAATCAAAGTTCAGACACTCCAATGCTCTCACCTTGAACTTTGAGTTTAAATGGAGTGATGCACAGATGCAGGGACAGAAGACCACTCACATTCACCCAGTGTTTCTGTGGCAGTGGTGCTGGCATTGGTGGGCATTATCCAGCAATGGTGGCAGCAGCAGTAGTGATAGTATTAGTTGCAGTGTAGTTGCCATAATGGGACCATGGCCAGGGCATATTTAATCAGGTTATTTTTGTCATGGGATCTGGTCAGTCTTCCTGGCTGCCCTTGGTTTCTGCTAATTAAAATCGTGTTCTCCTGGTTTCCTGCTGATTCTCTGAACTACCCAATATTTTCCTATATAGTCCTTTTCTGATTAAATTAATCAGTGTTAGTTGTTTGCAATCAAAGCCCTTATTGGTGGAGAAGTTGGGACTGGCAGTGGACAGCAGGCACCAAAGCAAGACATAGAGGAAATGGAAGAAATCTAGAACGGGTTCTCTGGTCTAGAAAACTGAAGGCACTAAAAATCCACTTATTCAAGGATTGGGATATACATGACATGTGGTGGTGAAACAGCTATTTAAATTATTGCCTTGGTTGTCCGAAAAGAAGTTCATACTGAAGGCAATCTTTGGAAAAATGACTTTTGGCTCCCATATGAAAATGAGAAAAGGGAATTTAACCTTTTTCCTGTTTAGAAAAAAAAAAAAGGTGCTCAGGATTTCAAGACTAGCCTGGGCAACATGGTGAAACCCCGTCTCTACTAAAATACAAAAAAAATTATCCAGGCATGGCAGTGTGCACCTGGTCCCAGCTACTCGGGAGGCTGAGGCAGGAGAATTGCTTGAACCCCGGAGGTGGAGGTTGCAGTGAGCCTAGATCATGCCACTGCATTCCAGCCTGGGCAACAGAGCAAGACTCTGTTTCAAAAAAAGAAAAAAAAAGAAAAGTGCATCTCGCTGCCAGGACTCATTTAATTTTACATAAACATGCTCTTTGAGGCTTGATATGGTTTGGCTGTTTCCCCATGTAAATCTCATCTTGAATTGTAGTTCCCATAATCCCCTTGTGTTGTGGGAGGGACCTGGTAGATGGTAATTTAATCATGGGGGCGGTTATCTCCATGCTGTTCTCATGATAGTGAGTTCTCATGAGATTTGATGGTTTTATAAGGGGCTTTTTCCCCCGTTTGCTCAGCCCTTCTCTCTCCTGCTGCCTTTTGAAGAAGGACATGTTCTCTTCCCCTTCTGCCATGATTGTAAGTTTCCTGAGATCTCCCCAGCTATGCTGAACTGTGTGTCAATTAAACCTGTTTTCTTTATAAATTACCCAGTCTTGGGTACTTCTTCACAGCAGTGTGAGAATGGAAAAATAAAAGGCTGAAGCAAATCTGACTGATTTTCAATGTGAAAATAAAATATAAAAACTGTTCTTGGAGTTATTTCTAAACAGAACTGACATCAGAATTGTCTGAAGCATCAGAATCATCTGTTTCAGAAAACTCGAACTTATCAAATGAATCTTTGACCAACAACTTTTTGAGAATGATGCTAACATCAGGTAATAATATAGAAATGCTACATTTTTCTTTTTGCAAATTTAATTAATTAATTTACTTTAGGAGATGGGGTCCTGTTATGTTGTCCAGGCTGGTCTCAAACTCCTGGGCTCAAGCAATCCACTCACCTCAGCCTCCCAAAGTGCTGGGACTACAGGCGTGAGCCACCATGCCCCAAAGGAATGCTACATTTTCTAGGATTTGACATTTTCAGTGATTGATATTTACTATATTTTGTAAATGGAAATACCACTACTAAGCACAGAATAAATAGAATGATGTCTATTGTTTCCAAAGTCGATATATTAAAGCAATGCAAAAATAATAATAAAAATGAGATCCATCATAGCAGAGTTATCTCATAGTAAATGTTGCAGCCATAAGCACCACTGGCAACTATTCTCGAGGCATTAAGGACTATGTTTAGTAAACTGGCTTTTTCTATCAGCAGTGGCAACTTAAGAACTTGTCAGAGTCTACTGCATTTTATTCTGATTTTGTTAGGTATTATGAAAAATGAATGTTACGTACATTGCCTCATGCCCAAGAGGGATAAGCTGCCCTTCCAAAAGTGATACAAACAGACACATCCCTGTCTGATACACAACCTGGAGAGATTGGCTATATTGAAAAGACACAAGTTGAAGTCAGCCTTGGCATCACATTAGAAAGAAACATTTCAATTACATTAACCAATTCTTCAACTCTACAACATATCTCCCATGGGTCCAGCATTCCCAATATAAATATGCTGCAGATCTTATAATCTGGACACTCATTTCACCTGGAGATCTAGCTCTGAGGCTCATTAAAATGCCTCAGAAGAGTTTCGGCCCAGTAATAGACAGTTATATCAAGTATCTGAGGGTCAAGACTGTATCAGTTGTAGACATCTTTCTAAGACCATTGAATCAAAATCTATGATCATAATAATGATGTCTTATGTTTTCTTATATTCTTTCTTATGTTTTATTATTTTTTCCCTCTGACTGTGTATGAGATAGAAAAAAACAAACTATTTTTCCTTCTCTCACACTTAACAGAGCACAGGACACTTCTGTGACCAGATGTTTAGGGTTTCTCCCTACCAAGCAGCAGTTCTCCAGCAGACACAAACTAGGTGTCCTATAATTCAATTAAAATTCGAACACTCTCCATCTGAAGATAGCATTGGATCCTACAGGTTAAAGGCTCCGTCCTTCAAGACTGCCCACCACTTCAGATGACACAAGTGGCAGTTGTGACCTGTGTTTCTGACTGGCTATAAATGGCTCCCATGGCTGTCCCTCCTTGGGTTTGATAACTTGCTAGGACAGCTCACAGAATTCAGGGAAACATTTTTCCAATTTATTATAAAGAATACAGATGAATGGCCAGATGAAGAAGTACATACAGAATGAAGTCAGGAAGGATCCCGAGCACAGGAGCTTCTGTCCCTGTGCAGTTGGAGCCTACCATCTTCCCGGCACAGGGATGTGTTCATCAGCCCAGAACAGGTTGCTTGAATTTCATTCAGATAAAGCAACATTCATTTCTCTTTTTTCTCTTTCTTTCTTTCTTTCTTTTTTTTCTTTCTTTCTTTTTCTTTCTCTTTCTTTCTTTCTTTCTTTTTCTTTCTCTTTCTTTCTTCTTCTGCTTCTTCTTTTTCTTCATCTTCTTCTTTTTTTATTTTTGAGATGGAATCTTACTCTGTCACCTAGGCTGGAGTGGAGTGGTTCCATCTCGGCTCACTATGACCTCCATCTCTTGGGTTCAAGTGATTTTCCTGCCTCAGACTCCTGAGTAGCTGGGATTACAGGCACCCACCACCATGCCCAGCTAATTTTTGTATTTGTAGTAGAGACAGGATTTCACCAGTTCGAGGCTGGTCTCGAACTCCTGACCTCAAGTGATCTGCCTACCTCGGCCTCCCAAAGTGCTGGGATTACAGGCATGAGCCACCGTGCCCGACCTACGTTCATTTTTTAGAAGTCTAAGATACTGGAATTCACTGGCTTGTAAGAAATTCTACCTTGCCTAGCATCTCCCCAAGTAAACAATGTGTTCTGTAATTTATGCCTGACTCTGGTCCAGATAGAAAATGAAACAGGACAACTTTTAGAGGCCTAATACAGCAGTATGTATTAACCAATTAAAGTAGTTCGAGGCAGTAAAAGTTGCCCACAACCATAGAGACTGGCCATCAAAGGTGGAGCCTATGTAATTACTAAAATATCTTGTTTCATCTGGGAAAGCAATTTAGGAAGTAAAACAATTAATTAAGATGAACAGTCATCTGATTATCTAAAGTCAGCCAAAATGATTCTTAGAGGCAGAGTTTTGCTGTGTCTCCCAGGCCAAAGTGCAGTGGTGTGATCACAGCTCACTGTAACTTCAAACTCCTAGGCTCAAGCAATACTCCTGCCTTGGCCTCCTAAAGCACTGGGAGCCACCATGCCTGGCCAGAACTGTTCTTTTGGTTATGCCTAGGTGAATCAAAAAGCTGAAACCAAATAAGTCCTAAATGTTTCTTATAATGTCATTCATATTTCTTGCCTTTCTCCACTATTTGATTTGCAGGTACTTTAAGATGCTACACAGTCATTATCCTCAGCTGACATGCAGCTGATTACACCATTTCTAAGACAGAAGTCCTCATGGTCGCCTTAGTTCCTTTGGAAGCTGAGGTTGACCAGAGGGGGAAAGTGAGAATCACAATGACAGAGAAGCTGTAGCCTTAGCTTAAGGAAGAAGCACTCATTTAAGTACCCATCACTCTTCTACCTAGAGAGCAGAAGGTTCTGGAAAACCTTCAAAGACCTCCTCTTCTCTCCTCAGTAACTCTTCCAGTCTGCTCAAGGGAAAATTGCCCTCCTTGGTATCTTTAGTCAATCAGTTTACCCTAGGAGAAAATAAAATAAGATTTTCTATTTCATAGTCCATCTGCAGATTTTGCCTTTTAAAATTCTACCTTTCGGAGAGACAATCTATATATGATTGAACTCCCTCTTAGGTGAGTAAACTTCAGCTGAGTTCTAGCTAAATTGCCTATGAGCCATTCTTTGACAACCGATATTTGAGTGGTCACTTTCTTTTGAGAAGTGTTTTGTGTGTTTTAAATGCATCATTAGGTGATCCTCACAGCTTGGAAACTAAGTACTCTTCTATGGCCATCTTCCATATAAAGAGTGAGGCACAGTACAGGTAAATAACCTGCCCAAGATTACTTAGATAGTAAGTGTGGGACGTAGACCCAAGTACTCTGACCTCCAGAGCCAAGGTTTATTGGTTTTGTTTTTGTTTTTGTGTTTGTGTTTTTTCTGATTTTTAAGCTTACTGCTTTTTTATTGTTATTATTTTACCCTAAGTTCTGGGATACATGTGTAGAACGTGCAGGTTTGTTACACAGGTATACATGTGCCATGGTGGTTTGCTGCACCTATCAACCCATCATCTAGGTTTTAAGCCCTGCATGCCTTAGGTATTTGTCCTAATGCTTAAAAAGAATAATACACATACACAAAAATAAATACATTACAAATATATAGCTTGGTAAATTTTACACACGGAACCCATATTAGTAGCCCCCACTCAGTTCAAGAAACATAACATTATCAACACCCCAGAAGTATTCCTGCTGCTTTCCTTTTAGTGCCTCCCCTTCCCCCCTGAAACACAATCCTAAACCAGCTAAACCACTATCGTGACTTCTACCAGCATAGATTATGTCTGCCCATTTTGTACTTTGTAAATAATTGGAAGCATTATAGCACATGCGCTTTTGTATTTGACTTTTTCAAATTCAGTATTTTATTGGTGATATTCATTGATATTTTTTATGTGGGGGCATATTGTTCTTTTTTTTTTTTTTTTTTTGAAATAGGGTCTCACCCTGTTGTCCAGGCTGAAGTGCAGTGGCATGATCATGGCTCACTGCAGCCTCAACCTCCTGGGCTCAAGCAATCCTCCTACCTCAGCCTGCCGAGTAGCTGGGACTACAGGAACGTGCCACCAGGCCCAGCTAATTTTTTTTTTTTTTTTTTGTAGAGACAGTGTTTTGCCATGTTGCCTAAGGCCGGTCTTAAACTCCTGGGCTCAAGCAATCCTCCAGCCTTGGCTTCCTAAAGTGCTAGATTACAGGCTTCCACGACCACACTTGGCCTATTCATTCTTATTGTATGATTCCACTGTATGAATATATGGCAATTTCCTCATCCATATTACAATTGATGGGCATTTTAGCCATTTCTGGTTTGGGACTGGACTCCTTGCTTCTGCATATGCACTTAGGAGTGGAGCTGCTGCATACATAATAGGATCTTAATAGGATCTATGTGTGTTTATCTATAGAAGCTACAAAGAGGATAAACCACTTACAACCCATGAATAGTATATGAGAGTTCCAGTTGTTCCACATCCTTGTCAACACTTGGCATTAAATGTCTTTTTCATTTTGGTTATTATGATGGATATTCAGTCTTATCACATTATGGTTTTCATAGGTATTTCCCTAATGACTAATAAATATGAGCACCTTATCATATACTTGTCATTTAATATCTTCTGTTTTTAAGGGTCTATTCAACTGTCTTTTGACTTTTTTTATTCCATAGTCTGTCTTTTTTATTATTATTAATTCGTTGGGATTGTTTATATATTCTGGATGTGACTTATTGCCAGATACACATATTGAGAATAACTTCAACTACTTTTGGGGCTGTATTTTTTACTCAGTGATGTCTTTTGATGAACACAAGTTCTTGATGTTAAAATAAATTTGTCTTTCATCTGTCTTTTTTTGTTTGTTTATAGTTAGGTCCTTTGTGTCCTGTTTATGAAATCATTGCCAATGCCAAGGTCACAAGAATGTCCTCCTGTGTTTTCCTCTAAAAGCTTTATTGTTTCTCCTTCCACATTTAGATCTGCAATCCATCTGGAGTTGCATTTTGTATATGATACAAAATAGAAGCCAAGACACACGTTATTAATCCATGTGGATAACAAGTTGACCCAGCATTGCTCATTGACAAGGCCGTCTTTTGTATTCCACTCTAGTGTTGTTTTGGTAGAAATCATGTGTGTGCACGTGTGTATTGATTTGTGGACTCCATTCAGTACTATTAGTTTGTTTGTCTTTCCTTGCACCAGTATAAAACTGCTATAATTACAGCCTGATTCAGTCTTACTATCTCCTAATGTTAGTCTCCCAAATTTGACATTTAAGATTGCCTTGGTTATTTTCAGCACTTTTCATCACCATATGCATTTTAGGAAGACTTTTCCATTTTCTATTAGTATGATATCAAATCCATAGGTTAAATTTGTGGAGAATAAAAAGATTTACAATATTGAGTTTTCTAATCCATGAACATATTATATTCTCTATTTATTTATGTCTTTAAAAATTTCTCCCAACAATGTTTTGAGTTTTCAGTGTGAATGTCTTAAACACATGTTCATTTCTTGGATGAATGTGCACAAGATCAGTGTTATTGCCACCACTGTGTTTGGAAGAATCAGTGAAGCTAAATAATCCCAGAATTATTTATGTGAGGACGTTTTCAATAAGTTTCAACTTCTTACAAGAACTTCTTTGTGAGTTTTGGTAAGTCTTTTTTTTTAAAGAATTTTAAAAACTTAATCCAAATTGTCATATTACTGCTACTCTTATTCTTTATTTTTTTTATTTTTTTTATTATAGTTTAGGTTTTAGGGTACATGTGCACAATGTGCAGGTTTGTTACATATGTATCCATGTGCCATGTTGATTTCCTGCACCCATTAACTCGTCATTTAGCATTAGGTATATCTCCCAATGCTGTCCCTCCCCTCTCCCCCCACCCCACAACAGTCCCCGGAGTGTGATGTTCCCCTTCCTGTGTCCATGAGTTCTCAATGTTCAATTCCCACCTATGAGTGAGAACATGCAGTGTTTGGTTTTTTGTCCTTGCGATAGTTTACTGAGAATGATGTTTTCCAGTTTCATCCATGTCCCTACAAAGGACACAAACTCATCATTTTTTATGGCTGCATAGTATTCCATGGTGTATATGTGCCACATTTTCTTAATCTAGTCTGTCGTTGTTGGACATTTGGGTTGGTTCCAACTCTTTGCTATTGTGAATAGTGCCCCAATAAACATACGTGTGCATGTGTCTTTATAGCAGCATGATTTATAGTCCTTTGGGTATATACCCAGTAATGGGATGGCTGGGTCAAATGGTATTTCTAGTTCTAGATCCCTGAGGAATCGCCACACTGACTTCCACAGTGGTTGAACTAGTTTACAGTCCCACCAACAGTGTAAAAGTGTTCGTATTTCTCCACATCCTCTCCAGCACCTGTTGTTTCCTGCTTTTTTAATGATGGCCATTCTAACTGGTGTGAGATGGTATCTCACTCTGGTTTTGATTTGCATTTCTCTGATGGCCAGTGATGAGGAGCATTTCTTCATGTGTTTTTTGGCTGCATAAATGTCTTCTTTTGAGAAGTGTCTGTTCATGTCCTTTGCCCACTTTTTGATGGGGTTGTTTGTTTTTTTCTTGTAAATTTGTTTGAGTTCATTGTAGATTCTGGATATTAGCCCTTTGTCAGATGAGTGGGTTGCAAAAATTTTCTCCCATTCTGTAGGTTGCCTGTTCACTCTGATGGTAGTTTCTTTTGCTGTGCAGAAGCTCTTTAGTTTAATTAGATCCCATTTGTCAATTTTGGCTTTTGTTGCCATTGCTTTTGGTGTTTTAGACATGAAGTCCTTGCCCATGCCTATGTCCTGAATGGTATTGCCTAGGTTTTCTTATAGGATTTTAATGGTTTTAGGTCTAACATGTAAGTCTTTAATCCATCTTGAATTAATTTTTGTATAAGGTGTAAGGAAGGGATCCAGTTTCAGCTTTCTACATATGGCTAGCCAGTTTTCCCAGCACCATTTATTAAATAGGGAATCCTTTCCCCATTTCTTGTTTTTGTCAGGTTTGTCAAAGATCAGATAGTTGTAGCTATGCGGCATCATTTCTGAGGGCTCTGTTCTGTTCCATTGATCTATGTCTCTGTTGTGGTACCAGTACCATGCTGTTTTGGTTACTGTAGCCTTGTAGTATAGTTTAAAGTCAGGTAGCGTGATGCCTCCAGCTTTGTTCTTTTGGCTTAGGATTGACTTGGCGATGCGGGCTCTTTTTTGGTTCCATATGAACTTTAAAGTAGTTTTTTCCAATTCTGTGAAGAAAGTCATTGGTAGCTTGATGGGGATGGCATTGAATCTATAAATTACCTTGGGCAGTATGGCCATTTTCACGATATTGATTCTTCCAACCCATGAGCATGGAATGTTCTTCCATTTGTTTGTATCCTCTTTTATTTCATTGAGCAGTGGTTTGTAGTTCTCCTTGAAGAGGTCCTTCACATCCTTTGTAAGTTGGATTCCTAGGTATTTTATTCTCTTTGAAGCAATTGTGAATGGGAGTTCACTCACGATTTGGCTCTCTGTTTGTCTGTGATTGGTGTACAAGAATATTTGTGATTTTTGTACATTGATTTTATATCCTGAGACTTTGCTGAAGTTGCTAATCAGCTTAAGGAGATTTTGGGCTGACACAATGGGGTTTTCTAGATATACAATCATATCATCTGCAAACAGGGACAGTTTGACTTCCTCTTTTCCTAATTGAATACCCTTTATTTCCTTCTCCTGCCTGATTGCTCTGGCCAGAACTTCCAGCACTATGTTGAATAGGAGCGGTGAGAGAGGGCATCCCTGTCTTGTGCCAGCTTTCAGAGGGAATGCTTCCAGTTTTTGCCCATTCAGTATGATATTGGCTGTGGGTTTGTTGTAGATAGCTCTTATTATTTTGAGATACGTCCCATCAATACCTAATTTATTGAGAGTTTTTAGCATGAAGGGTTGTTGAATTTTGTCAAAGGCCTTTTCTGCATCTATTGAGATAATCATGTGGTTTTTGTCTTTGGTTCTGTTTATATGCTGGATTACATTTATTGATTTGTGTATGTTGAACCAGCCTTGCATCCCAGGGATGAAGCCCACTTGATTATGGTGGATAAGGTTTTGATGTGCTGCTGGATTCGGTTTGCCAGTATTTTATTGATGATTTTTGCATCCATGTTCATCAAGGATATTGGTCTGAAATTCTCTTTTTTGGTTATGTCTCTGCCAGGCTTTGGTATCAGGACGATGCTGGCTTCATAAAATGTGTTAGGGAGGATTCCCTCTTTTTCTATCGATTGGAATAGTTTCAGAGGGAATGGTACCAGTTCCTCCTTGTACCTCTGGTAGAATTCGGCTCTGGATCCACCAGGCCCTGGACTCTTTTTGGTTGGCAAGCTTTTGATTATTGCCACAATTTCAGAACCTGTTATTGGTCTATTCAGAGATTCAACTTCTTCCTGATTTAGTCTTGGGAGGGTGTATTTGTCGAGGAATTTATCCATTTCTTCTAGATTTTCTAGTTTATTTGAATAGAGGTGTTTGTAGTATTCTCTGATGGTAGATTGTATTTCTGTGGGATCGGTGGTGATATCCCCTTTTTCATTTTTTATTACATCTATTTGATTCTTCTCTCTTTTCTTATTAGTCTTGCTAGTGGTCTATCAATTTTGTTGATCTTTTCAAAAAACCAGCTCCTGGATTCATTAATTTTTTGAAGGGTTTTTTGTGTCTCTATTTCCTTCAGTTCTGCTCTGATTTTAGTTATTTCTAGCCTTCTGCTAGCTTTTGAATGTGTTTGCTCTTGCTTTTCTAGTTCTTTTAATTGTGATGTTAGGGTGTCAATTTTGGATCTTTCCTGCTTTCTCTTGTGGGCATTTAGTGCTATAAATTTCCCTCTACACACTGCTTTGAACGTGACCCAGAGATTCTGGTATGTGTGTCTTTGTTCTCATTGGTTTCAAAGAACATCTTTATTTCTGCCTTCATTTCATTATGTACCCAATAGTCATTCAGGAGCAGGTTGTTCAGTTTCCATGTAGTTGAGCAGTTTTGAGTGAGTTTCTTAATCCTGAGTTCTAGTTTGATTGCACTGTGGTCTGAGAGACAGTTTGTTGTAATTTCTGTTCTTTTACATTTGCTGAGGAGAGCTTTACTTCCAACTATGTGGTCAATTTTGGAATAGGTGTGGTGTGGTGCTGAAAAAAATGTATATTCTGTTGATTTGGTGTGGAAAGTTCTGTAGATGTCTATTAGGTCCACTTTGTGTAGAGCTGAGTTCAATTCCTGGATATCCTTGTTAACTTTCTGTCTCGTTGATCTGTCTAATGTTGACAGTGGGGTGTTAAAATCTCCCATTATTATTGTGTGGGAGTTTAAGTCCCTTTGTAGGTCACTCAGGACTTGCTTTATGAATCTGGGTGCTCCTGTGTTGGGTGCATATATATTTAGGATAGTTAGCTCTTCTTGTTGAACTGAGCCCTTTACCATTATGTAATGGCCTTGTCTCTTTTGATCTTTGTTGGTTTAAAGTCTATTTTATCAGAGACTAGGATTGCAACCCCTGCCTATTTTTGTTTTCCATTTGCTTGGTAGATCTTCCTCCATCCCTTTATTTTGAGTCTATGTGTGTCTCTGCACATGAGATGGGTTTCTGAATACAGCACACTGATGGGTCCTGACTCCTTATCCAGTTTGCCAGTCTGTGTCTTTTAATTGGAGCATTTAGCCCATTTACATTTAACGTTAATATTGTTATGTGTGAATCTGATCCTGTCATTATGATGTTAGTTGGTTATTTTGCTCGTTAGTTGCTGTAGTTTCTTCCTAGCCTCGATGGTCTTTACAATTTGGCATGTTTTTGCAGTGGCTGGTACCGGTTGTTCCTTTCCATGTTTAGTGCTTCCTTCAGGAGCTCTTTTAGGGCAGGCCTGGTGGTGACAAAATCACTCAGCGTTTGCTTGTCTGTAAAGTATTTTATTTCTCCTTCACTTATGAAGCTTAGTTTGGCTGGATAGGAAATTCTGGGTTGAAAATTCTTTTCTTTAAGAATGTTGAATATCAGCCCCCACTCTCTTCTGGCTTGTAGAGTTTCTGCTGAGAGATCAGCTGTTAGTCTGATGGGCTTCCCTTTGTGGGTAACCCGACCTTTCTCTCTGGCTGCCCTTAACGTTTTTTCCTTCATTTCAACTTTGGTGAATCTGACAATTACGTGTCTTGGGGTTGCTCTTCTCGAGGAGTTTCTTTGTGGTGTTTTCTGTATTTCCTGAATCTGAATGTTGGCCTGCCTTGCTAGATTGGGGAAGTTCTCCTGGATAATATCTTGCAGAGTGTTTTCCAACTTGGTTCCATTCTCCCCATCATTTTCAGGTACACCAATCAGACGTAGGTTTGGTCTTTTCACATAGTCCCAAATTTCTTGGAGGCTTTGTTCATTTCTTTTTATTCTTTTTTCTCTAAACTTCCCTTCTCGCTTCATTTCATTCATTTCATCTTCCATCAGCGATACCCTTTCTTCCAGTTGATCGCATCTGCTACTGAGGCTTCTGCAATCTTCGCATAGTTCTCGAAACTTGGCTTTCAGCTCCATCAGCTCCTTTAAGCCCTTCTCTCCATTGGTTATTCTAGTTATCCATTCTTCTATTTTTTTTTCAAAGTTTTTAACTTCTTTGCTATTGTTTTGAATTTCCTCCCGTAGCTCAGAGTAGTTTGATCGTCTGAAGCCTTCTTCTCTCAACTCGTCAAAGTCATCCTCCATCCAGCTTTGTTCCGTTGCTGGTGAGGAACTGCATTCCTTTGAAGGAGGAGAGGTGCTCTGCTTTTTAGAGTTTCCAGTTTTTCTGCTCTGTTTTTTCCCCATCTTTGTGGTTTTATCTACTTTTGGTCTTTGATGATGGTGATGTACAGATGGGTTTTCGGTGTGGATGTCCTTTCTGTTTGTTAGTTTTCCTTCTACCAGACAGGACCCTCAGCTGCAGGTCTGTTGGAGTTTACTAGAGGTCCACTCCAGACCCTGCTTGGCTGGGTGTCAGCAGTGGTGGCTGCAGAACAGCAGATTTTCGTGAGACCACAAATTCAGCTGTCTGATAATTCCTCTGGAAGTTTTGTCTCAGAGGAGTACCTGGCCGAATGAGGTGACAGTCTGTCCCTACTGGGAGGGGGGTGCCTCCCAGTTAGGCTGCTCAGGGGTGAGGGACCCACTTTAGGAGGCAGTCTGTCATTTCTCAGGTCTCCAGCTGCGTGCTGGGAGAACCACTACTCTCTTCAAAGCTGTCAGTCAGACAGGGACATTTAAGTCTGCAGAGATTCCTGCTGAATTTTTGTTTGTCTGTGTCCTGCCCCCAGAGGTGGAGCCTACAGAGGCAGGCAGGCCTCCTTGAGCTGTGGTGGGCTCCACCCAGTTGGAGTTTCCTGGCTGCTTTGTTTACCTAAGCAAGCCTGGGCAATGATGGACGCCCCTCCCCCAGCCTCGCTGCCGCCTTGCAGCTTGATCTCAGACTGCTGTGCTAGCAATCAGCGAGACTCCGTGGGCATAGGACCCTCCGAGCCAGGTGCGGGACACAGTCTCCTAGTGTGCCGTTTTCCAGGCCCATTGGAAAAGCGCATTATTAGGGTGGGACTGACCTGATATTCCAGGTGCCGTCTGTTACCCCTTTCTTTGACTAGGAAAGGGAACTCCCTGACCCCTTGCGCTTCCCCATTGAGGCAATGCCTCGCCCTGCTTCGGCTCGCGCACAGTGCTCTGCACTAACTGTCCTGCACCCACTGTTTGGCACTCCCTAGTGTGATGAAACCAGTACCTCAAGCAGAAATGCAGAAATCACCCATCTTCTGTGTCGCTCGGGCTGGGAGCTGGAGACCGGAGCTGTTCCTATTCGGCCATCTTGGCTCCACTGGAATGCTACTCTTATTCTTAATAACATTTTGATGCCTACAGTATCTGTAATGACAGTCTCTTTTATTCCTGATATTGAAAATCTCTCTATATTTTAATCTATCTTCCTCAAGAGCTACCATTTTGTTATCTTTTAAACAGACATTTGCTTTGTTGACTCTTTTATGGTATATTTCTTCTATATTTTTAAATTCATTTCTTTTTTTAATCTTTGTAATTTACTTTCTTCCCTTAATTTGCTATTTTTGTTGTCGTGGCTTGACATGGAGGCTTAAGTATTTTAGTTGTTTTATGTAATATGTATATTTCAAGTGTACTTTTTTCTAAGTACTCCTTTGGCTGCATTTTTTTTTTTTTTTTTTTTTTTTTTTAGACAGAGTTGTGCTCTGTCGCCAGGCTGAAGTGCTGTGGCATGATCTTGGCTCACTGCAACCTCCACCTCCCAGGTTCAAGCGATTCTCCTGCCTCAGCCTCCCAAGTAGCTGCGACTACAGGCGCAATGACCACGCCCAGCTAATTTTTGTATTTTTAGTAGAGATGGGGTTTCACCATGTTGGCCAGGATGGTCTCTATCTCTTGACTTCATGATCCACCCGCCTTGGCCTCCCAAACTACTGGGATTACAGGCGTGAGCCACTGCACCTGGCCCTTTGGCTGCATTTTTGAAATGATGTACCACTCACTTTAAAATTATTCCTATTTTTATTTTGTTTTCTTCTTTAACTCATGTATTAAGATGAAATGTATTGTTTAATGTTTTATTTACTGTTTAGGTGACTTGGGATTTCCAATTGTTTAGTTCCAGCTTACTGCCAATACAATCAGAGAATAGTCCCTGAACTATCCCAAATTTTGAAAAACGATTGAGGCCTAATTTATGACTAACTATATGATTGGTTTTTTAAATGTTTTATGTGCTCATAAAAAGAATATGAATGCAACCATATTTACAAGAATCAGGCTAATTTTATTAATTTTCAGATCTTTGTAAATTAGGTAGATCTTCCAAATCCTGGCTCATTTCATGTCTGCCTGCCCTGTCAACTGGTGCGACAGGTGTGTTAAAGTCTTTTGCTGTGTTTGTAGGTTTATCTATTGATCTTTTTTTATTCTATCAGTTTCACTTACATATTTTGAAGCTTTGATATCGGGATTATGCAAATTACATTTGTGATATATTCCAAATGTCTGTTTTTAACTCGTCATTATGAAATATCCCCCTTTACCTCTGGTATTTCTGCTTGCCTTAGTCTATTTTTAGCTACATTAGTGTAGATTCTGTAGCTCTGTATCAGCATTTATAATGTCTGATCTTGCTCAGCATCATAAGTGAGCCATTACTGCAGTAACTTCTACATAATAACATCTACCAAATATTTGTGGAAAGAAAGAGAGTGTGAAGGAAGGTAGTATATAGATTCCCTGTAGTCTAGATCTGTGGTCTTTGGTTTTATATTAGGGTTATTCAGAGAAACAGAAGCAATAGGGTGTGTGTGTGTGTGTGTACACAGATGTTCCTTGACTTACAGAATTACACCCCAATAAACCCATCGTAAGTTGAAAATATTGTGAGTCAAAAATGCATTTAACACACCTAACCTAACAAACATCCTAGCTTAGCCTAACTTACCTTAAATGTGCTCAGAACACTTACATTAGCCTACAGTTGGGCAAAATTGTCCAATACTAAGCCTATTTTATAATAAAGTATTGAATATCTTCTGTAATTTATTGAATATTATACTAAAAGCAAAAGCCAGAATGGTTGTGTGGGTACCACCATAAAGCCAAAAAAATTGTTAAGTTGAACCATTGTAAGTAGGGCACCAGTGAAAGAGAGAGAGAGAGAGAGAGAGAGAGAGTGGGAGAGAAAGAGATTTTAAAGAGTTGTCTCACAGGATTGTGGAGGCAAACAAGTCCAAAATCTGTAAGGTAGGCTGGAAAGCTGGAGGCCCAGGAAGAGTTGTTCCTTGAGTATAGAGGCAGTCTGGTGCAAAAGTCTCTTTTCCTCCAGGAACATCAGTCCTTGCCTTATTAAGGACTTCAACTCATTAGATAAGATCAACCCACATTATGGAGGGTAATCTGCTTTGCTCAATGTCTACTCATTTAATTTATTCTCATCTAAAAAATACTTTCACAGAAACATCTAAAATAATGCTTGGCCAAATATCTGGGTACTCCAGCCTAGTCAAGTTGACATGTAAAATTAACCATCAAAGGTCTGTTGAAATCTTTTTTTGGTAATGATATTGTCTGTATTAGTCAGGGTTCTCTAAAGGGACGGAACTAATAGAATAGATATATATATATGAAAGGGAGTTTACGAAGAAGAATTGACGCACATGATTACAAGGTGAAGTCCTACACCAGGCCATCTGCAAGCTGAGAGGCAAGGAAGCCAGTCCTGAGTCCCAGAACCTCAAAAGCAGGGAAGCTGAAAGTGCAGCCTTTAATCTGTGACCAAAGGACTGAAAGCCCCTGGTAAACCACTGACATAAGTTCAAGAGTCCAAAATCTGAAGAACTTGGAGTCCGAGGGCAGGAAGCATCCAGCACGGGAGAAAGATGAAGACCAGAAGACTCAGTATGTCTGCTCTTTCCACCTTCTTTTGCCACTTTATTCTAGCCATTCTGGGAGCTGATTAGATGGTGCCCACTCTGATTGAGGGTGGGTCTCTCCCAGTCCACTGACTCAAATATTAATCTCCTTTGGCAACACCTTCATAGACACACCCAGGAACAATACAGCACATGATTCAATCCAATCAAGTTGACACTCTATTAACCATCACATTGTCTTTGGAGTTCCAGCCACCATGGAGGCCAAAGGTTAGCTGGGTTTGGGGAGAGGACATAATATTCCAAAATTCTTAAGTTTCTCTAAAAACCACTCTGTTACAAAATTGTTTTCACCCCTCAAGACTTCCCAAAAGATAATGCGAAAGTTGTCAGAATCAAAATGAAGTCACTAATGTTAGAAAAAATCCTGACAGCTAGAGCTGAGGAAGGCTATGGAGAGTTCTCATGCATGTATACCTGACAACAAAAACTATCACAAAAGACTGCAAAAAACACAACCTTGTGCAAAGGCCATCACAACCTTACACAGAAAAGACTTCTGCAAGACATCTGCCTAACAGCTGCCTGTCCAACCTCACTGGTATCACCCTTGCTGTAGATCTTTGTAGTCAAGGATAATTATTTCAAAACAAGTATGCAATCCTCCTTATTTGCTTTAAAAACCTTCTTTGTTCCTTTCTTTCTTTTTTTTGAGACAGAGTCTTGCTCTGTTGCCCAGGCTGGAGTGCAGTGGTGCAATCTCGGCTCACTGCGACCTCTGCCTCCTAGGTTCAAGCAATTCTCCTGTCTCAGCCTCCCAAGTAGCTGGGACTACAGGTGCACGTCACCAGGCCCTGCTATTTTTTGTATTTTTAGTAGAGATGGAGTTTCACCATATTGGTCAGGCTGGTCTCAAACTCCTGACCTCAGGTGATCCACCCGCTTGGCTTCCCAAAGTGCTGAGATTACAGGTGTGAGCCATCGCGCCCGACCCCTTTCTTTCTTCACCAACCTGAATACACACATAGTTTACTATGGCATGCATATTCACTTCAATGCACTATTCCCCAGTAAACATAATTTTCTTTTAGAGAGCCTCTCTTTGTTATTTAGATTGACAATGAAATATTATATCTACCAAAGTTAACGTATAAAGCATATTTAGAAAATAAAATATCTTCTCTTAACTATATTATTTTACTATTTCTCCTGGGCTATTTCAAACTTGACAAGGTCTTCCTCCCATCTCTGTTTGCATGTGCAGAAAGTACCCTGCTAGAGGGTCAGAGAACAAACAGGCTCTAACAGCGAGAGCTATAATTTCTTCTTTTCTCCAGAAGTAGCTCTCAAAAGTAAAAATAAAAATTATTCCCACTGTATTTTAAACCCATGGTTAAAGACCACCCTTTTAAACTTGTCAATTCTTTTTAATAAAGAATACCAACATAGATTTAAGTCAACTTCTCCCGCCATGCAATTTGTGAGCTAAATTTGTGATGTTGTAAAATGTTATTTTATATATATACATATAAATACACATACATATACCTCAAAGTCATCAATCATACTCTAGGTATCCAGAACATTTTATTAATGTTATCACAGAAATCTATGTAAAATTTATCAAAAGATATATTAATTTTAAATCGTTTTTGCTCAGTAGATACTAATCTCTCTTCAACTCCTATTTATTGAAAGCCCTTAGGAAATTGAATTAGCATTTAACCACTTTCTGTTTTACATTAACAAAGGCTACTGAATTGCTAGAATGTCCTCCTAACTAATCTATAATTTTCTTTTTCTTGAAAACCCAGATCAAAACTCACCTCCAGCCATTCCTAACTAATGACCCCCCTTCCCTTTAACACACAAACACACACCTAACTAAGATTGTGTCCTCTGAACATTTGAGCTTGTTTATGTCTTCCTTTTTAAGTGCATTTATGTCCCTTTCACATGTGTTGGTTTTCTTAATGCTCACTTGTAAATTAGGTACCTTTGAAAATCCCAATAACTTTCTAAATACCCTAAGGCTGCATTTAATACACCCCAGTAGTAACATGCTGAATAGCTCCCTAGTGGTTTTAAACAGTTAATGCAGCATCATAAGAGGCCTAATTTACTATTAGGGAGTAGTTTAGACACAGAGGAAATGTACTATGTAAGAAGTTTTCATGACTATAAATCAAAATCTCCAAGTATCTTTAATCTGGTGCTCCCTCAAATTGCATGGTAATTTATCTTTATACTTCTATATCACAGTTTCTTAATAGTAGTACTATAGACATTTTGGACTGATCATTCGTTGTTGTGGGATAATGGGCTGCTGTAAGCATTATAGGATGTTTAACAGCATCCCTGGCCTCTACTTATTGGATGCCCATAGCACCCTTCCTGCCCAGGTGTAACACCAAAAATGTCTCCAGACACTGGCACATGTCCCCTGGGGTCATGGGAAAAAAACTGACTTTCAGTAAGTCCCACTGGTGTACACCTTGCATCTCTATTTTAAAGAAATTAACAATTACTTTTGTTACAGGAAAATTTTTATTGAAGATCAATGCCGTTAGCATTAATTAACTCAAATTTCTTGGCACTTAGAAGTTACCTGCTAAAAAGGTTTTGAGATCATTCAAGGATACCAATTTGAATAATCCATGGTCTTATTGGTTTAATATCACTAATACGGTCAAAGCAGCAACTTCAGACTAATCCAAAATCTCTCAGGCACTGATCTGATGCAGCTTAAATAGAGACAGCTGCCAAAAACTTGGCAGTGTGTGTGAGAGACTCAAGATAAAAGAGTTATCTGCTCTTCCTGTCTTCTGGGAATGCTCCCTGACCTCCGCGAGTAAAACCTCTCAGCCTATTGCCAAATGATGTTTCACGGAGAATTTAAATTTTAATTCTACTGGAAATATTTTATAATGCTAATTTCATCAGGAATTCCCGGAATGACTACTGTCCTTAATGACTTGTTCCTAGCCTATACTCCGATCTCCTTCTTAAACACCTCGCAGTGGGGACATTTCCCCGCTCTGAGAACTATTTTTAAAATTTTCTTTTATTTGAAAGTCGTTTGTGATATTTAAATAACAACAAGTCCCTTTATTTTTGCAACTCCTTTTATTTTTTTACTTAGTTCATTTCACAAACATTTATGAAACATTTTCTATGTAATGTGGTAGCTCCCATTGTCACACCAATGAAAGATAATAAAATAAAGTCATATTCTTCCTGGCATAGATTTCTCTCTGTGCTTTGACAACTAAAACAGCTCAATGAGTAAATATGAAAAACATGTTCTAATTTTTCAGAGTTCTCATATAGAATGGGACAACTATAATGGGCAGATTAAAACTATTATTCTAAAGAAGGTTTTTGCTGTGATCTTTTTTATCATAATACATTATTGGATTACTTGGGCTGTACTGTAAAAATGTCCTTGTTTTATCAATTCAATTTTCCTGATGTTTATTAACTTATATTTCTTTTTTTCCTCAAAAGCAACTTAGGCAGGATTGTCATAATACACAAAATATAATTGGGGAAGTTAGTTGTGTAACCCTCTTAATTATGGAAGACTCTGGTAGTCTGATCAAGAAGAAAGTGAACAGCATTCTGGAATGTTGTTTCCATAGGCATTCTGGAAAACAATCGTTCCTTTTTTTACTTCTTTTGAGACTAAAGGATAGTTGGGACTAGAGTTAGTTTTGTCATTCCTCTTCTCCTTGATGTGTTTGGACAAGTTTTTACATGTCACCGTCGCTTGAAAAGGCTTAGAAAAAAATGCTTTACTATGGAATTGTGCCTTAGTATGTGTTACCATTTTGACTGCCTCCATCATTTCCACTAAGGGCTCACCACTGGCTTATTCTCCAGCTCCACTTTCAATCTCCCCTTTCACTTTCTCCTACTACTCCTGGAACCATATCTCAGTCTACTCTGCTGTTAGCACCTCCTTTCCTGGCAGTTATTTTCTCATTGTTCCAATTTCTCTCTTGATTCTTTTTTTTTTAATTATTATTATAATACTTTAAGTTTTAGGGTACATGTGCACAACGTGCAGGTTTGTTACATATGTATACATGTGCCATGTTGGTGTGCTGCACCCATTAACTCGTCATTTAGCATTAGGTATCCTCTCTTGATTCTTAGGTTTCTTATGTAACAAGTTTCTGTGGGCATGCTCCTTGACTGATCTTCTCCAGTTCAACTCTATTTTTCACAAATTACAGACAACTCTACCTGCTTGAAACGAAAGGACAGCACGAATGGGAAAGGGAGCTGGGCTTATTGACATGGGGTCACTTACCCCATCCCCAGATGACTCTAACCTAGATTCTGAGCTGCAGTCTGCCTTCTAGACTCAGCAGACACAGGCTTGAAGAGAGTGGTCATTCAAGGCTTACAACCCTTTCATAAAAGGGGAGGATTCAATGATGAAAAGGAAGGGAATTTAGCTCATTATAAATCTATCATGGCAACTTGTTAAAGATTTTAACTGCTTCATATGTTGTGTTTTTATACTCTTGACACATCCTAGTATCATCTTATTCTACATATTTCTACCTTCTAAGAGAGAAATAAGAGAGACAATTCATGCAAGCGAATTCTCCTTTTTATATAATAACTTACCTAGGATGTCCCCTTAAAACTCCTGTTTTCCATGAAAGGCTAAAGAATCCTCTTTTAAACATTCCTGGGGAGTATTATATGGCTTCCCCTTCCTGTTAGATCCATTTCTGCACCCATTAGAGTAGGTAACCAGATGTGCCTGTCACATATGAATGAGGACAATTTGTAACCAAGAGAGAAGAAGGAGAATAAAGCACAGAAAACAGTTCCCCTATTAATTTGCACACATGCAGGTCTTGTCCAGATACCTAAAAAGCAATAGTTTCCCTTCCTGAAATCTCCAAGGCTATTGTGGCTGACCATGAGGTCAGGGGAAGGGCTAATTGCAAGAGCAGCTGTCATCGACCCAGAGAGTTAGCTGAAGAGTCAAGTACAAAGGCCTACTGATTCTCAAAGCATTCCTCAAAGCACTCACTGGAGTCTCAGGACTCAGTGTTAAGGAGATTATTGATGGGTGAACCACAAACATGTTTAGGCATGTTTTCCCTTCTTATATTTAACAATACGGATAGTTACTTCTTATATCCTAGATATATCTAACATGATTACTATCCACCAGAAAGTTATGTCTAAATTTAATACTTAGCCCAACAGAAACAAAAGCCATTTTAAAATACTTGAGCTGCCAAATTCAGGACTTAGCCTTGGTTATAGTAATATAATCAAGAATCTCCATTATTTCAATATGGTCTTAGCAATGAATATCCATAGCTATATTATAGTTGTATTTATTCTCTAACTGTACATAAATAGCCAAGACTCTTTGTCTTAAATTAGGTAGAAGACATTGTCAGCCTTAAAATAAGAATTATTAGTTATTAAAATTATAAATCTGAAAGCTATTTAGAAAAAGTAAGAAAAAATTATGATCCACTGTGGAGAAGAAGCAGAATATATGAAATGTAACTAGGAAAATATGCATTTCCTTGGATAATAATGAGGAAATATGAAAAAATGAATACTTAGTGTTTCAGGAATTAAGGAATACTCAGAATTTATTATCACGATTTTCTTTACTATGACTGGTATATCATAATTTAAAAAAAATTAAATGATGACTTCCAGGATTGTTGGAGTTTGAGTCCCAGCTTCTTCATGTAAAGGGGATCAGGAGAAATTCAGGGGTAATAGATTAAAAACTCTCTTTTCTTATTCAGCTCAATTCCAAAGATGAACAACATAATTACCTCAAATGAAACAGCACTCACAAAGGTTACATCTTGCTGTAAGTACACTGGTACTTACCCTACTCACAGTGGTATGTGTCTGCAGGATAAATGGATGGTGATGCATATTTGTATGTGGCATTTCAATTGTTTTCATGTGTTTGCAATGCGAATGAAGCAGTGTATCTCTTAAGGCGCGTAAACTCTCTCCAGCAATGAGAAATAAGGCCCTTGAGAAGAGTCCAGGGTGGGGGTTCACATGACAGATAGTTAACCAGTTAGCATGCCTGGTCTGAATGCTTGGTAATCAAAAAGCACCTATACTTTCACCTAGAGCTCTGTGACACAAGTGTCTCCAGAGAGTAGAAAGTGATTTGTTCCACAACAGTTTCTTTCTCCTAGCTCTCCCAGCCCATGTGTAGTATCTTGACCCAGCGACATTAACAAATGTTAACTAGTGAATTAAAACCAGGCATCCATTCCCAGAACATCTGGCTTCAAGAGAATGTTATCATTAAGGCAAGGTAGGAAAAGAAGTCACAGATAGTCAATCAGTCTATTATAATTACTAACTGCAGTATTGATACTAATACTTGCTATTAACATATATATTAATGAGTGCTTGCTCTGGTATCCCAAATTTAATTTTTGCTCTGATCTCTTCAGATTTGTCTTTGGGTATACAGCACTTCTTCATGTCTCCACTGTTGGCCAAGACTGTTGGTCTTCATACTGTGTTCCCTGAGTCCCTACTCACTCCAGCCTTTACTTCGCAATTACAGCCTGGCCTCCATGCAAAATGAGGAAAGTTCTCCAGCACCACCATGGGGGATAATACTGGGAAAGCCACTGGCTTTTGCATGGCGCCACTAGAGTGCAAACCCAGAGCTCCAGCACTCTCTAACTTCATCTCCAGCCCTGGCCTTATCCGCCCTTACTCTGAATTTGCTTCCCCTCCATTCCCTGCCCTGAATTGTTTCTTCCTCTGTATTATCATCTCCTAGTCCCATTCTGCTAATATTCCATTACAGATTGATAAAGGAGTCTCTCCATATCCTCTCTGTCCATGTACGTTGTGGACGGGGTCACCAGGAAGATAGTTCCTGGGTGATCAGAGTGTCCAGGACATTGTCTTCAGTGGACTAATGGCACAGAGACCTGAATAAGACACTGGGATTTACAAAGTGGATAAGAAATCACTGAGGGGCCCCTCAAGCCACTGAAAACATGTACCACCATTTGCCATAAAACAGCATTAAACATTAAGTCAACAGATTGCACGTGAATATCAACAATCCTGCAAAAAAAGCTAGTCCCTTAAGAAACATCAAGATTGACAGTTGTCATCAGAGAAATGATGGGGACCAGGCTCTCCAGGGTACCATCTGGTGCTGTGAGTACCACCTTTTCCTCTCCTCTATGTTGGAAGTCTGTATTTTTTACCCAGTATCACTTCTCTATTTTTTTTTCTCTAACTTGGTGCTTTTCATCATTTTCTTCATTTAAAAAAATAGCAAACTATATTTTATTGATTATAAAGGAAGTAAACAATCTATGTAGAACATCATCCATCACTACTGTGGAGCTGAGCTGGCTTCTGCATCCTCACTAGCTACACAGACAGAGTTGGACATTGATCCACGCCAAAAATACATAGCAGATTCTCAGACCACCACAAACCCATGGTGGTCTTCTTAGCCACACATGATTTCTGTGTAATTCTATCAATAATCTTTACATTAGATGGACAGTGATCTCATCATTTTTACCCTTTTCTGCTACTGCCTCCTCCACTAAATTCACACTTCCTTGGATAGCAGTCCTCCTCACAGACATTATATTTGAGGTAGTAATTAATGCTATTTTTAAATACGCCCTTGTTGACCACTGAATTCCATTATGCTTCTCTTTTTCAGTTGGAAAATACTAGAATTTTTATTATTTTCTTATCTGCCAAACTCAGCAGACCTTAAAACAAAGCATTTCATGAGGAATTCAACTAATGGGAAAGCGTAAGTTATAATAATTACACTATTTATAGCAAATGAACATTGCTCTTAAACATATAGACTTCATAAGCTATTATACCTCATGTTGTTTAGTATAACTTGAGGTATAGTTATTTACATAGTGGATTATTTGGTTAGCATTAAACATTTGTTTTACATCAGATGACCTCAAAATGCCCAGAATAAAACCAACTCTTCCCAACTTCTTGATATGGTGTTATATTTACAAAAGGATATCATTCATGTTTAAATATTTACAGAAAACTTAAAATTCATGTTTATAACTTCTGAACATTGAAATAGAGAAATTTTTGATAAGCATATTCATGTACACCATTAAAGAATCCTTAAAGTCTAAAACAGGGCATATATTTCTTTGTCTTCAAAACATGTAATTGTTAGCCCTACTCCCACTATGGTTGTGGCTTCTCCTGGGAGAAGAGTTCCTTTTGCCTTTCCAGAACAGTTCTTTCCCACGGTTTGGGAATTAAGGATCCTAGTTTGGCCTCAGCCACATAAAAACTCATGACGTGACAAGCCACAGTATATTGGGGCCTCAACTGCTTTCCTGTAGACTATTAAGAAGGCTCTACATGATTTCTACAGAAGTCTGGAGATTCTGCTAATGCCTTCCTGGATTCTGTGTGTCCTAGCCTGATATTAGTAAACAACTCTTTGCTTTACTGGCAGCATTTTTTTTTTTTCTGAGATGGAGTCTTGCTGTGTCGCCCAGGCTGGAGTGCAGTGGCACGATCTCAGCTCACTGCAAACTCCGCCTCCCAGGTTCAAGCGATTCTCCTGCCTCAGCCTCCTGAGTAGCTGGAATTACAGGCATGCACCACCACACCAGCTAATTTTTGTATTTTTAGTAGAGATGGGGTTTCACCACATTGGTCAGGCTGGTCTTGAACTCCTGACCTCATGATCCATCCGCCTCGGCCTCCCAAAGTGCTAGGATTACAGGCGTGAGCCACTGTGCCCGGCCAATGGCATATTTTTGAAAGTGTTTTTTCACAGATAGCCAAGATGGCTTCCTGTAGGTGTTACAACAGGCTTCTCTTACCTCAAATGGCTTTTTCAAAAAATGATATAAGTACATTTGCTACATGACTCAATTCCATTTCTGGGTATTTACTCTAGAGAAATGAAAACTTATGTTTACAGAATAAGTGTGATGAGAATGTTTATAGCAGTTCTATTAATAATTGCTAAAAACTGAAGAAAAAAAACCAAAAAACAAATGTTCACCCACTGGTGAATGGATAAGCCAAAGGGATTACATCAATAAAATGGAAAACTACTAAAAAAACTAACAATATATGCAAAAACTTGGATGAATCTCAAAGACATTGTACTGAGATAAAGAAGCCTGTCTCAAAAGATTACATATGGCATGATTCCATTTAGATTAGACACTCTTGAAAAGAGAAAGACACAGTGATGGAGAATAGATCAGCAGGTTCCAGGAACTATGGGAACAGGAGGGTTTGACTACAAAGGGATAGCACCAGAGAGCTTTGAGGTGATGGATGTGTTGTGTATTCTGATTGTGGTGAATGTTACAGAAGTTTATACCTGTGTTAAAAATCATAGAGCTGTATAACAAAAACAGACCATTTTACTGCATATAAATGCAAAAATTAAATTAAATCAAGCAAAGTATAAATGGATAAATAAATAATAACAGCATAGGTTAGCAGACTGATTTACCATTGATTCAGAAATAACCTCAAAGCAGAAAAATACAGTGATTAATATCTCAGTTTTAGAGTCAGTAACTGGCATCTTTTTCAGCTGCTGAATAGTTTTGTGATGCTGAGAGAGATGTTGAACTATACTGAGACTCACTTCCTTGTGTATCAAGCGTGGATGATAATAGTGCCCACCTCAAATAATTGTTGCAAGGGTAAATGACATGTATAGTATGTAACTATTAATAGCTTTAGTAATACTGCTAATATTATGGTGGAAAAATTGTATACATTTCCCTATTTAGCTCTTTTATGGTAAAGAAAATCTGGCTATACCTGCCCCCCAACACACACAGATGGACAACTACTATCATTATTCTTCTCACCATTGTTACACACAACACACTTGAGGTGCATTAGAAACTCAACTTTCTAGAGAAATTTGTTAACTACTGCTAAGTAACATATTGGCAACTTCTGTCTACAATATTTTGGAAGAAAAGAAATGCACTTGGTGAAGCAGTGACTATTTAGAAGTCCAAGATTTTCACTCCCAAAAGAAAGACATTAGGGTCTTTGTCCTTGACTTTTCTCTTTCCCTTTGCAATCATTCCCTTGACACTCTCATCTAATCTGTCAGCTTCAGTGATTGCATCTAGGCAGCGGATGACTCTCGAATCTATATTTACCATCTTGGTCTCTCTCCTGGGTTTCAAGATTGGATTTCTAACTCCTGTTGGAGTTAGATTATCTGAATTGTGATCTCTAAGGCATTATCTGGAGCTGAGCTCATTCATTTTCCATTGCAAAGCTTCCCCTTTTTCTGATTTCCCAATTCTGTTAATGTTCTAATCTCTCTGGGAACTCACCCCAAATTCCTGGTATCATTGTCTCTCTGCTGTGCCTGGGACTAGCAAGCCTTTGCCCTGTTACTTCTTCTTTAAACTACAGCAATGTTCTCTCTACAGGTCTCCTTATCAATCTACCGTACATATATACAACTGTCATATTAATCCTAAATACAGCCCCTGTATAACTTGTTTGATCAGTAGACACATAAAACCTTCAAAAGTTATGTAAAGAAAGAACCCCAAACAATTTTTCTTACATAATTTTCACCCTGAATCGTCACTCTATCCTTTTAGCCAGCTAAGTCATTTCATACGCCAATTTTATACTTCTTCAATTTTGCGCTTTTGTTAATATTGTTTGTGTTATTATACATTTATTACAATAGTATTCCCCTTGTCCGAAATGGCCGACACCTCCCCATGCCCCACATTTCTTTAATTCTGGCTTAAAAGCCTCACCATGCTCATCATCTCTGGAGTGATTTTAGACTCCTTTCAGCTGACACAGCTCATTTGTTATCACTCCTTTATGAAATGTATTACTTTCTGCCATTCATTAAGAGTATTTACAGGTGCGTATTATATCCAGTGAAGGTAATATACACATCTAAGTCAAAGTGCTGAAGTGCCTGGGCTTACACCTTGTATTAATAGATGCTCAATATGTATTTACTCCTAAGAAAAATGAATCAGTATTATTTTCTCTAGTCTGGCCAGGTTATTTTCCCCTGGCTCCCCTCCACCCTCTAGCCCTGTAGCTGCATTGTGATTTTTTCCTTTGTTACCAGTTGCCAGAGTGATCTAGGCTAATTCGATGGTCAGATAAACAGCACCCTCTGGACACTTATTCTTTGAAAAGATATTCAAAGCTGGCCTAATGTGGGTGTTCACTTTAAGCCCCAGTCATTGACCTTAACTACCTTTTAGTATCCTATGCTGTTTTACTTGCTTACTGATAAGGTTTGGCTGTGTCCTCACCAGAATCTCATATTGAATTACCACGTGTTGTGGGAGGGGCCTGGTGGGAGGTAATTTAACCATGGGGGCAGGTCTTTCCCCGGCTGTTCTCGTGATAGTAAGTCTCACGAGATCTGGTGGTTATTATAAGTGGGAGTTTAGTGCACAAACTCTTTTTGTGAGCTGCCATCCACCTAAGATGTGATTTGCTCCTCCTTGCCTTCCGCCATGATTGTGAGGCCTCCCCAGCCACACGGAACTGTGAGTCCAGTTAAACCTGTTTCTTTTGTAAATTGCCTAGTCTCAGGTATGTCTTTATCAGCAGCATGAAAATGGACTAGTAGACTTACTCAGAGCCCAGATATGTGGAGCTTATGATTATAATACTTTCAGTACATAGTTATTTCACCTACAAAAATATGTTTTTCCCTTAAAAAGAGTGTTGTTGCCATTACACAGAGGGGAGCCAAAATAAGTTAATGACTAAAGTGTTCCTAGACTCAACGTGGCTATTTAGCACTGATATCTTTCTTTAAGTTCTGGAGGTTAAGGCCCAGTTCCTAGAATTTGGGTCTTCTCCAATGGCAGTGAGGAAACTTGTCTTAGATGTTCTGTTATCAATAAAGTCTTATGAAGACACAGATCTAATAATTAACATGTGCTCCATCAACCTGGAGTCTTTCAGAATTCTCTAAATCAATAAATTATTTTTGCCGCATTTATTTGGATATCCAAAACAGGTTTGAGAGTTTCAGAAGATGCTTAACTTCATTTTCAATGTTCCTTATTTTCACATGCAGCCAAATTCCCACACTTTAATACCTCCCCTCCTCATCTCCTCAATGGAAGCTAAACAAATTTTGGAAAATAAAGAATTCAGGTTTGTGTATATTTTGGGTCAGAGCCTGAGATTATTTCGTTGCTGAACCACAAACAACTTAGGCATTTATTCACACACTGCAGAGCACCTGCATGGCTCGGAACAATGTTAAATTCAGTGTTTCTAACAGCAGTTCAGCCACCACACAGCAATAAAAGTATCAGCTATGATACTCAAAGTTATGTTTAATTTGCACTGTAAGAATTATGCAAGATGGATTCCTTGCTAACAAAAATGTATCTAACCTTCAGGGACACTCATCCCCCCGCCGCCAGAGCTTATGCACTTCAGCAGCACAATAAGACAGCTTGCCCAAGGGAAATATTAGAGAAGGAGGAGTAATTGCTGCGCACTGGTGAGTCATAAAGTTGATGGAGGGAGGCGAGGAGCTCATGTAAATATCCGCCCCACCCACTGAGACCGGCCTTCCGGCCTCCTCTTCCCTTCTTATTCCTATCATCTGCACCCTAAGGCTCCACCACTGTCTGTGGGAGTCATTTCACTCTTCCTGGGGGAAGCAGATACATAGCTGAGCTATTTTATGTTATTTTTCTCTTAATGAATACCATATACATGACTGTTGAATGTGCGTGGTACTAGCAATGAGTAATTAAGTCTTGTGGGGAGGAAAGTTCGGGTGGAGGTAGAGTAAATAGATCTGGCACAGAAACAATGCTGTCTGGTTTCAGGAGAGCTTTCTTTTGAGTGGCAGTGTGGCGTGGTCGCCTGGAGTTAAATCTCCTCCACTCTGGTCTCAGTGTTATCATGCACCAACTAATCTTGCAGATGCAACTCCTGCTGCTCCTAGTCTCAATTGTCTAACCTGCCAAATTGAGACAATATTTTCTGCCTGCCTCATAGGATGATAAAAAACTGGCAACTGTGATAAAAAGGTAAGGTATCACCATGTTTGATTTACCTTTAAAATGCTTCCACCTTTCCTTATTTTAACATTTCAGTTCAAAGTCTCTTTACTGAACACCTGGCCTAAATAAGCCACACAAGGAGCATCCAAATTTGAACTTGCATCATCCTAACAGATGCTTTTCTTGGAATTAAGCCATTGATAAAACTTAATTCCTTTCAACAGGCCTTTATTGAGCGACTACAACGTGCTGAGTGCCTATTCAATCATTAAAACATGGGCCGTCTAAAGGGAGCATTTCATCTCTCTCAGTGGGAATTCCATAAAATCTGCAAAATGTTTTCAGCATTAAGAGTGAACATAAAGGGAGCAATGCTGAGAGCTTCTTTGCACATCAAAAATATCAAAGAAGCGTTTGGATCTGCATGTCGTTTTACACTGAGCTCAGTAACTTGGAAGCCAAAGTAATTTCACTTAGACCATAGGCAGTACCAAGGCTTCTAAAACACAGCTCTTCAGGGTCCTCTGTGTTTTGTCTTCCTGGAGTAAATGATTAAATATTTGAAACTTAAATGAATACATTGGTAAGGATGTACCTGAACTTCAGAAATGTAGCTGGTTAGGGTAGGAGAGTGGAGAAGTAACAGCAGGAGTATTTTATCTTCCTGAGCTCAAAGCTTTTGTCCAAAATGATACCTTAATAACTATTGGCCAGGCCATACGCTGACATGGAGTTTATTGAGATGACTTCTTAAACAATTTTAGAGAAAGTGGTGGAAAAATGAGACCATATGTATTTGGGAAGATGGCTATGTCTATTCCAAGCATCCCTTGACTCCCTGCAGCAGGACAGGCATATAACTTTGGTCTTCTAAGAATAAAAAAAGTTGATCATTTCTGAATAAAATGTTCACTTTCATGTGGACTAAAATAATGGTTAATGATGTGAGTTTGGGAATTAGACCTCCGGTTACCATTTCCTAACTGTACAAAATGTGTGCAAATTACTTAATTTTCCTCAGTTTTCTTATCTGTGAAATGGAGGTAATAATATCAACTATCTCATAGGGTGCTTAAGTGATTGAAAGAAGATGATGCATATAAAGAACTTAAAACCATGCTTTCCATATGACCAATGCTTAATAAATATTAGCTACTGTTGTTATTTTATGCAAATATTTTAAGAAAATAATTTTAGTATTAGATGCCTAGATATTTGGGAATCAGGTAGCATTTAGCAGACTTTGTATCACTCAGTTCAAATACTCTGTAATTTACAGTTCAAACCTTAGACCTATATTCAGGAAGACATATTGCCCAAGGAGCTATTACAAAGTTTTTACTTTGGATTCCTCTTATTACTCCTAAGTTCTTAAATAGCAGCCTTCTTTCCCTCTCCCTTCCTTCCTTCCTTTCCTTCCTTCCTTTCCTCCCTTCCTTCCTTCCTTCCCTCCCTTCCTTCCTTCCCTCCCTTCCTTCCTTCCCTCCCTTCCTTCCTTCCCTCCCTTCCTACCTTCCCTCCCTCCCTTCCTTCCCTCCCTTCCTTCCCTCCCTTCCTTCCCTCCCTTCCTTCCCTCCCTTCCTTCCCTTCCTTCCTTCCCTCCCTCCCTTCCTACCTTCCCTCCCTTCCTACCTTCCCTCCCTTCCTTCCTTCCCTCCCTTCCTTCCCTCTCTTCCCTCCCTCCCTTCCTACCTTCCCTCCCTCCCTTCCTTCCTTCCTTCCCTCCCTTCCTTCCTTCCCTCCCTTCCTTCCTTCCTTCCTTCCCTCCCTCCCTCCCTTCCTTCCTTCCTTCCCTCCCTTCCTTCCTTCCTTCCTTCCCTCCCTTCCTTCCTTCCCTCCCTTTCTTCTTTCCTTCCCTCCCTTCCTTCCCTCTCTTCCCCCCCTTCCTTCCTTCCTTCCCTCCATCCATCATGTCTTCTTTTTTTTCCTATGCTGGTCTTTTGATTTTAGGTTATCTGAACAGTATATTTTCACAAAAATCATTAAATTTGTTTAAAGATAATTCCAATGTGTTCATCTTAATAAACTTGAAGTAATTAATCGTAGATGTTCATAACCACATGCAATTGACAAAAATTAATCTGTTTCTCCCTTACTGCCAAATAAAATTTTTCTTAAAAAAAGTAAAAAGTCACATTCATTGCGTCAGATTTGAAAACTGGTAATCTTGTTCCGAGGTTACAACTCCCCTCTCCACAAAATACATTTAATGAATGCATTTGTTATGCGGCTATACAATTGTTTCCTTCCTCTGTAGATAGAGTCATAATTATTTCTCTGATGTTAATTAAAAATAAACCCTTTCATCAGTAAAAGAATAGTAACTATTTAAAAATCACAAAAATCAATTAGTAGATTCACATAGAACAAAATATCCAGTTATTTAAATAATTTTAACTGCCACTAAAAAGAAACAAGCACCTGGATTGGAAAAAGAAAGGCTATCATTATTTTTGAAAGCATTTTCTCATTGTCTCCTTATAAAGTTACAAGGTCATATATTGTAGTATATGGAATTACATATTTGATGGATTCAGAAACAGAATAGGGATTTAATATAGAGTATTTTTAAAATTTCTATACAGGAAGCTTATTTAAAAAAAAACTTAGGGACTTTTTACATATGCAAATGTTCACTAACAGAAAAATAATCAATCTTCTAACATTTGCATGGAAATGGTGAGTGTGATGTGCAATATGAAACTAAAAGAAATCTCGAAAAACTTCTTGACCTGGTAGAGCGCAGACATGATTTACAGGCTGTGAAACACAAATTGCCACTAAACCTCCTTTCTCTTTGGGGTCTGCTGACTTAGAACAAGGATTCTAAGCTCTCTGCTTGGACTCTACCTCCTCTATGCCCTCACTCCCTGACTTCACTAGCACCACTCTCCCATTCCCTTTGCTCATGTTACTTAAAAAGATCTAGCAGTGTTTAAGACAAGACTATTGGCCATCCAGATTTCAAAGGTGACAGCTAACTTCAGCTAGGACTGGGGATTTGGAGCTATAACCCTCCCTGGAGAGCCCAAGATAATTTCACTATTTCCAAAGAAGCTTAATCCGTATATACCCAAGGTGAATATTGGCTGGAGTACTTTGAAAATTCCAGGTCTGATAAGAAATAATTCTATGGAGATGCCTGAACTTAGGCTTTCTTTCAGTCAATATTTTCTCATAAATATGGCAGAAACAGACTTAAAAAGAGAAAAGGAAACCTAGTTTATACCTCAGATGTTCAGAGAGAATTTGATTACAAATAAGCAAGCTAATATTCTGAAGACAGTATCATTGACCTAACACTTTATTTCTAGAGATGGACTCTGCAGAGGGTGTTGTAAATGCTGACCTGATTCAGTCAATGAGCATCTGATAACCATCTATTTTATGCAAACAATGAGCTGAACTGTAGAAAGAAGGACAGATGAAAGGACTCAGAAATATCTTGCAGGAACTTAAATAGTATAAGAAAGAAAACTACACAGGTTGCAATTCTTGGGGCCACTGGGGTAATTCACAGGACCCGACATAGTAGATCCACTCTGAAAGTCTTTGCTGAATGAATGAATAAGTGAATGGATACAAGAAGGCATGATATAATGGTAGCATAGAAATAAAAGTCAATGGTTGTAGAAGAGAAAATTAGGATGTAATGAATTCTTTATGGGATGGCAGGTCACCAGAAAATCTCTAATGGTGGCAGAAGCTATTGAGATGAACTTTAAAGAAGTGTTTCAATATATAAAGAAGGAAGAAGCAAGAGGTGTTTAGACAAAGGGACAGATATGAGTAAAGGTACAAAAGAGGCTGGGCATAGTGGCTCATGCCTGTAATCCCAGCACTTTGAAAGGCCAAGGCAGACGGATTACTTGAGGTCAGGAGTTCGAGACCAGCCTGGTCAATGTGGCAAAAGCCTATCTCTATTAAAAATACAGGAAAAAAAAATAGCTGAGTGGACTACAGGTGCACACCTGTAATTCCAGCTACTCGGGAGGCTGAGGCATGAAAATCACTTGAACCTGGGAGGCAAAGGTTTCAGTGAGCGGAGATCATGACACTGAACTCCAGCCTGGGTGATAGAGCAACCCAGCAAGCAAGCTAGCAAGAAAGTGAAACAGAAATATATTGTTTGAATTGATTAGAGCATAGAGCTGGTGGTAGGGAATAAGGCTGGAAGGAGAGATGGGATCCTGATTGTAGAAGTCCTGGGCTTAAGTGTTAATGAATTCATGAATTTGGAAATTATTAGGATGTCAATGGGAGCAAATAAATGCTATTGAGATAGAGGGCAAGGAGACTAGTGAGGGCTATTGTCATAACCCAATTTAGAAAAGATGAGGTTCTTGAAAGAAGGGAGTGAAATAAGAGATGATTCAGCAAAATAATTGGTAGGTTCTGATACTCTTTTATTAATAAAGGCATGTTGTGGGGGAAAGCAATTATGAGAATAGAAAGAAATAAACTTACACAAAGGTTTCTAGTCTCACTGTCTAGTGAGATTATTTTAAATCTTTTCACATCTTACTGAGTTATTTACATATATATAAATCTCATCAACCATTAGGGAACATTATAATTACTAACATTTACCTCTTTGATGATGAATCTAATATTCTGGTAGTTTTAACAATTTTCCCAAACAGCTCTTAAATTTGGGGAATTACCTTTTCACCCTATATGCACAGATGAGATGAGTTCATTCTCTGGCAGGTGATGTAAGTGAGATATGAAACCCAGGACGGGGAGAAAGTTGTAGAGATAGCAATTATGTAATCAGTATTTTACATACAGAGTATAAGATACCCATGAAACCTTGATGGGTAGCTCTCTGGCTTATAAACTAGAAATTGAGTGCAGAAAATTATGAGGAGACTAGGATGAATATTTGTGAATCTTCTGCTTAGAAATGTGAAAGTTGTATGGCTGAGTATTGTTAAAGCCGCTCAGGAAAATAGTGTGCTTAAGACAGCTCAAGAGAAAATTTGTATAGATGCCTTCAGTTAAGGAACTAATAAGGAACAGAATAAAATTAAATAGAGGGCTGAATAATTACAGAAGTAGGAGAGGAAGCAACAGAGTGTAATGTCATAGAAGGTGAGAATTTCAAAGAAGAGCCATAAGCATAACAGTGGCAAATGCTACAGGAAGTCAAGTACAATCAAAACTCAAGTGGGGTTGCTGAGTTTAACAATTAGTAAGTCACCGATGAGATTTGCGAGTGCTGTTTTTATGAAGTGGTAGGGACAGAAATTGGGTTGCAGTAATTAGTAAGTCAGGAGAAGATGAAGAATTATTAAAGGTAAATGAATACTGCTCTTTAAAACAAAAATGAAAAAATAATAGATGAAATATGATTTTGTAATAATTATAATACAGACTTAGAATTAAAAAATCTTAAAAATTCCCATTCACTACCCATTGAATCCCACTCACTTCCCCATGGTTACTGGTTAATAATTGTGAAACTTTCAGAATATTTCAATGCATTTTATGCCTATATATAAATACACACCCACATATATGTGTATACATATTTAAATGTATGCATACATACTCTGGCAAAGAGTTAACAGCGATGAAATATTTAGTGGTTGATTTATTTATTTATTTTGAGATGGAGTCTCGCTCTGTCACTGAGGCTGGAGTGCAGTGGCGCAATCTCAGCTCACTGCAACCTCCACCTCCCTGGTTCAAGGGATTCTGCTGCCTCAGCCTCCCAAGTAGCTGGGACTACAGGCATGTGCCACTACGCCCGGCTAATGTTTTGTATTTTTAGTAGAGATGGTGTTTCATCATGTTAGCCAGGCTGATCTTGATCTCCTGACATCATGATCCACCCGCCTCAGCCTCCCAAAGTTCTGGGATTACAGGTGTGAGCCACCACAAGCAGCCTATGGATATTTTGAAATCAAAAATCCAAAACCAAAAAAATGTAAGAGTTACAGTTCTTTGCTCTTTCTTTTCCATTGTGATTGTTACATTTTTTTCCCATAAAACATTTTGATACCTAGTAGCCAGCATTTTTGAACTAGAAGGGACCAGATTATTCAGACCCAGGGAGGAGATAGATTCTCAGGTTACAGACTTAAACCAATTAAATTAGGTCATCTTGAAAGGTAACCAAGGCTATTCTTGGGCTTAGGGCTACCTGAGCCATGAGTGTGTAGGTATACAGGAAGCTGGACTATTTTCTGAGCCATTTAGTAGGATTAATAATAGCAATTGCTGCCACTTATTGAATTCTATGAAACATGCAATCAAAATTATATTGTTTCATATTCAAAATAGTGTGCTAAATTAAGAACTTTTATTGACATTTTGTAGTTAAGGAAACTGTAGCTTAAAGAATTCAAACAACTCATCCAACGCCATGGAGACAAAATGCAGCAGAACTAAGATTTGAATTGCAGTTCAGGACTATCTGGCTCCAAGCCCGGTATTTTCTTTTCTAAATACTGTACCATCAAAGCAGACCTATCAAGCTTGTCCTTCTGAGAAGAAGATAATGGAATCCACATGGAGAAAAACAGGATTTCCCCGCTTTTTCCCAAGTATAGCTGAAGCCCACATACCCGTGGGACCTGTGCATATTTGGTTTTCCTTTTCATTCAGCCACCTCCCCTCTTCTTTAGCATCTCATACCCTCTGTGAGAGCAGCTTAATGAGCTACGATGCAACCATCAAGAAATGAGATCTTGTAAAGAATTGTGGGAGGTACACAAGCTGTTCTGTTTTCTCTGTAGGAAGGAATGCACTGAGCCCTGTGAAGATTAAAAGGATAAATGAAAGATTGATAAAGGAATCCCAGGAGGTGGGGAGAGAAGACTTGTAAATAAGCAGGAACACACATGTGGTCCCAGAATGCAATTAAACATGAACAGCTCCATTGGAACTGACACGTGGACCAAGATTCTAAATAGTGGAATACCTGGTTCATATTATCTTTCCGGATATAAATTATAGCACCTAATCAGTATCTTTATTAAATGACTCCAAATTAACATTCTGACTATTTAAACTATTTGAAGTACTGATTCCAGGTAACCATTAATAGTTTATTGTACTATCCTCTTTCCCTCAGCCAACCAAATTCTCAAAGTAAAAAAAAAAAAAAAAAAAAAAAAATTAAAAACCACACAATGTGTTAATGAATTACTATATTACCTAATACATTATGTCTGTAAAGTTTTCAAGTTGTCTAATAAAATTATATTACACTAGGAAGTTTCACATATGTTCGTACACAACTAACACAATGTAAGTTGCTAGGTAGGAAACATTGACTCTTTGTAAATCCTTTAAAATGAGCTAAAGCTTCAGAAGCAATTAGGTTTGGTTGACATTTGCATTTTAAGGACTTTTTGAGGGCTAGAGACATTAAGCCTTACAGGTATATCAAAGTGATAGCCTTGTCCCAAGTTAAACCATCTTGGCCATCTGCAATAAAATCTCCATCATCCTAGGTCTAGAAAATGTGCTGAGCTCATAGACTAAACATTCAACAGTTGTATGCACTCAGCAGCTTTATGACTTCTTTTGGTGCCTTTGTGGAATCATCCTGGAATCAATTTATCTTCATGCTTCAAAGAATCCTAATTCAAAAGTGCTCCAAATGTTTGGGACTATTTTAAGATTATTTTTCTTCTGGAAGTTTAAACGTAAACTCGAGCGAATGCTTTCTTTATAATTTTATACTGTTTTGCACTAACCGTTAAAGTTCACCTTATGTTCAAACGATTGCTTTCATGCCTAAATGCATTTTTACTTCTTTGATTATTCTATTATTGAAAAACTAGTCTCTTAATAACACTTACTTTCCAGCTCTTCCTTCACATCTTACCATAGGAATGGCCAAGCCAAGTCAGCTGTAGAATGAATTACATTTTTCACTGGTTCCTAAAATTGAGACCTATTTTTCACTTGTTCTAAAGAGAAAAGAAATAAAAATTACAGTAAGTGGAGAATTTAGGTGTAGTAGAAATATGTTCAGTCATGGTGGTGATTTTTTAGCACTAGAACTGTTATTCTGGCTTACATTTTCAGACGTATTCAGCAAGTCAGTCTTTCTTTGTCCTTTGCGGCATTTTGCGTCTCCAGAATCTTTCTTTCTACTGATATTGACAGACTCACTGCTGTCTCTGGACTATAAGAATGTCTCCCATGATTTTTTTTCACCGTAACTAGGAGCATTTTGTCTTCCTTTCTTATTTTTCAGAAGGCATTCTCTATTACAGTGTCTGAGAGAGCTTAGCTTCCCTATGATCGGTAGAATCATTCATCTAATTGATCCACCTTGGAAATCTTATTTAAGATTTTAAATTATTTAGGGTGAATCGGTTTGCCTCGATCACATCAGTATTTTGAAATTCCCCAAAGCCACATTTATATAGACTAAGGGATAACTGTATCCTTCTTCTTTCTCCTCTCCCTTCCTCATTTCCCCTCCTTCTCATGAAATGTTTATTTTCAAGGAGTGAATACTAACCATGAAGCACCTCGTCTTGTGGGATGACTTGAAGTTGCTTTTTTCCTGACTAAAGTATTTTCTAAAAGCTGTTATGAGAATTATAGTTAGACAAAAAGACCAGTGTTCATTTTAGATAAAAACTGAGGATTGTGAAGGAATGGTTTTTTTTCTTGGACATAGCTATCGGAAGCATGTGCAGGGGATGTCAGAGCACAGAAGGTGCTAGCAAAATACCAGTAGCGGGTTTGGAAGAGGATGTGCTTATTCATTCCTTAGAGACCTAAAGAGAGTGGCAAGCTGTCTCCAAAGCAAGGTAAACTAAATATTCACTTTATTCTACTCCTTTTTCCCAGCACCACTGCAGCCTTCTGTTGGTATCTGGAGCATTCAATAGGGTCAGAGAAGTCAGTATAGGTAAGTGACAGAGATGAGGGGCAGGGAGGAGAAAGATTTATTTATGCAACTTTTTTGTTTAAATATTAAAGCACACAATATTTTATGCATTTATGACACCTAGAACTAATTATCATTAACACTGAGAGGTGCATATATATGCATAGCGATAGATACTATATATATGCATATATATACATACGTATATGCACAGTTTTTTTGTGTGTGGTTTTTTTTTAAAGTTTATTTTTTTTTATTTTTTTTAGGCATTACATTCTTTTTTCTTTTTTTTTTTTCTTTTTTATTTTATTATAGTTTAGGTTTTAGGGTACATGTGCACAATGTGCAGGTTTGTTACATATGTATCCATGTGCCACGTTGATTTCCTGCACCCATTAACTCGTCATTTAGCATTAGGTATATCTCCTAATGCTGTCCCTCCCCCCTCCCCCAACCCCACAACAGTCCCCGGAGTGTGATGTTCCCCTTCCTGTGTCCATGAGTTCTCAATGTTCAATTCCCACCTATGAGTGAGAACATGCAGTGTTTGGTTTTTTGTCCTTGCGATAGTTTACTGAGAATGATGTTTTCCAGATTCATCCATGTCCCTACAAAGGACATGAACTCATCTTTTTTTATGGCTGCATAGTATTCCATGGTGTATATGTGCCACATTTTCTTAATCCAGTCTATCGTTGTTGGACATTTGGGTTGGTTCCAACTCTTTGCTATTGTGAATAGTGCCGCAATAAACATACGTGTGCATGTGTCTTTATAGCAGCATGATTTATAGTCCTTTGGGTATATACCCAGTAATGGGATGGCTGGGTCAAATGGTATTTGTAGTTCTAGATCCCTGAGGAATCGCCACACTGACTTCCACAATGGTTGAACTAGTTTACAGTCCCACCAACAGTGTAAAAGTGTTCCTATTTCTCCACATCCTCTCCAGCACCTGTTGTTTCCTGATTTTTTAATGATGGCCATTCTAACTGGTGTGAGATGGTATCTCACTGTGGTTTTGATTTGCATTTCTCTGATGGCCAGTGATGATGCGCATTTCTTCATGTGTTTTTTGGCTGCATAAATGTCTTCTTTTGAGAAGTGTCTGTTCATGTCCTTTGCCCACTTTTTGATGGGGTTGTTTGTTTCTTTCTTGTAAATTTGTTTGAGTTCATTGTAGATTCTGGATATTAGCCCTTTGTCAGATGAGTAGGTTGCAAAAATTTTCTCCCATTCTGTAGGTTGCCTGTTCACTCTGATGGTAGTTTCTTTTGCTGTATGCACAGAGTTTTAAAAAGAATCATATAAATGTTTATTTCCACTATTAACAGACAAAATTATTTGCATACATTGCAAACTTGAAGTTCTTTTAAACTTACATGTAGTAATGCATTAATATTTGTTAATTTACATATTAATATTTATAATTTATTAATATTTATGAGAGCATGATTCCTAATATATCCATCATATAAATACCCTAGAATGTCTCTAATACTCGTTAAAAGTAGGTTTTGATAATTTCCAATATTATAAAATCTGCAATGAGCATTACTTTTTACAACAGTACTGTGAACTTAACACCCAATTTCATGGGATAAATTGCTAGAAGCGGAATCACTAAATAATGTCAGCATTGTAATTCCCAAAAGTTTGTAAAATAATTTATTTCCCACAGGAATTTTAGAGTTTTCTTATCCTTCATTTCTGACAATATCTCTGTAAATATAAACTGGTCTCATTTGAGATTTGTAAGTCTATACATATTTCAATTTGCAATCATTTCATTCCTAGTAAGATTAAGCATTCATATTTGTACCATTTGTATTTATTTTCAATTATCTATAGCACTATTTTCTTGTGATATATAAGAACATTTTGTACAGTAAGGTTATTAATTTTTTCCAACCATGTGTGTTGCAAATTCTTTCCAGTTTTTATTTATCTTTTTAAATTTTTTTCATGGTGTATATCTCTACAAAGTGTTTTACATCCCTATTATTAAATATATCAGTATCTTATTTTAATGATTTAATCTTTAATGTTTTAAAATGCTTCCTACATAGATTGTTTAGAACCTAATTTTTATCATAAACAGTTACATATAGGAATGACATAAACTATTGTTGAGAAATCACTATATTTCCCAAGAAAAACTGCATTCTGTCTTCTATGCTCATTTTAGTTCACTAATAATAATACTTGTGAAAACGCAGTAGTACTTTTGCCACCAAAAGACAACACTCTGGTTCAGGAAGAAACATCATCATTCATGTATTTATATATGAGTTTAGATTTGTGAACGTGACATGTTACACCACTTCAGTGAATCTTTTAGGGAAATATTTATTCTAAGAAGCCTGGTTACTTAGAGCAGGAAGGTTTGAAGGGGGGCCTGCTGCATGGCTGTCCTAGAGACAGCCCAGTATCTCTCCAGAGCTCCCCTGAGCACTTTTCACCTTTGACTTGATGCTATGTGTGTGGTGACTGAGCCACCAGTATCCTACAGAAGGGCTGGAGAAGTCAATAACATGGTTAGGGATCCAGAGGTCTTTTGCAAGTAGCTGATGCTAAAAATTCCCAGGGCAGAGAGGAGGCAGGGGGCACCCTGGAGAGCTCAGTCCCACTTAGGAAAAGTGCTGCCACCATGACAGAGGCATTGCTCTATGCTGCAGCTCTAGACACTGTCCCTTCTTCGTCCCCTTGCTTCCCCTCCCTGCTTGCTTCTCTCCTTCACCCGTCCTCTACTTGCCCCTCTCCCCTTTAATATCAAAACCAGACAGACTGTTTAGAGATTTATGAGGAATTTGGTTTCCAATTCATAGTATGAGGTGAGACATTACTTCAGGACCTGTTGTCTCCCAATACAGTTGGTTAACAAGAAATTAATAGAGTGACCATATTTTCAGAGGAGAAAAAGAGGAGAATGAGTTCAAAAAAAAAAAAAAAAAAAAAAAAAACCGGCTGTCACTTTGTCATTTTTTTTAACTCTGCCACCCAGTTACAACTCCTCAACATCCTCAACCTTGACAAGTCCACCAGCCATTCGGCACCAAGAGACTTAAATGGCGTCAGAAGCTCTCTCGCTCTGTGTGCCATTCAACCGGGCATTCCTATCTGAAACACAAACATCAATAAAGCAGTCACCTTAAGTTTCTTTCAGCTTGTGAAACATATAATCCCACGCCATCAACATTAAAATGCTAAGGAAAAGTTACAATCCTTTACAAAATAATCGTCTCCTTTACCTTACAACAATGCTGCCTTCATATGAGTCATATGGATAAACTATATATTCCACATTTGAGCAGAGGAATGCTTGATGAATTTGGATCTAAGTCTCTTCAGAGTCAAACTAGCAGTGACAATAGCATGATTCTCCGTCTGACTCCCTGCATGTCGGGTAGGATTGACTTGACTGCAACCTATTAGAATCCACAGGGCATTTTTTACTTGCCTCTCAGGGCCAAGCCAGTGCCCCAGAAAATATCTCCACAGGGGGTGTGTGGCATTTGGACACCACATATTTTAATGGAAGGAACATTTGATTCTCACATCCAGTTTATGTTAAGGCTTACAACAACAACCATTGCCATTTTTTTTTTCTTTTTTGAGATGGAGTCTCTGTTGCCCAGGTCTCTGTTGCCCACTCTGTTGCCCAGGCTGGAGTGCAGTGGTGCAATCTCGGCTCACTGCAACCTCCACCTCCCAGGTTCAAGCAATTTTCCTCCCTCAGCCTCCCAAGTTACTGGGACTACAGGTGCACACCACCATGCCTGGCTAATTTTTGTATTTTTAGTAGTGACGGGGTTTCACCATGTTGGCCAGGATGGTCTTGATCTCCTGACCTTGTGATCCGCCCGCCTCGGCCTCCCAAAGTGCTGGGATTACAGGTGTGAGCCACCACGCCTGGCCCAATAATTGCCATTTTGATGTTATTATTATTTTTTCTTTATCAAATAAGATGTATCATTCACCCTGTCTCTGAACCTGACCTCTATCTATCACTGATAGCTGCTTCTCTCAACTGCAGGATGCAGCTCTCAGGAAAGGAGCTGATTTCTGGGGGAGTAAGAATAAAGGAGAAGGTGACAATAAAAGAGCAATGAAAAGGTAGGAGTCTGGGCTACAGTGAGTATGAGGGGTGAGAGTCAGGGATGAGGTCAATTGCAGGGATGTGGCTGAAGTCATGGGTACAGTGGGGGTCTGGGAGAAAGGATCCCAGAATACTTACAGTACCAGAAGAGCCAAGTCACAATGTCCTGCTCCGTCATGAGTCATCGTGACTTTCATGATTTTGAATTTTTGATACAGGTAATGGCATCACTAATCTCGAGTGTCAGTTCTGTAGACCTGTACAGTTCCTTTTACTCTTGGTAGTAAATTGGATACCTCCACATGTCCTCTGAAATCTTATAAAGGACAGAGAATATAAAAATGTCCACCATGTCTTAGTTTCCTTTCGAGTTTTAAATTTTGCGTCTGAGTTGAGCACAAATGAAGTGCTAAGTCCCACAGTCCCTGCCTTCCTTTGTTGATCCCTTTCCCCAGAATTCAATTACATTTTTCCCAAATTTGATTATTACAAAAACCTAATTTATGTGATTGTTTGCACTGTGTAGTGCCGTCTTTCTAAGGACCTGTAATTCCTTTGTAAATGCCCTTCCCCCACTAGGAATTGATGAAATATTATGTAAATTTACTCAGATTTATCACAGAATGTGGCTGCCAGAGCATATAATCTTCAACTTCTATAGTGCTGAAGGGAAATACATCATTCTAAAATTACCAATGGCATTTGACTAAAGAATAAAACTCCTATTGCCTAACAGACTATTTAAACTGTTGTCTTAAAAATTATTACAGCCTGGTAAGCTGAATGTCAACTTTCAGGCTACAGTATAATTTATTTTTTTAACACAAAATGGAAAACCTGAGAAAAAGTAGAGATGGGAGAGACTGGAATACAACGTTGAAAACAAGTTCTTGCCTTAACTGGTTTTGACATTCTCTTTCCATTCGTAACTTGCAACAAGTTTCTTAAAAGTTCTCCTGTTGAGTCAACGTAAACTTGTTGAATATGATGAATTGACCAAAAGCGCCACATTAAGGAACACGACTAGACTGTTTGCCAACCAAAATAAATGAAAGCATAAGAAACAAAAACATAGTAGCTTTCATGTTTGTATTTTGAATTGTCTTCAGTGTAATATTAAACACGCTATTTAGGTAAAAGCACATACTTTACATAAACTCTTAACTGATCTTACACAAAAGGAAACAAAGTTATGGCACTTGAATTTTTGGCAAAGTGATAATATTTGCTTAGTAAACAGCAAACACACTTGTGTAGACACAACTGCGTTTATGTTTACAAAGTGCTAAGGGGCCAAACAGTTTGACTCCCACTTTCATGCTTCCCACGTATTTTTAGTTCAATTAGTGACTACTACTTTTTTTTTTTTTTTTTGAAATGGAGTCTCACTCTGTCACCCAGGCTGGAGTGCAATGGTGCAATCTCAGTTCACTGCAACCTCTGCCTCCCGGGCTCAAGCGATTATCCTGCCTCAGCCTCCCAAGTAGCTGGGATTACAGGCATGTGCCACCACACCCAGCTACTTTTTGTATTTTTAGTAGAGACAGGGTTTCACCATGTTGGCCAGGCTGGTCTTGAACTCCTGACCTCAAGTGATCCACCCGCCTTCAGCCTCCCAAAGTGCTGGGATTACAGGCATGAGCCACTGTGCCCAGCCATCAATTAGTGACTTCTTTATTCCCACAAACCTAGGGGGATCATGTGATATAAGATAATCTCAATGGACTAACCCATAAAGTAAACCTTTTGATATTTCTCAATTTTCACCAATTATAAAAGACTAAAGTGATCTCAAATATAAATCTGAATCGTTTTTAATGTTTATTAGTATGAGTCAACCCACCGAGGACAATGGATTAATAGTATGTAATTAATACTTTTTATAACAATAATGGCTACCGCTGTAAATATATATAAGGATTCATGCCATGTCACAATAATTAATGCTAGATGTCATTCTGTAATATTTCACCTTGTACCCTGATTCACAGCCTATAGAAGTGATGGAATATTTGTGATGTAGTGATTTCGATTCTCCAGCTAGGGGGAGAAGGTGAATTTAAACGTTGATGTTTTTAGTTCTTCTAGTCACAGGGCACTCAATACAGAATTATTCTCACAATGATAAGTAAAGAAGCATATCTTGTCTTGGGAAATAACTATTGGAGAAATAATAATAAAGCTGCTGTCTCTTTTTAACACCAATTAGTTGCAAAACAGATGCCATGTGGTATATTTGCATTTCCTACAGTACTGGCAATGAAAAGTGTTTATGAAAGAGATCCCTTTTATAGATACAAAGGCCAATAGAACGTGCGCACTTGAGCCAAGTTAAAAAAAAAAATAGTTCACATAAGGACCTACGATATTATCCAGGGGACTGGAAAACAGGGCTGATTGTAAGGGAACTGAAACTTAACAGTTTCAAATTTTGTTCAAACATGAAAATAATTTGTGTGTGTGTGTGTGTGTTTAAATTACCTATGTGATGTAACGAAGACTGGTCAAGTTGTAAAAGTAAAATTAAAAGTGAGTCTTTCTGTAATCCCAGCACTCTGGGAGGCCGAGGCAGGTGGATCACGAGGTCAGGAGATCGAGACCATCCTGGCTAACATGGTGAAACCCCGTCTCTACTAAAAATACAAAAAATTAGCCGGGAGTGGTGGCGGGCACCTATAGTCCCAGCTACTCAGGAGGCTGAGGCAGGAGAATGGCGTGAACCTGGGAGGTGGAGGTTGCAGTGAGCCGAGACCGCGCCACTGCACTCCAGCCTGGGCAACAGAGCGAGACTCTCTCAAAAAAAGAAAAAAAAAAGTGGGTCTTCTTTTATCCTAAGGTGCCTAATTTTTTCTCTACTTCCATGTCATCTAAACATTTCTTCAGTTTATCAAATGTAAGCCATCTGAGCTTTATTGATTCGTCTTATCTCTCTTTATATAGGGTTAAATGAAATATGTATTTCAAGAACCATGGGTGTGTTCTTGGATATAGGGTATCCCAGTTTCCAGTCACCCATTGTAATAATCTAATACCCATCTAAATTTTTCTTACCACATATTTTATTCTGGATTATCCCAAGTGGTCCTCAGCTAATGTGCATTCAAAACATATAGATGTATCTTAATCTTGACCTAAGACAATGATAATTAAAAGATAAACCTGAAATTAAATTTACAATATACAATGTATTCTAAACCCCAAAGCAGAACGCCTTAGACTAACTAGATGCTTAGATGGGCAGGAGATGTGTGGCAACAACACATGGATTAGAGCCAGCGAGATGTATCCTTAAAGCCTAGGTGCACAACTTATCCACTGTGCAAACTTAATATGTGGTCATAGCATGGTCATGATAACTAAAAGAAAGGAGGAATGAAAAGTATTTAGTTTAATCCTTGACAGACAGCAAACACTCCATAAATAGAAACCCTATAAATCATCATGATTTAAAATTTTCTATTCTCTTACTATTGCAGATTTTGTTTCTCTGAATTGTTTTGGTCGGGAAATGGTTAAGTATTGTTCATTATCATTGTGGTTTCAGTTATTTTACCATCGAACTGCAAAGGGAGTTGAGAGTCTATATGTCTTTCAAGTACTGTCAATACACTGAATAAATAAAACCATATATTTCATAAATAATTTTTTCAAGTGCATGTGGATGCAATTGTAATTAACAGAATAACAAATTTATTTATTTATTTATTTTATTTATTTTGAGATGGAGTCTTGCTCTGTGGACCAGGATGGAGTGCAGTGGTGCAATCTTGGCTCACTGCAACCTCCACCTCCCAGGATCAAGCAATTCTCCTGTCTCAGCCTCCCAATTAGCTGGTATTACAGGCACACGCCACCACCCCTGGCCAATGTTTTTGGACTTTTAGCAGACATAAGGTTTCACCATATTGGCCAGGCTGGTCTCGAACTCCTGACTTCGTGATCTGCCCACCTTGGCCTCCCAGAGTGCTGGGATTACAGGCCACAGTGCCTGGCCACAAATTAAACATGTTAATTGGGCATATATTAGTTGGACTTTAAATATCCATTGCTTGAGAAAATATGTAATCTTAACAATACTACAGTGAAGTCCATGATAGTTCTATCATAAAAAAAGAGATCTTCAAAAGTAAGAAGTCTGGAAATCACTGCTCTAAAAAAAAACCATAGAGTGTACAACACCAAAAAGTGAGCCCTAAAATAAACTATGGACTCTGGGTAACAATGATGTATCAAAGTAGCTTCATCAATTGTAGCAAACCTATTCTTCTGCAGGAGGATGTTGATAATGGAGGCTAGGCATGGAAGCAGGGGGGAAATAGGAACTTTCTGTACTTTCCTCTCAGTTTTTCTGTGAACCTGAAACTACTCTGAATAATGGTCTTTTTTTTTGTAATGGGAAGCAGAGTTTTTAACTTTACACCTTGTGTACCTTTCAGACTTTGAAATGTGTGATTAGCTATTCATAAACTAAAATTTGATAATGTTAATTTTTATTAGCATGAAATTGTACTTAACACACAAAAAAAACCCCAAAAAATTAAATGTTAGTTTTGTTTAAATATGATTTAAGACTTTTGCTTCATCTAGTGAGGATTTGGCCCACGGATGTCAATTTTATACTGCAGATGTCATTATTTCTTTCTTCTGCATCCATGTCAGGTATTAGTAATCAAGTGCACCATTCCTTTTCATTGAGTTTAGTCTTAGACTTATTATCCTTTTCAAGAGAATGCTTCCAGCAGCCACTAACAGCCACATGCAGGTGATGCAAAAGATAAAACCTATTTTCTCATTACAGAGTGTCTTTCCAATACCCTATTAATGTATACCTCAGCAATAATTCAATAAAAAGCTTAAATCTGTTTTTAACTTTTATTTATTTATTTATTGGGTTTTATTTTACTTTAAGTTCTGGGATACAAGTGCAGAACGTGCAGGTTTGTTACATAGGTATACCTGTGCCATGGTGGTTTGCTGCACCCGTCAACCCGTCACCTACATTAGGTATTTCTCCTAGTGCTATCCCTCCCCTGACAGGACCTGGTGTGTGATGGGCCCCCTCTGTATCCGTGTGTTCCCATTGTTCAACTCCCACTTATGAGTGAGAACATGCAGTGTTTGGTTGTCTGTTCCGGTGTTAGTTTGCTGAGAATGATGGTTTCCAGCTTCATCCATGTCCCTGCAAAGGACATGAACTCATCCTTTTTTATGGCTGCATAGTATTCCATGGTGTATATGTGCCACATTTTCTTTATCCAGTCTATTATTGATGGGCATTTGGGTTGGTTCCAAGTCTTTGCTATTGTGAATAGTGCTACAATAAACATATGTGTGTATGTGTCTTTATAGTAGAACGATTTATAATCCTTTGGGTGTACACCCAGTTATGGAATTGCTGGGTCACAGCAAATCTATCTCCTATAAAGCATTATATCTATCTAGAATCATTTCTGCTTCTAGATCCTTGAGGAATTGCCACACTGTCTTCCACAACAGTTGAACTAATTTACACTCCCACCAACAGTGTAAAAACGTTCCTATTTCTCCACATCCTTTCCAGCATCTGTTGTTTCCTGACTTTTTAATGATCACCATTCTAACTGGCATGAGATGGTATTTCATTATGGTTTTGATTTGCATTTCTCTAATGACGAGTGATGATGAGCTTTTTTCATATGTTTGTTGGCTGCATAAATGTCTTCTTTTGAAAAGTGTCTGTTCATATCCTTCACCCACTTTTTGATGGGGTTGTTTTTTTCTTGTAAATTTGTTAAAGTTACTTGTAGATTCTGGACATTAGCCCTTTGTCAGGTGGATAGATCACAAAAATTTTCTCCCATTCTGTATATTGCCTGTTCACTCTTATGATAGTTTCTTTTTCTGTGCAGAAGCTTTTTAGTATAATTACATCCCATTTGTCAATTTTGGCTTTTGTTGCCATTGCTTTTGGTGTTTTACTCATGAAATCTTTGCCCATGCCTGTGTCCTGAATGGTATTGCCTAGGTTTTCTTCTAGGATTTTTATGGTTTTAGGTCTTACCATTTGAGTCTTTAATTGATCTTGAGTTAATTTTTTTATAAGGTGTAAAGAAGGGGCCCAGTTTCAGTTTTCTGCATATGGCTAGCCAGTTTTTCCAACACCATTTATTAAATGGGGAATCCTTTCCCCATTGCTTGTTTTCGTCAGGTTTGTCAAAGATCAGACATTTGTAGATGTGAGGCGTTATTTCTAAGCCTTCTGTTCTGTTTCATTGGTCTATATATCTGTTTCAGTACCAGTACCATGCTGTTTTGGTTACTGTAGCCTTGCAGTATAGCTTGAAGTCAGGTAGTGTGATGCCTCCAGCTTTGTTCTTTTTGCTTAGGATTGTCTTGGCTATATGGGCTCTTTTTTGGTTCCATATGAAATTTGAAGTAGTTTTTTCTAATTCTGTGAAGAAAGTCAATGGTAGCTTGATGGGGATAGCATTGAATCTGTAAATTACTTTGGGCAGTATGGCCATTTTCACGATATTGATTCTTCCTATGCATGAGCATGGAATGTTTTTCCATTTGTTTGTGTCCTCTCTTATTTTGTTGAGCAGTGGTTTGTAGTTCTCCTTGAAGTGGTCCTTCACATCCCTTGTTAGTTGTATTCTTAGGTATTTTATTCTCTTTGTAGCAATTGTGAATAGGAGTTCACTCATGATTTGGCTCTCTGTTTGTCTATTATTGGTGTATAGGAATGCCTGTGATTTTTGCACATTGATTTTGTATCCTTAGACTTTGCTGAAGTTGCTTATCAGCTTAAGGAGATTTTGGGCTGAGATGATGGGGTTTTCTAAATATACAATAATGTCATCTGCAAACAGGGAAAATTTAACTTCCTCTCTTCCTAATTGAATACGCTTTATTTCTTTCTCTTGCCTGATTGCCCCAGCCAGAACTTCCGATACTATGTTGAATAGGAGTGGTGAGAGTGGGCATCCTTGTCTTGTGCCGGTTTTCCAAGGGAATGCTTCCAGCTTTTGCCCATTCAATATGATATTGGCTGTGGGTTTTGTCATAAATAGTTCTTATTATTTTGAGATATGTTTTATCAATGCCAAGTTTATTGAGAGTTTTTAGCATGAAGGGGTGCTGAAATTTGTTGAAGGCATTTTCTGCATCTGTTGAGATAGTCATGTGGTTTTTGTCATCAGTTCTGTTTATGTGATGGATCACATTTATTGATTTGCATATGTTGAACCAGGCTTGCATTCCAGGGATGAAGCTGACTTGATCTTGTTGGATAAGCTTTTTAATGGGCTGCTAGATTTACTTTGCCAGTATTTTATTGAGGATTTTCGCATTGATGTTCATCAGGGATATTGGCCTGAAATTTTCTTTTTTTGTTGTGTTTTTGCCAGGTTTTGGTATCAGGATGATGCTGGCCTCATCAGATGAGTTAGGAAGGAGTCCATCTTTTTCTATTGTTTGGAAAAAAAGGAATGGTACCAGCTCCTCTTTGTACCTCTGGTAAAATTTGGTTGTGAATCCGTCTGGTCCTGGTTTTTTTTGGTTGGTAGGCTATTAATTACTGCCTCAATTTCAGAGCTTGTTATCATATTTTTAACTCTTTAATAACACATGCCAAAGATTATTTTAGCTATTTTCAAAATATTGCTGCTTCTGAAATATTAAGGTGTTAAACATAATCTGAAAGCCATAAAAATATATGCATAACACTTTAAAAATGGACAATTAATGAATTAATGAAATGAAAATATAAATTCATGTATAAATATAGATATAAAATCCCTTACAGAGGATATTTATTACATTATCATATAAAACTTCCTGTACATCTGTAATTTTTTATAATAAAGAAAAACTAACTGCAAAAACTTTGAGTTAAAAAATATAGAAATCAGATTGTTATAAGATAAATATACAAATCATTTTCTGTAGATCATAAATAACCAATTAGAAAATGGATAAAAATCCAATAACAGCCCCAAATTGGACTAGACCTATATGAACAAAACTATAAAACTTAAACACAATGTCAAAGAAAATTTGAAGATTTGGAGAGACAGGTCATATTCCCAAAGACAAAACATGGATATTATAAAACTTCTAATTGTTTCCAAGATAATACATAGAATCCATAGAATTTCAAGTGAATTGTAAGGATTTTGATGGTGGACAGTAAGGAAGAAGCACTGATGGCATAGTGAACTATCAATCCATTCAATCTGCTCTAGCAAAATACTGTAAACTGGGTGGTTTGTAAACCAGAGACATTTTATTTCTCACATTTCTACAGTCTGGAAAGTCCAAGATCAAGATGCTGGCAGATTTGATGTCTGTCTAGGGCCTACTTCCTAGTTCATAGATGGCACCTTCTCATCATGTCCTAGCATGACAGAAGGGCAACTGAGCTCCATTGGGCCTCTTTTATGAGGCCATTAATCCCATTCATGAGGCCCTCAGACCTAATCACCTCCCAAAGGCCACACGTAATAATCCCATCATCTTTGGGACCAGGATTTCAATATATGAATTTTGGGAAGGCAGAAACATTCATATGATAGCAACAGCTATTCTCAAGTTTTATTTATATAATAATTATATTACATAAAATGTTAGGCTATTATTATAAATTGAAAAAGAATATAAAGGGTGGGGCCTTCTTACCAGGTATTTTTAAACTGCAATAATTAAAATAGTCTTACTATTGCATAAATAGATCAGTAGATCCATGAAATCAATTAGATAGCCCAGGAAACACATACACGCCTATTCACACACAATAGTCATATAAAAATGTATAGTCAGAACATATTAGTATATACTAGGTATCTATTATATATACCTTTCAAGTATACAGCAATATTTATAGGCATAATGTATATAAGTGTGTATACAGGTATAAATAAGTTTTATATATGGATATTATAAATATACATAATAAACATAATATATAAACAAATACATAAGGTGTTTTACATAAACAGTTAATAAACTTGGTAAATATGTAATAGAAGAATACTAAACATTGGTGAAAAATGGGCTAAACATGCTATAGAAAATTAGATTATAAGGAAATAAAAACTTTATTTAGAATTCTATCCAACACTATAAAGAACATTCTAGTACCATGCAAATAATTAAGCCATAAAAATATCACATATAATTATATATTTATATAGATGAAGTATTTGATAAATATAAAAGAATGAATTATTAGAAACCAAAAGTATAAATTTGAACTTTTGAACTTTTAAAAATTACATTTAAAATTTCATAAATTTTATACAAATAATACATGTTTATGTCTTTAATACCTAAAGAGTTCATTGCCAAGACACCAGCAGAAAAAAATAACCTCCCCCAAAAATACTAATGTGGACAGTTCACCAAAGGCAGATATACAAATAACTGATACCTGTAAATGATAAATTTTCAACCTATTAAGGAAATGCCAAATTTTCAACTTATTATCAAGGAAATGCCAGTTTAAAAGTCAGATACTAACTTTTTCCAGTCAAATTAGCAGATTTCAAAAATAGTCAGTAATACTAACGAGTGGACACTGATATTGGCATTTTCATATGAAACACATGAAAATACGAGTTCGTGCTAACTTCTAGGAAACAATTTGCCAAGTATAGTTAAGAATCTTAAACATTTTAAATAATATTTATGAGATATGTACCTTTGAGCCAATAATGCTGATTTAAGGGAAAAATCTTAATAGATATGGACAATATTTATGTATAAAAAATTTTTTTTACCGTAACTTTATATATATGTAGAAATTGGCAACAGCAACAAAAAACATTTCTGGAAAAGTTAAATAAGTTATAGAAATAAATATTATATATTTGAAGGCCTTTTAAGGCTGTGAACTACTGCTTATAATATAATGTTGAGCCAGGAAAGAAAGATATAAATTATAAATATTTTATAAATGTAAAATGGAATGTTATTTCTATATATTTGGCAAAGAAAATGACTAGAGGGAAATTTATGCAACTGAAGAGTAACCGTTTCTGAAGTGGGACATCAGTAATTATTTGTATGTTCTTATAGGTTTCTGTTTTCTGAACTTTCCTCAGTAAAGATTTATTACACTTTTAATAAGCATTAAAACAAATGTGGAAAATTTCAGACAAATATCCATCCATCAAACAAGATAAGCTTCCTCATTTGAGGGCCTAATAGTTCTAATGAGGACACCAACCTAACGTGGTAGGGGAGATGAAATAGCTGCCATGGGTTTGCATTCCTTTGAGGTTCCTGAGTGTGTAATGGTGCCCAGAAAAAGAGAAGACACCCTACTTAGAGGAGGCAAGACTGGAGTTGAGTTCCATTACAAGGGCAGTGAGAAAAGGGAGTTCTAGGGAGAGAGAATACTCATCACAAAAGCCCAGGGACGCAGGCAGAGAATTTAATCTTGGATTGAAGGCAGAAATGTTTTCCACGGAGAGAATGTACCGAGAAAAGAAATGTTGAGTAGGATTGCAGCAGCCTTTATAGACCAGAGTAGAAAGATGAGAGAGTTGCAACAGGCAGCTCTAGTTTCTCTCTTCTCAGAAGAGTTAGCTGGTGGGTTCCACAAAAGGTTACTAGTAAGACTTGGAAAAAAATAGAAAAAGGTTGGCATGCTCATTCTGAGTAAAGGGAAAAGAGCCTTACTGCTAAAAGTCAATGGGATGCAGAGAGCAGCTCTGGATACTGGGTATTCAGGGATACACTCATCTGAGAAGCTGGCACAGCATGCTCTGATGAATCCCGACTACTTCTTTACTTCTGTGATTCTAAGGGAACCACATGATCTTTCATCACACCTGGAAGGAAAGCAATTGATATATATTTATTGAGCTGCTACCAAATGGCCACATGGTATCAAATGCCATAATCTTTCTCCTTAGTTGTCACTTTTATTACAAATATTCAGGAGCATCACCTGGCCTAAAGCCCCTGTTTAGAAAACATGTCAAGAAGTACCCCATACAGTGTACAGTTCATATTTACAATGGCAGCACTAAAGGGAAAATATAAATAATGATTCGGAAGCCAGCCACTTATTCTCAGGCAAAGAAAGTACTTTTGTGTTATTTTTAACTTGTTATAACTTTGTTATTCTGAATCAAAAACATATTTGAAAGGATATCCAGAATTAATTAGGTATGATGGTAGGCAGGGAGGCAGTCCCACACAACTTAGCCATTAATTACACAACGTTGTGTTGTAAACTGATTATTTCAAGTATACTAATACTGCCCTTCCAATGGCAGACTGTTAATTTCATACCTGCAATGTATTTTATATTCCTTTCCTATCTCTCAAAGCACTTGAAACAGAGCTAATTCTTTGGAAATTCTTGCATTTTTTTTTTCACTTCTTTAAACCCAGACTAATTGGAGAAAGAAAAGGAATTAGTCACTGTATTAAATAATCTTTGTTGTTCCTCTTTTGCATTCAGTTGAAAAATTATGCATTTCAATCTGCTTGGAGAAGACTAGAGGCTCTTTTCACAGTGTAATATACTAAGGATCATGAAGATGAATTTCTCTTCTTAAGCTATTGGTGCTGATCAAATAGAGTAGAATAAAGGCTTCAAGGAATTGTGAGGGTAATTAATTTCAGATCCTGGAGAAAAAGAAAAGGGAGGGAGGGAGGAAAGAAGGAAGGGGAGGGAGGGAGGGAAGAAGGAAGAGAAGGGAGGGAGGGAGAGAGGGAGGAAAAAAGGGGAGGAAGGGGAGGAAGGAAGGGGAGGCAGGAGAGGGAGGAAGGAAAGGAGGGAGGAAGGAAGGAAGGAAATGAAGGAAGGGAGGGGAGGAAGAGGAGGAAGGAAGAAGAGGGATGGAGGGAGGTATGGAGGGAGAGAGGAAGGAAGGAAGGGAAGGAAGGCAATAAGAAGGAAAGAAAGGAAAGAGAAAGAGGAAAGAAAAAAAGAAAGAGAAAAGAGAGAGAAAGGAAAGGAAAGGGAGGAAGGAAAAGAAAGGCAGGCAGGCAGGCTAAACACCATGCATAAAGCAGTAGAGTGGAGAGGCTTGGGGAGGTGGTTCTTTTTTATTTATTTATTTATTTATTTATTTATTTATTTATTTATTTATTGAGAAGGAATCTTGCTCTGTCGCCCAGGCTGGAGTGCAGTGGCACTATCTCGGCTCACTGCAAGCTCCGCCTCCCGGGTTCACGCCATTCTCCTGCCTCAGCCTCCCAAGTAGCTGAGACTACAGGCGCCCGCCATCACGCCAGGCTAATTTTTTGTATTTTTAGTAGAGACGGGATTTCACCATGTTAGCCAGGATGGTCTTGATCTCCTGACCTCGTGATATGCCCTCCTAGGCCTCCCAAAGTGCTGGGATTACAGGCGTGAGCCACCACGCCCGGCCCGAGGTGATTCTTGATGGTCAGAGACTTGGAGCTATTCCTGGCTCTGTCACTTACTCTGTGTGCAACTTGTTTTCTCAATTTGCAGCTAGGCAGGGGGTTCTGTGGCATAATCTCTTAATACTTGGCAAAACCATAGGTTGCCAGAATCATGAAATTTTAGATATACATGATATTTGGGACATCATCTAGTCTAAACATTGTATTTTCAAATGAAATAATTCAAGCCCAGGAGGAAAAGGATCTTATACAAGGTCTAGTTTGTATCACGAAATTGTTGTCTGAGGATAACCAAGTAGCAGAGACTTGCCCGGAGGGACAGATGAGGAAGGGGATCAGGGAGAAGAAGGCAGTACTCAAAACAAGATTAAGAGGAAAAAAAAAAAAAACGGAAAGGAATCACGAAGGATGATAAAAGCAGGAGATAAAAGCAACTCAAAGGCTCAGGCACTGGCATTAGTGGTATTGCCTCCAAAAGAAAAAAAAAAATTAAAGGAAGTACATTTCATTTATTTCTTTCACCTAGGCAGTAAATTGTGCTTTTACTCTATTGTTTTAAGCATTTCACAGCAAAATTAAAATCAAAACCAATTTTTAAAAAACCTGCACTTTCTAGAAATTTCATGTACATTTTCGGTGCTGTTGGAACGATTGCAGGGACAACCTAGTGTTGGGTCCATGATGAAATTTCCAGCTCCAAACAACAAATTTTACCCATCTGTATATTTTCCCAACATATATATGCATTATAAATTTTGTCCTATCATATTTTTTCTTTATTGCATTTCGACAAAAAGATGATAAACAACAAGAACACATTGTTTACGTCAAGGGCACACAGGAGCCAATTGAAAGATCTCTCAATGGACAAAAATGGACCAAGTGGAGCAACAAATTAAATGAAGTAGTATTGGATTATAAGCTGAGTATAGATAAATATTCATGAGTCCACAAGGATATAAATAAACCACTGAATAAACAAATGAGGATGAATAGACAAATTCCCATGCAGAAGAATTTAAAATTATTTATATAGATACTCTTGCCCTCAAGGAGGTGGAGAATAACATCTCACTCCTACAGTGTGGGCTGTAATAATATCCTTCCAAAGAGGATAGGGTGGAAAAGGAAGGAGAAAAAAGTAATGTTAACGGAGAGAAACCTGACGAACACTACCTCAGTCAAGTGATCGAGATTAACATCAACAGAGATCACTCATTTTGTTCATATATACCCTTGGTGAAACATAATGAGAATCGTTATTTATTTATTTTATTTTTCTTTTTTGAGACAGGGTTTCACTCCCATCAGCCAGAGTGGAGTGCAATGGTGCAATCTTGGCTCACTGCAACCTTCACCTCCCGGGCTCAAGTGATTCTCCTGCCTTAGCCTCCCAGGTAGCTGGGACTACAGGTGTGTGCCACCACGCCCGGCTAATTTTTGTATTTTTTGTAGAGACGGAGTCTCACTATGCTGGCTAGACTGGTCTCAAACTGCTGGCCTCAAGTGATCCGCCCACCTCAGCCTCCTCCCAAAATGCTGGGATTACAGGGATGAGCCACCATGCCCAGCTGAAAATGGCCTTTTAATTCTGTGGTTTTTTTCCCAAAATACATAATCACAGCCTAATTATGAGAAAAACCATCAGACAAATTTACCTGAGAGAAAAACTTACAAGATTCCTATCAAAGTCATCTAAAAGAAGGAAAGTCTGTGACACTGTCCATTGCAAGAGGAACCTAAGAAGCGATGATGACTAAATGTGGTGTGTTATCCGCTGCAGGGTTGGAGAAAGGACATTAGTAAAATCTTAAAATGGCTGAATAAAATATGGTCTGTAGTGAATAATAATATATAAATATTAGTTTGTTTATTGTGACAAATATACCATGCTAATAAAACTGCTGATAATAAGGGAGACACGGTGTGAGGTACACGGGAAGTCTCTGTACTGCCTTTGCAACTTTTCTGTAAATCTAAATAGATTCTAAAATATTAGGTTTATTTTAAAAAGTTAAAAGGTCCTTATTTAGTTGTAAAATAACATTAACATTGTCTAAATAATTAAACTTGCTTCTTGTCAAATCTCACCTCCCTCACCCCTACTGGAAGTTTCATTAGTATTTTGCATGAATGCCTATCCGGGTACACATAAAGAGAGAATCAATCCCATTTTTTATCTTTTGACTTGAGAATGGGTTTTCTGACATTTCAACAGAAGAACAGATGTTCAAAAACAAACCAAAATGGCCAAATGTTATTGTACTTTCTGAACCTCAGACAACATGGGCTGGAATATGACCTGAGTCTCTATAAGTTTAATGCCTCGAAGAGGAGTTATCCTCCAGAGGACTATAAATATATATGACTGCAGAGTGAACAGAATTTTGTTGAAAGCTGGTCTAGCTACAAATCTAAAATAGACCATAAGATTGCAAATATGAATGTAGCTTGACTACAGTCTCCAAGGTACAGAAGAAAAGAAAGACACTAAAAACTGTCGGATAACAAGACACGTTGAGATTACATCCTTGGCTAATAATTTTCCTTTTGCCTGATACTTTCCCTCCTGATATTTGAAAGACATAGGGAATAAAATTTAATAGAAAATGGGAATTCCTAATGTAATTTAAATTCTCAATACATAAATGAGTATATCAGAAAAATTTTACTAATCTTTAATGTTGCTAAAGTTAGAAAAATGTAAACCCCAGTTATATTATGTACAAGTCTTTTGTATCCATAGAGAGTTACAACAATACCAAAATCAAAACCAAGACGGCAGAGAAGGGCTTTTCCTTGGCTCCTTTTGGAGCAGGTTCCAGGGGACAGTCCAAGACAGAGATCGTAAGTCAGTTCATTTATCATTTAGATAACAGAATATTGTATTTTTTTGAAGTAGGTAATTAGTGCAGTTTAATTTATGGATATATTTTAAGGTTTTCTCTTTTTTAGTACAAATGAGATTCCTGTGTTCCTCAAATTGAATATGGAAATTTTCATGATACAATTTGAACATAAAAGACTATTTTGCTAATCCTAGTCTAAAATTGTTTTATATTCCTTTATCTAGAAAAATGATATTATACAAAGGAATTCTGAATTATCTAGATAATTTGGCATGTAATCTTTTGGAGACAGAAGGTACCCATCATAGAAATGCTATTTAAACTTCCGTTACTGGGAGTCCTAGCAGTGTGAGGCATGCCCTTCCTCTGGAAGCAAGTGGCAATATAACAGGTCCCTAGAGAGAAGGACATTTGAAGAAGATAATGATGTTTTCACACATGCTTGAGACTTAGCCACTGATTCCTTGCAGTAGCATCTGATCATAGTCTTCATGCTTTGTAATTTAAAAACAGAGCACTTTAACTCTCTCCCTGTCTCTTCATCTGCCTGATTCTACTTAAACTTTCAGGTGTATACTTAACATCAATTGCTCCAAGAGGCCCTTTTTGAACCTCTAAACTATGGCAGCTTCTCTCTTACACACACACACACACGCATACACACACACACTCATAAACAGTACAGTATTTGTTTTAAAATTTAGAAATCACATGTTAAATGTTTGTCCAACTCTTTAAAACCATAAATTGCAATAATTCTGCTTGCCATGATGATGTAACTGATCGAGACTACCCTCTCCCATTAAAAAAAAATAAAATTTGAGAAATTATGAGGCAACTATTTCCGTACATTAAAAAAAAGTCTACATAAGATTGTGATCTTTGAGAAAAGGGAATAAACACGAGTTTAGCATCATGTTTGCTTACTCTGGCTTTCTTCCTGGGAATACATTCTAAACCAGTGCACACAGAAGTAGATCTCAGGCAGAGCGAGGTGGTGTTGCTGAGCCAAGAAGGCTGAGATTTAAATATGGTGTTTCTGGAAGGGATGGAAATAGTAGAGCCAAGGAGAAAGGAGCTCAGGAAAAGTCTGCATAAGAGTTTCCAGTAGGTTCTGGACTGAAGGTTGAGCTGTGTCTTCATAGGGAGAGAACTCACAAAGCCAAGGAGAAGGTGGCAGCTCTTGCTACAGGACTGAGAGCTTCACAGTGGTAGATGATTTTTGCATAGAACTAGAAGATGACAGAGGTCTGGTCCAACTAGTGTGTTTGTGGATTGGAGGACTCAATATTATTAACAGTTAAGATAACAATTCTCACCAAATTGATGTATAGATTTAATGAAATCCCAATTGCAACTAAAGCAGCTGTTTTTAGCAAAATGGGCGAGTCAATTTTAAAACTTAATATGGAAATAAAGACCTAGAAAAAGTCGAAACAGTCTTGAAAAATAAGGGGGGAAATGGAGGCTGTATACCACTTGATTTCACAGCTTACCTTAAGTTGCAACAGTGGTATTGGCACGTGGATGGACAAATAGATCAATTAAAGAAAATAGAGTCCAGAAATAAATTCTCAAATATCAAGTCAATTGATTTTAAGTAAGGATTCAAGGCAATTTAATGGAGAAAGTTGTTTTTTTTTCACCTACAAATGGCACTGGATCAACTAGATAAATGAATGGAAAAGTGTGAACATTGATCCCTACCTCACATCACACAAAATGTATTTGAAATATATCATAGAGCTACATATAAAAGCTAATACTATAAAGCTTTTTGAAAATATATTTATTATCTTATAGTAAGAAACAAATTTATTGGAAAATACAAAAATCACTAACTATAAAAAATAGAAGTTATAAAGTGACTTCACCAAAATTAAATGACTTTCCTCATCAAAACCATAGTATTAAGAAAATATAAAAGACAAGCCCCAAACTGAGAGAAATATTTGAAATATGTATACCTAACAGATAATTTATATTCAGAATATATTTTTAGAAACTCTTAAAACTTAGTGATAACACAACTCAAGTTTAAAAATTATACTACTTGAACAGAAGCTTTACAAAAGAAGATGTAGAAATGTCTAATAAGCACATGAAAAGGGAAACTTCACTGATAACAGCAAATGTTGATGATGACATGGAACAATTGGAAGGATCAAACATTTCTGGTTACATCTGTAATCCCAGCACTTTGGGAGGTCTAGATGAGCAGATCGCTTGAGCCCAAAAGTTTGAGACCAGCCTGGAAAACATGGCGAGACACTGTCTCTACAAAAAATACAAAAATCAGCTGGGCGTGGTGGTGCATGCCTGTAGTCTCAGATACTCAGGAGGCTGAGGTGGGGGGACTGCTTCAGCCAGGAAGGTTGAGGCTGTGGTGAGCTGAGATCACACCACTGTACTCCAGCCTGGGTGACATGGTGAGACCCTGTCTCAAACCAAACAAACAAAAAATACATTTCTGGTTAAAGTATAAAATGTTACAATCATGTTGGAAAACTGGCAATTTCCTTTAAAGTTAAACATGCTCTTACCATGCAATTCAGCTATTCCCTTCTAGTTATATACCCAAGGGAAATAAAAACATATTCATAAAAAGTCCATTATTGAATATTTATAGCAGCTTTATAAATTATAGCCAAAACAGGAAATAACACAAAGTTTCAAAAACAAATACTACAGTGACATATTTATACAATGGAATACCACCCAAGTAATTTAAAAAAATGAACATGAGAAGGAAAAAATGAATCTTGAGAATGTTACATTAGATGAAAGCAAAAGATGCTACACACAAAAGAATATGAATTGTAGGAATCCCCCTTCATGAATTTCTAAGACAGGCCAAAAGAATCTGTGTTAATAGAAATCAGGACAGAGTTTGCCCATGAGGGCTGGAAATCCACTGGAAGGAGCATGGGGAAACTTAGGCAATGGATAAAATCTGCATCTTAAGTGGGTTTGCTGGTTCCTAAAGAAAAACTGCTTCTCTGTTCACACTTCTGACACCAAATATGAAAGTGTGGAAGTTGGTTTTGTTTTGTTTTCCAAACCAACCAACCAACTGGGTGTCCAACAATTCAGTTTAATTCTGACACTAATTCTACATAAAGTTAGAGCAAAGGCACAGATTAAGAACTCAGTCCTGGCTGGGTGCGGTGGCTCATGCCTGTAATCCCAGCACTTTGGGAGGCTGAGTCGGGCAGATCATGAGGTCAAGGGATCGAGAGCATCCTGGCAAAGATAGTGAAACCCCATCTCTACTAAAAATACAAAAATTAGCTGGGCATGGTGGTGGGTGCCAGCTACTCGGGAGACTGAGGCAGGAGAATTGCTTGAACTGGGAAGGCAGAGGTTGCCGTGAGCCGAGATTGTGCAACTGCACTCCAGCCTGGTGACAGAGCAAGACTCTGTCTCAAACAAACAAACAAACAAAACCCACCTCGGTCCCACTAGATTGCCTCCCGTTTCTGGTGCTGATTGCAAATAGTAGACTCCAGGGTGCCCACATTTCTGTCCAACTTGTCTACATATCAGTGGTTCCCACAACCTCCTCAGTTTCAATAATTTACTGTAATTACTCACAAAACTCAAGCATTTTACTTACATTTGCTGGTTTATTATAAAGGATACATATAAATAGGCAGAGGAAGAGGTACATAGGGTGTGTTCTGGAAAGGTCTGGAGCACAGGAATGTCTATCCCCATGTAGCTGGAATGCACCACTCTGCTGTCATATGGATACATTCACCAACCCAGAAATTCTCTGAACTCTAAACTTTGTGGATTTTTTATGGAAGCTTCATCATGTAGGCATGTTCCATTATTAACTCAAATCAATCTCCAGCCCCTTTTCCTTTCTGGAGGATGAGCATGAGGCTAAAAACTCCAAACCTTCAATCATGGCTTGGTCTTTCTGGCGACCAGACTATCCAGGAGTCCAGCTAGAGTCATCAAATTAGAACAAAGGCTGCTTCTTCCACCCAAAAGTTCCAAAGGATTTAGGAGCTCTTTATAAGTCACTCCTATTTCTCCATCATTCAGGAAATTACAAGGGTTTTAGAAACTCTGTATCAGGAACCGAGATAAAAGACCGAAGATACATGTTTTATTGTGTCACAGTGACACGTGAAAATACTTGTCAATATTCATGCAATTGTCCATTTAATTTCTGAGCATTGTACTATGTACATTTTGCCTTAATTTAAAACAAAAACAAAAAGCTATGGTTTCTTTGTAGTGAGAGATATTTTCTACCTTACCTTTTCTCTGAAATTTCAAGGATGACTACAGTGCTTGGTATATATTAAATACTCATTAAATACCTATTGAATAAAGTGTTTTGTTAAAATAGGAAGGCAAGGCCTAATTCTTATCAGTGCATTGGATTCTGCAGAGAAATCTGGTGATTCCACCTTTTTAGGGTCTGTTTAGATGACTCCCTGCTTCCTGGTACTTTGGGTCCCCAATGTCCTCTTAGCTCTTGTCATGCCATTGAGCATCATGAGAATCAAATTTAAAGGAAACATGGGAAAGGCAGTTTAACTTTCAAATGAATGTAGCTTTCACTAAATGGCACGTAAAAAGTTTATGACTAATGGCATTTATTTTGATTATTGACAAAGTAATTGGGATTCTTGAGGAATAATTAAACTGATTGAAAATGTTCTGATTGGTCAAGAGGTCAACATTTATAATTAATGGAAAATTACAATGGTTTACAAAATGACACCGTCCAGAATTAAAAGTGATCATCCTAATTATTGTGATGAGTTCTTAAATGAATGCCCAAGCAGCCAGTCATGACGAGGCCCTTATTATAATTCATACATATGTATGTTTAAAAGAGATGTTTAAAATTTGGTCTAGTTTACATCAGTCCAATTTTTTGAGAGGCTTGATCTTCAAATATTACATTTTTATTTATTCAGGAAGTAGTTCTAGTCTTGATGGGATTTATTGCAAAAAAAAACTAATAGAATATTTCATCAGCACTGAATGCCTAGACTAAATGTCAGAGTTTTATTACTTTGAATATTGATGGCATGTCCTATGAATTGTTTATCATGGGGATCAAGAATATCTTGATTATTTATGGTAATTTTAATTTTATTTTTCAAGAGACCTTTACACACCCATTATGCTATAACCTTATGCTTTAAATATAAAAACTGTAAAAATATCAATCTTATTTATGAAGAAGTTGAGACACAAAGGTTACCTGAGTTATCTAAAGTCATAAAACTGCTTAACTACAAAAAGCAGGAATAGGGCATGAATCTTCATGTGCCCCATTGAGAATCTTTTCCATCAGATCATAGTGTTTCTGTGGTAAAATAACTCCATGCCAAAACTAATTTCTGCAGTATCAGTGACTCTGTAACTGAGATTAAAGTCATTTTGATTGAACATGTTTGTTTCAATATGAGATGACTTTAATGATCACATCATTCTCAAACATTTTCGTTGAGAGTTATTGTACTTAATTTTTCTTCAGCATAATCATCTCAGGAATAAGAAAGATAAAAATGGTACATCATCACCCAGACCCTGTCTAACTCTCCAGTTCCCATTTCTCACAATTCCTTGCCCAAAACTGTTGCTCCAAAAGGAAGCAACTACTTCTTGTAATTCTTAGTGCAAGCTCCCTGTTCTCTTAACGTGCTTGAATGCAGGTTTTCTACTCTCTAGAATGTACCTCTTTATTCCATACTCTATCTGTACCTCTTCATAGGTGCTGGAATGTTATTACTCTATACACGTTTCTTCACACGACTAACTCTGGCTCTATAATGAGGGCACAATTCATAAACCAAGCTGTAATAACTATGAACCATTACAGGACAAACAAATCAGTATTTTAATTTACCTATACACACACACACACACACACACACACACACACACATATATGTTTATCAAGAGAAAATGAAAGCTAAAAATGTAGCAAAATCACAATAGTAGTAGGAGGAGGTATTGACACATATCACCTTAAATAAGGTGAACCAAATAGGAAAAGAACTATAGGATGTCTGAATATGTATTAAGTGAACTTGAGTAGATGCTATTTACCATCTAAGGAACATTAAAAATAGGAAAAAAGTTCAATTGAAAATGTTTCAAGTTGGGACTACAATTTCTTGGTAAATGTGGACGTTAGGTTTGATTGAGACTTGTGGTGGTTGTTAGTGTTGGTTGCCAAATATTTCTCACTTTCTTCCTTTTGGAACATAGCTGGCTTGTGCTTCCCACTTCTTGAAGCTAGATGTGGCCGTATGACTTACTTTGGCCTACAAAATACATTTCATTCTTGGGTGGACACTTGATGAGGCAGTGTATGTTTCCTCATGTTTCCTTTGTACTCCTTCGAAAATCATGGAAACCTGGAAATAGAGACATGCTACACACCCGTATCCCTGTATGGACCCTGATATGAGAAAATCAAACCGTTCTTAAGTCACCAAGACTGGGGGGTGAATGTGTTTCATGAGTTAGCCATTATTTTATCCTGATTTAAAGTAGAACTCTTCAGTAGTCACTGAAGTGAAATTAAGAGGAAGATGATAGAAATGTTCACATTAATTAAGCAAAAAACATGTAAAGTTTGTTTTCCCTCAATGTTGCTTCTAATGCCTTTATAACCTGTGTGAACATATATTAATTGTCCAATGAAATTAAACAAGATGTTACTGTGACCAACCAGAAGCACTGTTTCCATTTTCAGGTGAAAACATGCTCAATATTCTTTTCTGATTGTGCACCTCTTCTTATGAGGAATATCTTTTTTTTTCTTTTTTTTTTTTATTATACTTTAGGATTTAGGGTACATGTGCACAATGTGCAGGTTTGTTACATGTGTATCCATGTGCCATGTTGATTTCCTGCACCATTAACTCGTCATTTAGCATTAGGTATATCTCCTAATGCTGTCCCTCCCCCCTCCCCCAACCCCACAACAGTCCCTGGAGTGTGATGTTCCCCTTCCTGTGTCCATGAGTTCTCATTGTTCAATTCCCACCTATGAGTGAGAACATGCGGTGTTTGGTTTTTTGTCCTTGCGATAGTTTACTGAGAATGATGTTTTCCAGTTCATCCATGTTAGACCTAAAACCATTAAAATCCTACAGGAGGCTGGGCGCGGTGGCTCACGCTTGTAATCCCAGCACTTTGGGAGGCCGAGGCGGGCGGATCACGAGGTCAGGAGATCGAGACCACCGTGAAACCCCATCTCTACTAAAAAATACAAAAAATTAGCCGGGCATGGTGGCGGGCGCCTGTAGTCCCAGCTACTCGGAGAGGCTGAGGCAGGAGAATGGCGTGAACCCGGGAGGTGAAGCTTGCAGTGAGCCGAGATCGCGCCACTGCACTCCAGCCTGGGCGACAGAGCGAGACTCCGTCTCAAAAAAAAAAAAAAAAAAAAAAAAATCCTACAAGAAAACCTAGGCAATACCATTCAGGACATAGGCGTGGGCAAGGACTTCATGTCTAAAACACCAAAAGCAATGGCAACAAAAGCCAACATTGACAAATGGGATCTAATTAAACTAAAGAGCTTCTGCACCGCAAAAGAAACTACCATCAGAGTGAACAGGCAACCTACAGAATGGGAGAAAATTTTTGCAACCTACTCATCTGACAAAGGGCTAATATCCAGAATCTACAATGAACTCAAACAAATTTACAAGAAAATAAACAACCCCATCAAAAAGTGGGCAAAGGACATGAACAGACACTTCTCAAAAGAAGACATTTATGCAGCCAAAAAACACATGAGGAAATGCTCATCATCACTGGCCATCAGAAGAATATCTTATGGGTGGGAGAGTGGATGACCACAGTCCCTTTATTGTCCTCTACCATGTCTCAGAATACTAGGTTGGTACAAAAGCAATCACGGTGTTTGCAATTACTTTCAATGGCAAAAACCACAATTAGTTTTGCACCAACCTAATAGAATAAGACATGTGAGGTATGGAGAAGAGACCTGGATGAATTTGGTCGGCTTCACCATTGTTTGTATAGGGAGTACGTGCAAATTGTTTCACGGCACTACTCTCTGTGTCTTTTGCTTCCTTTCATTTTTTTGGCTTTTAATATTTTCTCGGCTTTTAATATTTTCTCGGCTTTTAATATTTTCTCTACCTCCTCCCCTCTAGGTGTCTGAAGAAAATGAGAATGAGAGATATTTCCTCAATAGAGGAAACTATTGGCCCCAGCTCCAATCTCACACTTGTTGCAACAGTTAATTTTGCAAAATCACAGAAGTAAAAAAGTCAGGCCAAGGTAGGTGGACCACGAGGTCAAGAGATCAAGACCATCCTGGCCAACATGGTGAAATCTCATCTCTACTAAAAATACAAAAATTAGCTGGGCATGGTGGCGCATGCCTGTAGTCTCAGCTACTTGGAAGGCTGAGGCAGGAGAATCACTTGAACACAGAAAGTGAAGGTTGCAGTGAGCTGAGACTGCACCACTGCACTCCAGCCTGGCGACAGAATGAGACTCTGTCTCAAAAAAAAAAAAAAAAAAAATCAGTAAAACTCCTCTTTTTTTTTTTTTTTTGTCCCAGGCTAAGCAGAAATGTACTGACTCATTTTGTGGCTATATGCATTATTATTCTCGTCTCAGGTCAGGACTGCTAGACTTAGAAAGAATTCTGATATGAATTGTGATATCAGTGTCTAACAGGAAGTGTATTGGAAGTTGTTCACAATCTCCAGACACTTGGCAGGTCACAGAGAGAGGTGCAGAGAGCTGCCTTTTTCCTTTCTTTTGGGTTCGGGATTACATTTCTGAAGTTTGTCCTTTACCATTTATTGTACGCTGACCTTTGCTGTTAGATAACTGGTTTCCAAAATTAGTGTGTATACAAATCACCTGAGTCATTTATTAAAAATTTCCTGGCCTCCCCGTAGGGCAATTTATTTGTAGATTTCAGGTGAATCCTAGTAATCAACAATTTAGCTAATACCACCCTCTTTCCCAGAGAGATCCTGAGACGGGTGATCCGAAAATACCTCATTTGAAACATTCTAGGTTAGTGAATTGAGTTTATTGTTTTACATATAAATTATTTTCACTATGCTTTGTCATAGAGCTTGACTTGTTCCCAGAGGAAATCTATAGGCATAAAATGAACACATGTGTTCTCAACGGCTTTAATTAAAAGAGTGGCATGCATATTCCATTGCTATTAACAAAAACAAAATTGATTTGCTTTTCTAGATAATTGAATGTATGAAAATCTCAGTGCCTTCCTTCTGTAACTTAACTCTATAAATTCTGCATCATTTTCATTTTATAAGTGCTGGCATGTATTGTGAATTTCTTAATGTTTTAGAGTTAGTTTTGTTTTTTTGTTTTTTTGTTTTGTCTCATTTTTTACCAAACATAAAATGGCCTAAAATGAGTGCAAAATAAAAGTGTGACACTTTAAACTAAACTAACATCAATCTTTTCCATAAAGTATTTTGTTCTGTGATGGCAGATACCACCATATGATTGAAACATTTCTAAGTGTGCCGTATATTAAAGACTGAGCCCCTTCTCCTAAATACACATATTTTTGAATGATGTATATAAAATATATTAAGGCAAAAGCAAATGGCAAACGTAGGTCACTTTTTTTTTTTTTTTTTTTCAGTTACAGTAGTTTCCAGACAGCCACTTCTGTTCCTATTCCAAGAACTATAACTAACATTTGTCTGGATGGTATCACTAAATGAAAGGACTAATAGTCTCTATGATGCCGCCTGAATTTCTTATCGTTGTTTATTTGTTCTCTCATGAAACGTGCATCATATATTTACCACATGCTGATTATGTAGAAGATAAAATGATGAAAAAGAGAACCCCAAAATGAATTTTCCCTCTCAGGATGGTATGACATTAAACAAAACTAATCATAATGCAAAAGAGTAAGTGCAGTACTCAGCTTTCAAGATGACCCTCAACGATTGCCCCCTGGTTTTTATACCTTTGTGTAGTCCCCTCCTGTGCTGAATTGTGGCTACCTGTGTTACCAATAAAATACCAATGAAATGACAGGGAGTGACTTCTGAGATTTAGTTATAAAAAATATTCTAGGTTCTGCCTTGCTCTTTCTTGAATCACCTGCTCTGGAGGAAGCCAGTTGCATGGGAAGACATCCAAGCAGCCATGGGTTGTATAGAGAGAAACTGAGGCCTGCCATCAATAGCCAGCATCAGCCTGCCAGCCACGCAAGGAGCCAGTGTGGAAGCCAATATTCCAGATCCAGTCAAGCCGACTTCTTGACTGAAACTCCAGGAGAGACCCTGAAACAGAAGGATGAAACCACTCCTCAGTTCCTGACTGATAGAAACTGTGAGATGATAAATGTTTTTGTCATTTAAACTAGTAAGGTTTGGAGTAATGTTTTGCAGCAATAATTAAATAGTAAAGAAAAAAACACACTAAGAAAAATCCAAAGTGTTATAGGGGTTATGAGGAAAGGTTTCATGGAAGACATAGCATTTGAGTGAAGCCTTGAAAAATAACAGGATTTAGAAATGCAGGGATGAGAAAGAAGTCCATTCTAGGTAGATGGAACAATGTGTGCAAAGCTACAGAGGTGGTGATTTGCCAGGGATTAGGCAAATATCAAATAATCTTGTTTGATTGCAACATTAGTCCCTCTCATTTGCTCCAAGGTTGTCACTTTTGTGGTGCTGAGATGTAGGACTATCTCTTATTTGAAGCCAAAAAAGAGATAAACACATAAAGCTGAGCATAAAATTTAGCAAAGTAAGCTCAGTAAGTTAGAAAGAGTCCAAATAGATCTCCTTCTATCTCTCTTATCCAAGAAATAAGCCAAGCCAAGCCTTGTATGCCACTCTTTTAAGAGATCTATTTGGACTCCTTAAGAAGGGTCCATGGGGCAGCCCATGAAAATGGGAGCAAGGAATTCAGAAATGGCATCTATTCAGAATGAAAATCTTATGGATTAGTTTCTCTCTAAATCTATATGTGACTTGACATATATGGCAGACTAACTCCATTGAAAGATAACTCATTTTATAAGATAATATGGCATTTACACAAACATCAGAGAGGAATAGTAAAAGAAAGTAAAATTATAGTATAGGACAGTATTAATTATGAATATAAATACAAAAATCACAAATAAAAACCAAATTCAGCATTATAGGTAAAATAAATAGGGTTTATTTGAGAAATATTGGGGTAGTTTAACCGTGGAAAATCTGTATGTGCCATTACATTAACTGCTACAGAAAGAAAAACCTTTTGAAATAGTTCAACATGCATTTATATTAAGAATTCTTAGAAAATCAGGAATAGAAAGAAACTTCTTTAACCTAAAGAACAATAGCTATACAAACTTTAGAAAACATACTTTTTGTAAAATAATAGAATTATTTATGGAATAAGACAGTGTATTAGCTAGGGGCAATGCTTGCTGTTAGCAGATAAATCTCACATTATCAGAATTTTAACACAACCGGCAAAGTTGTTTCTGGTCAACAGGTAACACTGCCACACCTAACTAAAAGAGGTTGAGAAATTTAGACTATTTGGAAATGTAGACTGAAATTCAGACCAGAAAGAAGAGAAAATGAGTTTGCTATTCATCTAGCAGTTACTGATTGAGTCTTTATTTTGTAGTTACCAAATACCTATTTCATTAAAACAAATTAAACTCTTAAATTGTTCATTAAAACATCATGCATAAAGCATATCCACTCTTGCTCCGAGAAACCTCCAAAGTCCTATCTGTGGGAAATTCAGCTCAAAGTCAGGGTTCCAGGTGACATGCATTCCTCAGCATTAGGTCTGAATGGGGCTTTTTTCATCCAGTGATTTATGAATCAAAAGGAAAATCATATACTCCCCCCGTCCCCACCTCTGCTGTCATCATGGATAGTATAACTCCAATAAACATATCCATTCACAAAAGTGACAATGGGAGCACATACCAGGAAGACAGTGGTCTAATTCTGTTGGGTGGATATTATGAGTTCCCTCTGCCTGACATTGGAATCATTTTTTGGTTAGGTCTCAATTCTGCTCTTTGGAAGGAACTATCTTGTCCTCAGCACCCCTAGAGATTCCTTTTGCCCATCATTCTTTCTACAATATCTGAAATGGGTTAGGAAGTGTATAATCCTTGGGGGCTATATAGAAACTGGATCTTGCTTCCTGCTTATATAACTTTGGGAACTCAAGAATTGTATTAGAGCTCAAATGGTCAGAGATATTTTTTTTATGCCAGTCTTGCAATATCTTTCAATTTAGTTATCTCAAAAAAACAGCTGGGGGAAAATATGGCAGTCCCTTACAAATTTGAACATGTGTTTACCATATGACTTAGCCATTATACTCTACAGCACTAATGCCAGGGAAGTGAAAATACATGTTCATTCAAAAACCTGTATGAAAATGTACGTAGTGGGTTTATTTGTAACAGCCCAAAACTAGAAATGACCCAAATATCCTTCAACAGAAGAATAATTAAATTCTGTGGTACCTGCACACCATGGAATACTACTCAGCAATTAAAAGAGACAAACTATGGACACATGCACAGAACAGATTGATTTTGTGTTAGCTTCCTATTGCTTCTGTAATAAATGACCACAAATACAGTGGCTTAAAACAGCACAAATTTCTTCTCTGACAGTTCTGGAGGTTGAAATTATAAAATCAAGATGTTAGCTAGGCTAACTCCCTTCCAGAGGCTTCAGGGAAGAAGCTGTTTCCTTCCCCCCTTTCAGCTTCTAGAAGCTGCCTGCAATCATTGGCTCATGACCCTTCCTTATGTCACTATAATCTCTTGCTTCCATTGTCACATCTCCTACTTTTGTTTAATCTTTTTTTTTTTTTTTTTTGAGGTGGAGTCGTGCTCTGTCACCAGGCTGGAGTGCAGTGGCATAATCTCGGCTCACTGCAACCTCTGCCTTCCGGGTTCAAGCGATTCCTCTGCCTCAGCCTCCCAAGTAGCTGGGAGTACAGGCACTCGCCGTCACACTCAGCTAATTTTTTGTATTTTAGTAGAGACGGGGTTTCACCATGTTAGTCAGGATGTCCTTGATCTCCTGACCTCCTCGTGATCTGCCCACCTCGGCCTCCCAAAGTGCTGGGATTACAGGCGGAAGCCACTGCGCCTGGCCTATCTCCCTCTTAAAAGGGCCATTGGGATTATATGAAATCCACCTGGATAGCTCAGGATGCTCTTCTCATCTCAAAGTCCTTAATCATAGCAATGAAGTCTCTTTTGCTGTATTTTCTATATTCATAGTTTCAGAGAATAAAAACGTGGACATCTTTTGAGGTGGGGAAGCTGTCTACCATAGATCAAAGCAATTAGGCTGAATGAAAAAAAGCCATACTCAAATGTTATCTAGTCATGACTCCATTTATACAGCAAAATACCTGTTTGTTAACAAAAAAGACAAAACTCAAAAATGTAGCTCAGATCTGCTCAATGGATTTTAAGTTTAGGCAAATTCAACCACCTTGTCACAGGTAATCCTAGCAAGAAGTTGCAGATACAAACTTGAGCTTTCTGCAGTCAGATTCATTCCCCAGAGAAAGGCAGGACAAACTGAGCTCCACATTCCAAGGTTTTCCAATCTGCTAATTACTCCACCCAAGATACATTAGTGCGTTATGCCAACTGGGTGCCCCTTCATGAAAAGAAACAAAAGATATAGGGAAGAATTATTCCTTTTAACAATTGTATTGTTTAATTTTGTTTAGGCTTAGCAGTGCATGAGCCTCCTATACTTTTTGAAGGTTGTACATATTTCACAATAAAATTCAGATTCAAAATAATCAAGAGAAGGCCTTAAGACTGTAAGAAGTACATTGTGGAGGGCTTTCGTGACAATTCTAAATTTGGGACTTTTGAGGGTATAAAACGGAAAGCAATTGAGACTTTGTAATCAGGGAAGTAACAAGTTCAGAGCTGCATTGGGAGATGACTGAAATGACTGTATAAGATAAGGATGAATACCGAGGGTGTATAACAAGATCAGCGAGAAGATGATTGCCGTTGTTCCACATGGACTAGGTTAGTGACCACAGGGAGGGGAAGCAGGGAGACTTAGGAGGATATTGTGATATGCTAGGGAATAGTATATCAGTGTTAAGAAATGTCAGCTTTGTAAGTTTTTATCAAGCAGCTCCTGGTATAGTGTATGGGTTCAATAAGACATGGAAACAGATTAGTTGTATGAAGAAGGGGGCACTGAAGGTGAGGTTAAGATTGAATGATATGGGGAATGTTGGGATCATTAATATGAAGAAATTAGGAGAAGGGGTGTTAGTGAATAGGAGAACCAACTGTGAGTTTTCAACAGTCTTTGCCAGCTTAAGTTTGTATCTAGCCACATAGATAGATGAGGCATTAATTTATAATATATTATTTTAAGATAAATCAAAAGCTCCCCATGTTCCATGAATATCTATTCTCATATCCCAGCTGTTTAAGACTTTGACCAAAATTTCTTGTTTATCCTTCATATAGATCTCACATATTTTTCAGGATTAATTTTACTCTTACATATGGTAATAGTTTCTATTGAGATGATAATGAAATCTTCGTATCCATTATAAAATGATAAGTAGTTATTACCAGTCTTTAGGAAAGCTCTCATTTTTGTGTGTTTCACATGAAACAGTGTTCTGCTCTATTGCTCTGAGTATGGCTGGCACAGAAAGAGTTAAGTGGGGGAGGAAAGCTCTTGGTTTCTATGTTTTTTTTAAAATGGCATTCTGTTCTGTTGCTATAAGAGCCTAGCTGGAGAAAAACAAGCCGGGCCAGGGTGCAACAGCGGCTGGACAGGGAGACAGCAGCAGTCAAGGAGCAATCTGGTCACAAGGTAAGAGATTCACATTGCTTTTTGGTTTGTTTTCTTAGCGTTCACCATTCTTTTCTTATACTACATTAGTAATGAAAAAACACTAATATATAAGTGCATCTGAAGCTTTCAGATATGGAAATGGATTTTCTATGACTATCAGTCTCTGAAAACAAGCATGGATAGGCTGGTATATGGCCCTTGAGACCTGTGATGATGGGAGTGATCCCCTTTTTGACAGGTCCTCAGTAAACCCAACACTCTACAAACACACTATGCTATTGTTACAGGAAAGGGGTCCCAATCCAGACCCCAAAAGAGTGTTCGTGGATCTCGTGCAAGAAAGAATTCGAGGCTAACCCATAAATAAGGTGAAATCAAGTTTATTAAGAAAGTAAAGAAATAATTCATAGGCAGAGCAGAAGCATGGGCCTCTGATTGCCCCTTTTTATGGTTACTTCTTGATTATATGCTAAACAAGGGGTGGATTATTCATGAATTTCCTGGAAAAAACACGGGTAATTCCAGAGCTGAGGCTTCCTCCACTTTTTAGCCCATATGGGGTAATTTCTGGATGTTGCCATGACATTTGTAAACTGTCCTGGCACGATGGGACTGTAGCAGTGAGGATGACCAGAGGTCACTCCCATCACCATTTTGGTTTTGATGGGTTTTAGCTGATTTCTTTACTCCAATCTGTTTTATCAGCAAAGTCTTTATGACCAGTATCTTGTACTGACCTCCTATCTCATCCCATGACTTAGAATGCCTAACTATCTGGGACTGCAGCCCGGTAGGTCTCAGCCTTATTTTACCCAGCGTCTGTTCAAGATGGAGTTGCTCTGGTTCAAACACCTCTGACACTATGAGGGTGTTTTGGCAGGAATTATCTTTGGACCACTTTGGCTTTGATCTCCGGGGGAGTGATCATGTCATAGAAATGGAAGTAAGCATGTATTTTGTCTCTCCATCTGAACTGTTTAGAAACAGTTAAAAATTTCATAATAATATTACCAGTAATTGTAGCAGCAGTATTTGGTTAACCGAGGTTCTATGTGCATTTCTTTCACAGTGTCTTCATTTTCACGTGAAGTGTATGTTTCAGGGGTTGTTATGCCTGCTTTACAGATGAACAAATTGAAATGTTAAATAACCTAAATAACCTTGCCTAAGAGCTTATCAGAGGGTTGGGGCTGGGATTAGAACCTGTCTGTCTGAATTCAGCACTCAGGTGCCGAAACACTGTGAGAAATAGAGGTAGTTTATTTCTTAAATGATAAAACCATTTAAATGTTCCCAGTGTCATACCTAGCATTTAGTAGAGAGTACATTTTAATTCTCTCTTTCTGTCTTTGAAACAATTAATTAACAAAACAAACAAAAACTTGCCACAGTTCCAAATTAGAGTGATATGTGAAACTCAAAGGCATAGTAAAATAATGGACTTTAGGAATTTAGGAGCTCCAGATGGCAACCGAGAAGTCTAGGGATGAGGACTCCTCCGGAGTAGCCCAGAAGAGCTATGCTAGACACGTCCGAGGCAAGGAAAGAGAGGGCAGGAAGAGGCCGTGAGGGAGGCAGTGACCACCAAGAGGGGAAATGGGCAGAGAGAGAATCCAGATAACCAGAATAACCAAAGAACACGTTAGAAGAGCTAATGTCTTATTCAAGACTAAGTTATCTCTAATTCTGAAGTATCAGAATGTCTCCTCACTGTACCCTGACACCATTATGAACACTCAAATTTTGAGTAAAAAAGTTTGCCAACTACAAAGACCCTGGCCAGCTAGAGTTTTTTCCTAAAGCCTGAAGGAGGATGGTGGCCCACCCATGCAGTTAAAGGTATTGAAGACAAACAGTGTCCAGTAACAGCAGGAAGCGGGCTGCTCTCTTGGCCATTCTGCAGTAGACACAGATGAACCTTCCTTTCCCATCGAACTAGAAGGTGACCCTTTATGTCAGAGTGAAAGAAACCCAACCCTGCTGGTTCTGTGAAAGGAGACTTCTAGGGGGCAGGTCTATACAATTGTTCCCATGCTGTCTTGTCCTCATGCCTAACCAGGGACCACTACTTGGGGGCAGGCACCATACATGCTTGGACAACTAACAGGGATTGGTTTCCAGCAGCCTTGAGGGAGATTGGGTAAAATGTTTTGTCAAGATGAATCCCCCTGGAATCATGAACCCAATGACACACCACCTCTAAATGGCCGTTTCCCGCATGTAGTATCAGGTTTTTCTTTTCTCTTTTCCCCTAATCCTCTAGGACTGTCCGTAAGTGCAAGCATCTACTGAGGCTTAGACGAATATAACCATGAATATCAATAAGATCCTTGATCCTTCTCAGCATAGGTGAGTGTGCTGGGGCCATTTCCCAGCTCTTTGAGAGATGAGGGGCTATTATGTCCTTGTACTTTTTAACCTCCTATTCTGTAGAGACAGCAATCACACACTGCCATAATTCCATTAGTTAATGAATACTCTGAGAACTTGTCCATCATAAAGATACACTTAAAAGTTAATCAATTATCTCTTCTCTTAATGTTTTCTCCTGTTTCTTATACCTTCTTATTTAACTGAAACCGTACTGGAAATATTTGATTAATTCTTGAATTTAAGATTTTCATGTGATTGTACAGCTAGGTTGAGAAAGGAAAAAAGTATTTCTGATTTTTCCCATGTTTTTGCTCCATATTCCCATATCAAGTTCTTGGGCAGGGTGGTCTAGTGGGGAAATTGCAAATTTGAGATGAGCAGTACACCTCTGCCCCATGGCAAGCTGATGATTTTTTTTTTTTTTTTTTTTTGAGATGGAGTCTCACTCTGTCACCCAGGCTGGAGTGCAGTGGTGCATGATCTCTGCTCACTGCAGTCTTCACCTACTGGGTTCAAGCAACTCACCTGCCTCAGCCTCCCTAATAGCTAGGATAACAGGGGTGCACCACCATGCCCAGCTAATTTTTTTGTATTTTTAGTAGGGACGAGGTTTCACCATATTGGTCTATTCTAGAACTCCTGAACCTCAAGTGATCCACCCGCCTGGGCCTCCCAAAGTGCTGGGATTACAGGCATGAGCCACCACACCTGGCCAGGCTAATGAATTCTGTGCTCTTCTTTGCTGAGCCTAGACTCAGCTTCAGAACCCTAATCAATTCAGGAAACCAGGCAAACATTAGCAATCAATCAGTTCCCAGAGGTAGATGTAATTAGCCAATTTCCATCTAATAGGAGGAAACCGTAAGTTAGGACTGGGATATCAAACTCATTTATTTCAGTAGCTAGCTGTGACTTTAGGCAAATTACTTAACTTCACTTTGCCTGTATCCCTACTGATCTTTACCTGGAGAGACTTCAGTAGCATTATGTCATATGAGCATTTGACTTTGCAAATTCAACTATGCATATTCAGCAAAATAACAACAGCAGTGATACTTTTCCTACCACAAAGCCCCAAATGCATATAAACTACTTCTTCTGGTACTCAACCAAAAAAAAAGTAATCTTTTTCAATGCAGTAGGAAAACTGGTTAGATTGCCCTCATAAGGAAGACGAAGTAAACACAAAATCATTTGTGCTACATTTTATGAGCTTTTAAAGAGATTTTTGAAGGGCAATTTTAATTCTACACAATTTTTGCCTGATGTGCTGATTTTAGATTTAATCTCATTTAAGTAATGAATGCACTCTAGTAAATGTCAGAGCTAATGAGTGGCTGTGAGGTTAAGTGAACAAGAGGGGTGATAGCACTTTTGAAAGTTAAAAAAAAAAGTACTACCCAAATATATGGTGATAGTGTGATGATGGAGGTGGTGATAATAAGAAAGACACCCTGGGCACCCTGAGTGTCAAGAGAACATTAACATTTTGCTAATGAGACATTATCATCTGTGGTCACCAGCTTATATAGTTTGGATATTTGTCCCACTCAAATCTCACATTGAATTGTAATCCCTAGTATTGGAGGTTGGGCCTGGTGGGTGGTGACTGGATCATGGTCGTGGATATCTCATAAGTAAATTTCACTATCCACATGGTGCTCTCCTCATGATAGTGAGTTCTCACTAGATCTGGCTGTTTAAAAGTGTGTGGCACCAGCCAGGCACGGTGGCTCATGCCTGTAATTCCAACACTTTGGGAGGCACAGGTTGGGGGATCACAAGGTCAGGAGATCGAGACCATCCTGGTTAACATGGTGAAACCCTGTCTCTACTAAAAAATACAAAAAATTAGCCAGGTGTGGTGTCATGCACCTGTACTCCCAGCTACTTGGGAGGCTGAGGCAGGCAAATCACTTGAACCCGGGAGGCCAAGGCTGCAGTGAGCCGAGATCACACCACTGCCCTCCAGCCTGGGCGACAAAGTGAGACTGTCTCAAAAAAAAAAAAAAAAAAGGGTGTGGTACCTGGCTCACTCACTCTTGCTCATGATATGCCTGTTCCCACTTCACCTTCTGCCATTATTTTATACCTCTTGAGGCCTCCCCAGAAGCAGATGCCATTATGCTTCCGGTAGCCTGCAGAACTGTGAGCCAATTAAACCTCTTTTCTCTACAAATTACCTAGTTTCAGGTATTTCTTTATAGTAATGCAAGAACAGCCTAATACACCATCTAAAAACCATTGTGTTTGGTTTTCCTTAAAGTGATCCCCCCCACCCATGGATTCTCTCACATTCTCTTCATAAATCCATGAACTCCTAGAGAATCCTTGAGGTAGAGTCTCGCCTGCCTACAATCAGTTCAGTAATTTAAAGGTGATACTGAGGGAAGGTAGGAAGAGGTTGGATGTGCCCATGAACTTCCAAAAACTTTGCTGTCGTGCTGGAAGATAACCGAAGATCTTGGAGATGTTGTACAAAGAGAGAACTCAGACATGCTGCCCCTTCAACACATGCAGCAATAGATAGATTGGTTGGTTTATTGATTCCAAGTCTGGGAGTTGTTTGGGGCATTAGCAACATGAATGGGGTTGTGTAGAAATCAGCCAAGGGCAGGGCCAAGGAGAAATGGAGATATTCTTTCAAACACTGAGGATGAAACATCAACCAGACCATCTTATCTCCAAGATGATGGAAAAGATCTTAGGACTGATTGCAAGAAATAGTAAAATCTAGAAAGGAAAGCCAGTATTGACCTAAAGATGGGATTCTCTAAGAAAGCAGGAACTTATGAAGGATCAGAAGGCTCAGAACGCATCCTGGCATAAAATTAGGGGATGCACTGGATGGATGAAAGGCCCCATCTCAGAAACTTTACGGGAGTTACCAGAAAGCCATGACGGATTAAGAAAGAAGTTAATTCTCATGGGTTTCACAAATGAACCCAATCCAAAATAGACATCAATCTAACATGCCAAAAGGTTGGGGATGGAAATCAGAAAATGGTCATCATTGGCCACGAATTTCTTTCTTTTTTTTTTTTTTTTTTTTTTGAGACGGAGTCTTGCTCTGTCACCCAGGCTGGAGTGCAGTGGCGCGATCTCGGCTCACTGCAACCTCCACCTCCCAGGTTCACGCCATTCTCCTGCCTCAGCCTCTCTGAGTAGCTGAGACTACAGGTGCCCGCCACCACGCCTGGCTAATTTTTTGTATTTTTAGTAGAGACGGGGTTTCACCGTGGTCTCGATCTCCTGACCTCGTGATCCGCCTGCCTTGGCCTCCCAAAGTGCTGGGATTACAAGCGTGAGCCACCGCGCCCGGCCCATTGGCCACGAATTTCTAAGTTGCTGGAAATAAAACAAAGATCTTAATAATCACCATGTTGGTCACATGGCTTTGGATTCATTAAGAAAACCATAAATCCGGTTATGGGGCCTAGAGAACAAATTCCTCAAGAATCAAGGGTGGGATGGACAATGAATGCCATTGCACGCATAATATAAGCATTTTCACCGTGCAGCAACAAGGAGTAACTGTGGTTTCCAGTAATTTTCAAACTCCCCCGATTGATAACTTGCTGATTGGCTGCCACCCAAATGCCTATCCATACCAGAAAGCAATATTAGAGAAGAGAAAAAATAAAGGAATATTAGGCAAAGAAACTTTTAGCATTTAGAGGAACACGAAATGTGAATAAGCTGTCTCCAATCTCCTGAAATTCATTTTTTTTTTCTGAAGATAGATATTCCTTAGTAGTAAGGAGTGTGTGTGTGTGTAGGGTTTTTGGTTAGTTTTATTTTACTGTGCTATAGATATTTAAAACATTATTCAGAGAATGCTGAGTACTTTTTTAATGGTAGGACTCAAAAATACTGTCAGGCACAAACTTACCTCATTTTCTAGGAAATCTTTTAGTGTTCAAGCCTTCTTTCATGTTTTTAAAATCATACTAAAGAATTTCAAGCAGGCTGGGCGCAGTGGCTCACGCCTGTAATCCCAGCACTTTGGGAGCCCTGGGCGAGTGGATCTCCTGAGGTCAGGAGCTCCAGACCAGCCTGGCCAACATGGTGAAACCCGTCTCTACTAAAAATACAAAAATTAGCTGGGTGTGGTGGCACACGCATGTAGTCCCAGCTACTCGGGAGGCTGAGATAGGAGAAACACTTGAACCTGGGAGGCGGAGGTTGCAGTGAGCCAAGATTGTGCCACTGTACTCCAGCCTGGGTGAAAGAGCAAGACTCCATCTCAAAAAGAAAAAAAAAAAAAAAAGGAATTTCAAGGAGACTTAAGTTACAGTAAAAGACATTTTATAGCATTTGACTGTTTTACACACACACACACACACACACACACACACACACACACACCCTTCTCTGCTTTTATAATTTCCATTGCAAAGAAATTAAAGAGATTTGGCAGAAACCCCAAAAACATCTAGGTGGTGATCTATTAAATTTATGCCCAGATGAAAATGTATAAAATCATATTTTGCAAATTTAAATTTTATTAGGCCATTTTAATGTTTTTTTTCTTTCATCTGTCTGAAATCTAGTATCTCAATGATTCTTCTAACACTACACGTGGAAATGCTACTCACAGATCTGACAGAATATGGCTCCCAATTTACACGAATAGGTCTATTGCAAAAAAGATACAGCCTATGGGGATCATGTAAAAAAAAGCTGTCCTTTGAAGACTGGTTTTAATGTTTCATTTAAAAACATTTAAAATTTTTTGCATAGAGACAGCTAATGTTCTCCCTCACGTTCTGCCTGTTATCTGAGATTCCATATATATGTATATAAGGCTGCTTTTATGTATTATATGGACTGGGTTAAACAGACCTGTTTCAATTAAGAAATGTCTTGGAGGTGTAAATGAACACACAATTAAACAGGAAAGCAACCTCATAGGCACTGCACAGGAAATGCCCCTACCTCACACCTTTAGTTCAGTGCACTCCTTCATTAACGCTGTGATGACCCATTTCTAATGCTTGGCTGTTGCCAGAAATGAGAAGCATATTCGCCAGCCTTGTAAAGCCAAAAATGAATAACAATAATTTAAAAAACCTGGCCATGATGATCTTTCACTTAAATACTAGCAAAGGAAGTGCTTTCCTTTAAAATATCCAAAGAAGGTATTTATTCACCCAGCATTTATCAAAATGACTTCTAAACAGTGTAAAGAGACTCTTTTTAAGATGTGTATTATTGGGACAATACTCTCATTTAGTGTGGCCTCTGGGGTTTAGGAATCTGCCTTGTTAACAAATGCCCCCAGGTGACTCTGATCCAGGTAATCTTTGATTACCAATTTGAGAAATCTCATCTTCTTAAATGCTTCAAGAGGGAAAGTTATGTTAGCTTTCAGGCTTAATTTTCTAGAATATTTTCTTGCTTTTTAGACATCAGCCCAGTTCAATTACTCCACAAGGATAGAACTCCATGGAAACTTACCCCAAAATAAATGAAAATGAAGGACAGAGTATAAAATATTTTTTTGGAAAATTATGCCAAGTTTTCTTTTGGTCTGCCATCTGATATCTTTTAGATCTCATTCTTTTTTAAGATCTCCAAATTAGCATTTCTTTAAAATATTTCAAAGCATTTGATTTAAGGGAGTTCTCTGAGATAAAATTTTTTTTAATGCTTTTATTGTTTTCAAGTGTTAGAGAACCTGAAAATAACTTCGATTCTACAGAAATGTTCTAAATTTATTTCTATTTTTCCACATTCATTAGCAGGTGATCTCTGCACAAAGCTCATGAGAAAGGAAATACTTAGGTAATGTTTGTATATTATACTGAACACAATAACATTTGCATGCTTACATTTCTACTGTATTTTTGAGCAAATATATGAAAAAATAACAAGTGTAATAATAGTAGAATGGTAGTGGCAATAATTAATATTTTTGGAGCAATTACTGCATTCAAGGCATGGTGTTAATTACTTTATGTGCATTATCTAAGGTATTTGTCTTACCAAACTCATAAGGAAGGTAAAGCTTTATTTTAACTTATGGGGAGAAAATTAAAGCTTACAGAAGTTAAGTAACTTGCCCATGGTCATGGAGATTGTAAATGACGCAGCAGGGACACGAACCTTCAGGCCGCCTGCCTCAAACGCCCTTGCTTTTAACCACTCTGTGGTCCATGGGTCAGCAGTAAAATAATTGTCAATGCAGTTAAACTCTGGTACACTGTATTTACAGTATTAAACAAAATGCCTTCAGCTGCTAAAGCCTGCTAGATACAGTTCAGGATTTTCATGCCACCCTAACATTGATCACTCATGCAACATCCCAAATGACATTTTAGAAACTGTTGCACAGTTATCCTTAATAAATATATTTCTGAAATTATGAGCAAAATATTTAATCAGTGGGGATGAGGCAACTCTGTCTCTTGCTTGGCTTCTCCTTACTAGCTCAGGTGCCTCCTAGTTGACAACACTGAGGTCATTGCCTTGGAACAGAAAGACAATTCACGGAAGAGGCAGTCACTGGGAAGGCTTCGCATTCTCCACCCCAAATAAATCTCTTCCTCTTTCTTCAAGCTGAGTAGCGAAGGCAAAGTCCTCTCATTTCATACTGGAGGCAAATCTTAAAATTCAAACACTGAAGATTCCTAAAATAAAAAGACTTAATTAAGGAACTATCAGATCCTCCCTAGGAAAAGGCTTCAATGTGTAGGAGTGAGCAGAATGTGACTGGATGGCAGTGGGGGAAAATTAGATGAAAGAGTATGGAAACAGAACAACCTCACCTAGTTCACTAGGTACCTAAGTAACCATTGTTTGACCTCTCAGAGAATATTTAGGCATGTTACCTCCATAACAGTATTCAAGACTTGTATAGTGTCAACTCTGTCCCTTGGGCTTTGTCAACTGTAAATGAAATTGACATGTGTTTCTATACAGCTTGTGTTTAGATGTTTCCTCAGTTTGGTAGGAGTGTTTTTAATCACAATATGAATGTCTTTTATGTAAGCTACAACTCAATTCCTATTTCAATTAAGGATGAAGATGAATTTGTCTTCTATTTCTTTTTTGTCAAATGACAACTATATAAGGAAGAAATACATTTTTCTTTCTACCCAGACTACTGGACTAGGAGAACATTTAAATTATCTTATCTCATTTTCCTAGTACCACTATCTTTCTCCTTCTAACAATCTCAGTAAAATGTCTCTAACTGCTCAGTGCTAACTGTATCCGTTTTTCCTGGGTTCTTTGAAATTATTTTTAGAAATTTGGGTGGGTATATGTATATACACATGTGTTTGTATGTGTGTATATAATTATTTTCACATAAATGGAGTCAGGTGACAAGGCAAGTCCATGTGTAAAGTAAAATATGTGGGACAAATGGAAAATACTCAGTTATTTGGATAGATATGTGTCTAGAAGTTACCATGGAGATTTTCTGAATTCATTACAACATAATGCGCAAGCAGAGATTTAGACTGGCATATGGATAGAGGCACTTACTAGCTAATAGAATTCCTTCATGTTTCTTCATTGTATCTAAGAACATGTACTATTTGGTATAATTTAGAATTTATAAATGATTGCCAAGTAATTGTTATTTCATATTTGTATATCAAAATGCAGTGGTGGTGGTAATAATTTGAGGCAAATCTTTTAACTTTGTCCTTAACCATTACTTTCTCATCACTGGTTGTAATATGAATGATCAGAGTTTGTGAAGATGGTAATTTTTCTTGAAAGATTATAGTTTTATCAAGGTAACAATAAAGAAAAGGCTCTCTCTGTATGTCTGAAGATTTTCTTCTTTTCTCCCTTGTAGCTATTTTCTCCCTTGTAGCTAATTTGTAACTTTCCTATTAAGCTGTGGCATTTTGTGCCTCAGAGAAGAATGAGAGTACTGATATTTGGATGGTTTCATTTTCTATCATTTCATACAAATTGGACTCATTTTCACCATCCCTGAAGAATATTCTTTTCTTTTAATGTGTGTGTTATAGTTTCACTTGTATCACAGTTCAAAAGAGATGCCTTTGGACCTACAGAGTAAATCTAAAACAAAGCCTTGTGTTCATTCTTATTATCACTGTGTGTTTGTAGGTGATTGGGTAGCTGGAGGCATACACAATTTGAGTAAGTTTTATTCACTACAATCTAACTAATTAAGGTTTAATCTTTTCAGTAATGTGATATGTGTGGCTCAGAATGATGTCAGTCTTGTCCTTGAAGACTGCTGTGCTGTAATCTCTGGAACCCTGGGTCTACTCTGAGATCCATTCCAATCCATAGCCGAGTCCTAGCCAAGAAGAGGTATTTCTAAAGCTGCTGATACAGGGGTTCCCACGAGATTGCAGCAGCCCATCTCTTGCTCATGACTTGGCTGAATTTCCTGTTGTTGAACTGAGTATTGCTCATTCTTTCACAGGGTCATCTCTCTCCTCCAACCAGTACCATGGTCACTTATGCATCTGCCAATAGCTTAGGTCCTATTATTTCGCCATTGTTAATTCCTGCTGCTTGTTCAAACCTATCGAACATGCAGAGGCAGATGTTTTAGTCCGTTTGTGCTGCTATAACAAAATACCTAAGACTGGGTGATTTAGGAAGAACAGAAAATTATTTTCTCACAGTTGTAGAGACTGGGAAGTTCAAGATCAAGGTACCAGTAGGTTATCTGGTGAGAACTGCTCTCTGCTTTCAAGATGGCACCTTGTTCTTGCATCCTTCAGAGGGGAGGAATGCTGTGTCCTCACAAAGTGAAAGGCAGAAGGGTAAGCCAGCCCAGTTCTGTCCAAAGCCTCTTTCATAAAGGCCTTAATTCCATTAATAAGAGGAGGAGCCCTCATGACCTAATCACCTCTTAAAGGTCTCACTTCTTAATACCATTATATTGGCCATTAAGTTTTAACACATGTATTTTGGAAGGGACATATTCAAACCATAGCAGAACGTATGGTGGTAGAGATGGGGAATGAGTTAAAAGAGCCCAAAACTCTTGATCCAGAATTCAAACTATTTAATTTAGATCTGCAGTGGCCACAGAAATTCTTTTTTCTCTAGCCCTTTTGCTTTGGGAAATGCATTTCGTTTCTCTCTGCCATTATCACAACACTGATCGCACACTCAAGTATGGATATGTTACCATAGTCAGTAGCAGCAGAGTTCCTTGCTGATTGATAGAAGGCAAGTTGAGATGCAACAAAAGAATTGGTGCCATTCTTAAAGGTTTGTGAAATAAGAGCCAAAGGGATTAATGTATATTGGCTAATGACATAAAATTTCAAGCATGTCTCTTCGGTAAGTACTAAATAAATATTGTTCAAGATCAAATCATTTGTTCAAAATGAAAGATTAAATTCATTTAAAAATCTATTCTTTGAGAAGTCATCATTTGAGAAAATCCTGCTAGACTAGAAAAGGAATGTCACAGAGCTTCATAAAGTGTTATTTAAAAATGTACTAAAATATGTAACAACATGAATCTAGCAAAAGACATGAAGGCTCCATTTGGTTACAACTGTGTATACAAATGTGTGTGTCTCTCTGTGTCAAATGTGATATGGGTAAGGGACAGTGGTGAGAAAAACTACAGTTTTCTCCCCTAATCTTTGATATAAACTTTTATATTTGTATAATGGAGGGCTTCTTATCTATATAATAATTATTTGAAAATATGAGCAGCATACTATAAGAGAAAGAACCTAGGATTTAGAATTATAAGAGTTGGGTTCAAATTCTACCTCTACCATTTCATAGGGATCTCATACCTTAAACTTTAGTCTTTTTGAAGGTGACAATAAAAACTGTGTCACAGGATTATAGTGAGGATCAGAAGAGATGATCTATGCATAAATCCCTAATGTTCTTGTGCTTTTATTGTTACTATAATATTGGTTGTTTTTATCATGAATATCACTTTGATTTTCTCAGTCAGATTCTGATGGGTTGTAATGTTTTATGAAATTATGAATACATCTTTCTATGAAGAACTGCCCAAGACTGGGTAATTTATACAGGGAAGAGGTTTAATTAACTCACAGTTCCGCGTTGCTGGGGAGGCCTTAGGAAAAGTACAATCATGGCAGAAGGCAAAGGAGAAGCAGGCACCTTCTTCACAGGGCGGCAGGACACAGTGAGTACCTGCAGGGCAAATGCCAGATGCTTATAAAACCATCAGATCTCGTGAGACTCACGCACTGTCACCAGAACAGCATGGGGGAACAGCCCCCATGATCCAATTACCTCCATCTGGTTCCACCGTTGACATGTGGGGATTATAATTCAAGATGATATTTTGGGTGGGGACACAGCCAAATCATAGCAACCCACTCCCCAACTCTGTCTTCTGCTGTGATTTCAATGTGTCCCCTCCAAAATACATGTATACTTTTTCTCACCACTTTCCCTTACTGACCTCACATCTGACATGAGATACACACGTATTTGCATAACAACTGTAGCCAAATGGAGCCTGTATTAGTCCATTTTCATGCTGCTGATAAAGATATACCCAAGACTGGGTAATTTATAAAGAAAGAGGTTTAAAAGGGATTCACAGTTCTACATGGCTGGGGTGGCCTCACAATCATGGTGGAAGGCAAAAGGCATGTCTTATATGGCATCAGGCAAGAGAGTGAGAGCCAAGTGAAAGGGGAAACCCCTTATAAAACCATCAGATCTTGTGAGACTTATTCACTATGAGAACAGTATGAGGGGAACTGCCCCCATGATTCAATTATCTCCCACCAGGTCCCTCACACAACGTGTGGGAATTATGGGAACTACAATTGAAGATGAGATTTGGGTGGGGACACAGCCAAACCATATCAGAGCCTTTATGTCTTTTGTTACAGTTACATGTTGTTACATATTTTAGTACATGTATTTTTTATAACCCTTTATGAAGTTCTGTGGCATTCCTATTCTAATCTAACAAGTATACATGTGTATGTGTATATATATATATATATATATATAATTTGATGTTGAGATGTAAATGTTTATCATTAAAATTAGTTTGACCTTAGAAAGGAGCTTATCATCTTTTTAATAATGAAAGGCAGAAATAAAGGCTCGTAGGGAAAGAAGGGAGGAAATAGGGAAAATGAAGAAAAGAAACAGGAAGGAAGGAAGCGACTGGTTAACCATATGCCAATACAAGGTGCAGGAGACTTTTAAATATGTTCTCAACAATCTGAAAGGTCATAATTTTATCTCTTGTAACTTGAAGAATCTAAAATTAAGAAAGGTCATCTGCCCATGTCAAAGCCTAAATTAAGCTCCATCTGGCTCATCCCAGATGTTCTATTTGTCTTCGTGTCCCTGCAGTAGCTAGCACACTGGGGATAGTGAGTAAAAACACAAGGGAATTAAGAGCTCTTTGAAGGAGAGGAGGAAGTCAAGCTTTCCTCTTTATCCCCAGGATATTATATAAAGTGTTGAAGGAACTTCACCAAGTCCTCTCCCATATTACACTTCAGACATTTTAAGATAATAAAATAGAAGGCTTTCATCCCTGGGGGTTTTCAATGGTTGATTTTCCACTTCACCTTCCTTTCTAACCCCCTTCATCTCCTCGTTCTGCAATCAACATCTAACTTAGGTGGCTTCAAGTAACAGGTGGTGGTTGCTAGGATACTGTCAGTCACCAGCCTCAGAAATCCTGAATATGAACAGCAAATTTATTTCTATAGCTCTCATTTTTAGCCATTTTAGCATGTTGTGTTATATCAACATGAAACACATGAGTCTACATTACTTAATTCAAAGTGAGGCACCTTACATACATTCTTAGGTATAAAAATTTATATATAGGTTATATATAGGTGGCTGGGCACAATGACTCATGATTGTAATCCCAGCACTTTGGGAGGCTGTGGCAGGTGGATCACAAGGTCAGGAGATCAAGACCATCCTGGCTAACACGGTGAAACCCCACCTCTACTCAAAATACAAAAAATTAGCTGGGCGTGGTGACATGCACCTGTAGTCCCAGCTACTAGGGAGGCTGAGGCAGGAGAATCACTTGAACCTGGGAGGCAGAGGTTGCAGTGAGCCGAGATGACGCCACTGCACTCCAGCCTGGGCAACAGAGTGAGACTCTGTCTCAAAAAAAAAAAAAAAAAATATATATATATATGTATATATGTAGGCCAGGTGCGGTGGCTCACATCTGTAATCCCAGCACTTTGGGAAGCTGAGGCAGGTGGATCACGAGGTCAGGAGATTGAGACCATCCTGGCTAGCATGGTGAAACCCTGTCTCTATTAAAGGTGCAAAAAATTAGCCAGGTGTGATGGCAGGTGCCTGTAGTCCCAGCTACTCAGGAGGCTATGTATGCATAGGTATGCATATATACATACATGTATGCATGCATAGGTATGCATATATACATACACGTATGCATGCATATATACACGCACATACACGTATGCATGCATATATACACACACATGCATACACGTATGCATGCATATACACACACACACGCATACACGTATGCATGCGTATATACACACGCATACACATATGTATGCGTATATACGCATGCATACACGTATGTATATACACACATGCATACACGTATGTATATATACATATATACACACATATATACACGTATGTATATATACACATACACATACGTATATACGTATGTATACACATACATATATACACATATACGTATGTATACACATATATACACATGTATGTATACATATATACACATATGTATGTATACATATATACACATATGTATGTATACATATATACACATGTATGTATACATATATACACATATGTATGTATACATATATACACACATATATATATGTGTATATATATACACATATATGTAATGAAGTTCCAAATGGTCTTATTCTGTGTATCTCCAAAGGCACTCATTGTTGGAGTCGAGTCTGGGAGTGAAGCAGAAGATGGATGAGATGCATTTATACTTATAAAAATGAGGCTGAGAGGAAGTGCAGGGGACAAACTTAACCTCTCAATGAATAAGTTAGAGGAGGAAAAATTTTGCTTGTTAGGGGAGACAATATATTATAATGCCCTGGGGATATTGATTGGATATCAGTGGTGAGAGTATATCTACATTCACTATGTTCACGGAGGTTGGTGGTAGTGAGGGAATACTACATTTAAAAAGTAAGTAAAAATATTAACAACACTAACGTGGAGTAATGGAAGACAACCGCAAGACTGTAATCTTCATAGGGAGAGACTGTATCTGCATGTCTACCACTATATCCCCAGTGTCATGCATTGGACCAAAGCCTTAGAAAGTGCTCATTACTATCTGATGAATGAATGAGTGCATGGATAAAAGCCGAGAAGCAACAGCATGATTTTATCCATGATGGAAAGAGATTCCTTCCCCCAATCAGGACAGCAACTTCCTGAGGGTTATGTAACTAGAACCACCCCGAGGAAGGAAATACCAACATTCAGAAAGGCAGTCAAGGGGTGATAGAAAGACACTAAGCATGCTCAATATGTAGCAGCTGGAGAGCCATATGGGGGCAAAGAGGAAAATGATAATGGCTCTCCAAGAACATGTGCAAAGCCTCAAAAGAATTCTATCATCACAAGAAAGGGACCTGGGGCTAGAGTCCAGAATTACCTTGGTGAGGCCCAAGGCCTATGGCTCTTCCTAGGGAGAAGTATAAACACCGTATCTTTCATCTTTCAGGCTTGTGTGTCCTAGGAAACAAGTACATACATATTTAATTCGGTTAAAAATTACTTCCAATTGGCAGATGTTAGGATATTAGCTTCAGCACAGAAAAGTGGTATTAAAATATTCACTAAACACATCAATATGTTAAACCGTCTGTGGGCTTTAAAATTGTATTGTGTATTCCATTATGGAAATATGCATGCGATATGTTAGGTGAAGAAAGCAAAAACACAAAACCATGTGCACACACTGTTTACAGCTATGTTAAAATGTACAGTTATAGGATTTTAGGGAGAGAGACCAGATGATCATCGATAGAGATGCAAATATTTGGTATTTTAGTGTTTACTGAATATTTTTCCTGTAAATTTCTCTGTAGTAAACTTCATTATGTAGAAAGAGGGTGTTCCATCTAATCAGTCATAGCATGCATTAAATGGTATTTCCAGATGGGGATGGACTGTCTGTCACTCCCACTCTAACACAGAAGGACCATAATGTAAGTTATATGGCCTATAATGGGGGTTCTGTAGGACTCTATCACTGAAAATAAAATGATTTGCCAGCAGGCATACAGACTGAGGAAAACAGTATTAATAAACTTTAAAATGAGTTTTCCTAGATGAGGTTTATTGTCTTCCTATTTAGGTTATATTAAGTCACCTGTCAACCAGACACTGAAGTTCAATTTAGCAACATTATTAATTAGGTAGACCATTTCATAATAATATTTTCTTGCATTTCATTCAGGTCTCAGTGAATTTCACATTGTTCTCCTGCTGGTCATTTTGTTCTTAATAAAAGAATGAAGAAAGTTCCCGAGCTTCTAGTCTGGAAAGCAAATGAAAGGGGTACAATAGAAATACAATTAGCAGTGGTACTTTCCGTATTTCATCACTTTTCTGTAAACAGATGTTTTGTTAGCTGGCCAGTCTACAAGTGCATGAGTCATACAAGGAGCAGCATTACCGAAATCCTTTATGGCAAATAAAAACCAGCTCTTGTCTTGCAAAGACTCCTTCAGAAGCCTCACACATTCAAGGTCTTACAACATTTTTTATCCCTTCCCTACCTCTTGGCCCCATAGTCTTGAACACCCCTCTCATTTTTATCCCCCCTCAGGGGATTCAGAGTGAAGAGAAGAATTTTGGAAGAATTTTAGGAATTGGGTCAATGGAGTTTGTGTCTAGAAACTTCATGTTTTGACATACTGAGTGTATCTATACTTTTGACAGATATTTTCTACCTGAGATTTAGTGGGGACAAGAGAGTGTAACAATTTTTTTTTTTTTTTTTTTTATGAGACGGAGTCTCACTCTGTCGCCTAGACTGGAGTGCAGTGGTGTGATCTCAGCTCACTGCAACATCTGCCTCCTGGTTCAAGAGAGTCTCCTGCTTCAGCCTCCCAAGTAGCTGGGACTACAGGCATTCACCAACACACCCAGCTAATTTTTGTATTTTTAGTAGAGACGGAGTTTCACCATGTTGATGAGGTTGGTCTTGATCTCTTGACCTTGTGATCTGCTGAGAGCGTAACAATTTATAGACACTTGACACTGTTAGATTCAGCTTCACTCATAAGTTGTCTGACCAACCGTTTTGGACAAGAGGCTCTGAGTTTGGAACACAAAAACAAGATAAAGAGGAGAGGTCCTGTATTCTTTTTTTTTTTCTCATGATCGAAGATGTGCATGGGGGTTGGTGGTTGAGGAGTGGACAGAGAGGTGTCAAAGAAAGAGTGGAGGTAGAGAGGAATGCTGGGAAATCTCAGCTCAGGATGATTAGTGTCACTTGATCTCAGAATACCTGTCTTTCAATAGGGTGTAGGTTGGTGACATGGTTTGGGTCTGTGTTCCCACTCAAATCTCATCTCAAATTGTAATCCCCATGTGTCGAGGGAGGAACCTGGTGGGAGGGAGGTGATTGGATCATGAGGGTGGTTCCCCCATGCTGTTCTCGTGGTACTGAGGGAGTTCTCATGAGATCTGATTGTTTAAAAATGGCAGTTTTGCCCACATCTCTCGCTCTCCTGCCACCATGTAAGACAGGTCTTGCTTCCCCTTCACCTTCCACCATGATTGTAGGTTTCCTGAGGCCTCTCTAGCCATGCAGAACTATGAATAAATTAAATGTCTTTTGTTTGTAAATTACCCAATCTCAGGTGATATCTTTACAGCAGTGTGAAAAGGGACTCGGAAAATGCAAATTAAGTCAAAGCTGTCCTCAGCCCAACCCCCTGTGACTCCAGGGCAACTGTAAGTCCTGCTTCAAGAGGAACCTCATCCAACTTGACATTTTAAAATCCTTTCTGTTTTGGCAAGAATTAGAGTTTTATGGGCTCACTCAAAAGTCATAGCCCTACAATTTTTACTTCTTCCAAAGCTTTGGGGGGACCCTCTCCAAAGAATAACTCTACTCATTGAACTTTCTCACTAAACATTCAGTCCTCCAAACTTTTGCTTGGTGTTTTCAAGTTTATCTCATTAAACGACTGCATTGCTGATGCCTGAGCCACCTGCCACTGTGGATCAGACCCAGCTTTACTACCACTTCACAAGTGTCATATCAAGAGAACTCTCCAGCCCTCTCAGCAGACTGATCAAATCATGTGATACAAGTTTCCAGGCTGGCCTTCTTTATGGCTGCGTGGGGCAAAAGATTATTCAAGAATTGCCTGAAGAGTTCAAGCTGTTCACAAGCCATTACCAAGGGTTGAGGGCCCCATAAAGAACTGTAAAAAGGAAATCCCATTGTTATAACAGAAGGCCAGTGTTGCATCTTATTGGCTACCCCCATCCAACACATTCAGGCCTGATTAGCAAAGAGGCTTTGGCTAGGAGCTACAGTGCCTTGGAATTGATTTTGCAATTAAGCAACCTTGGCAGTACTCAGCACAGCAGGTGCCTGATTATTTAGGCCCGGTTCAAGTTAAATTACCAAAAACCATGATCAATAATCCATATTGGACTTATGTTGGACCACTGAGGAGAAAATACTTTTCAATTTTGACAGATTTCCTCAAAATAGCTTGCAGTGTTCACCATTTTTCTTCAAACCTTCTTCCATCTGCAGTCATCACAGCTCTGTGGCAAAGACTACATTCACCTCCACTGAGCTTAGGGAATTAGTTACCAAGATTCGTATCCAATCTGTCTCATCATCATATCTCACTGTCCACAGACACATGGTGTAGCTACATTCATGGAGCATCACACCAAGGAACCTACCTAATTTTACAAACAAACAACTCTTTCCTCACTCCACCTCCAATGTCCCTACTTTTTTACAACTCTACTCTCCACCTTAACCAGATGATCCCTAGTATGGGTCTTCATGTTCCCTACTGTAACTTCAATCCGAGTTTCACAGCTTCAAAAGCAAATATGTATACATCAAAAGCAAGTGCTTTGACATAAAATAACATTAAGAAATTCTTATAATTTCAATGTTTTTATTATTATTCTATTACGCTTACCTGCAATTTGTTGTCAGAGGGTTTAACTTAAATTCACAGTCACTTTGTAAAGTTGTAACATTTTTCTATGGCTGATAAAAGAGAAGCCTTTGAGTTGTGCTTATTATTATTTTCCTTTATGTAGCTTACAAGCAATGACAAATTGGTAATGACTGTCTGGATTGCTGAGATATGAAGAATTCAGAGGACATTTCCAATCTGGGAGAAAGAATTCCAGGAAAGATTGTGATGTCTATTGTTGGCTCAGAGGGAGAACTTTGAGTATACATGCCACATATTTACCATTTTTACCTTAAATTTCTCACAAATAATTAGTTTTAAATGTTTTATTCAATAATACAATATTATTACAAGAATCTAGATGAGAAGTGAGCAAACTATAACCTGTGGGCCAATTCCAGACACTCTGTGTTTTTGTAAATAAAATTTTATTGAATGTAGTCAATCACATTTATTTGCATGTTAGCAATGTTGAATGTTGAAAAGTTGTGATAGAGAGTGTAGGGCCCACAAAGTGTAAAATATTTGCTATCTGGACCTTCACAGAAAAAAATTACACCTCCTGATCTAGATCTAACCTCAACATACTGCTTGATTTCTTTCTCCATAGACCTAATAGTTTAGGTCACTTAATTCGCTGTTGCTGGTTCAACCCCACTTGGTCTTTGTTCAAATGAACTTAATTAAAAAGCTCAGGTATCTGAGCATCAGTTTAACTTCTTGACCTAAGGAGACCTTATCTCCTACACTGTAATAATGGGTAGCTGTCCATTTTCTGTAACTCAGTTGCCATTTGGTATTCTAGTTCCTACAAGTGTGGAGAATTAACAGATGCCCCCCACCACACACACTGCCCTTCTATTTCGATCTTTCAGATCCCTGTCACCTATCTGAAATCCAAAAGGCCATCCTTCACAATTATAATGATTACCAACTACTCCTGCATATAAAATCACCTCAAAACCCTATGGCTTCAAACAACAATCAACAATTAGAATTCATGTGTCCATGGGGCAGCTACTCTGGACTGGGCTTATTATAGGTCTGTGGGTCAACCAGGAACTCTGCTTCAGGCTGAACTTTTGCTGGTGCAGTTTAATTGGGCAGCTCTGCTCCACCTTTCTTTCATCATCCTCCTGCTAAAGGATGGGCTAGTCCAGGCACATTCTTGTCCTGGAAATGTTCTAAGTCCAAAAGGGAAAGCTCAACCGCACAAATGATTTTCAAGTCTCTGCTTGCTCATGTCTGCTAACATTGCCCCAAACAAGCACAAGGCCAAGCCCAGAGTCAAGGGGTAGAAACAAAGCCCTATTTGTAGATGGATGTCTACAAAGTTACATGGCAAAGGGCACAGAAAGAAACCATTAATGCAATTCACAAATATGCTCTCAGAAGAATCCAATAACCTGTCTCTCAGGTGACCATCTCTAATATCTCTATCAAACTGATCCAGAGCTAAACAAAACCATCAGCATATACAGTATAGGAAACAAAGGCAGGGTGCCATGCCAACTCTCTTGATGCCAAATTCCAAAGCATGTATGAGAATAGGGAGAAAAAAGAATTACATCTTAACCTAAATTCCAGCATCAGCAATAATATTCTGAAACACAAGAGACTTTTAGAAGAAGTTGCTCTTCCATGTGAAGCCCACCTGCCCAGAAGTAAGAGCCACACCCTTATCTCACAGTACATATAAGTGAGATGATGACAGTAAGCCATCTGGTAGAGCGGGTGATACTGCATCAATAGATGTAGTCAAAAACTGCTAGGTTTTGTGAATTTTTATCTTGAGATAATTGTAGATTCACATGCAGTGTAAGATACAGTATAGAGAGATACTGTATACTCCTCACCCACTTTCCCCTAATGGTAAACTCTTTTAACATTGCAGTATAATATCACAACCAGAATACTGACATTGACACAATTCACCAACCTTATTTAGATTTTACTAGTTTTACATGCATTCTCGTATGTGTGTGTGTGTTTATTTTTATGCATTTTTATCACACGTGTAGCTCTGTGTAACCATTACCATGATTAAGATGGCGAGATTCATAACAGTTCCATCAAGCATCTATTTTTTACTAGTTGAAGGCCAGTGAATCCTGTATAGGAGCCCAGAATCCCCTTCATTGTAGGATTTTTCAATAGTCTCAAACATTTGGTTCATGTCATGCAGTCATAGCCTCTGTCAGACACAGGATATTTGTCTCTTTTTAAACAGGTAATTGCCTGTTAAATGAGTCACGTAACTACTCTCCTCTCAAGTGACCATGGAGTGCTTATTCAGTGTGTATCCTCTTACAAATCTAATAAGAGCTGTGTAAAATGAATTAAAAAGTGTTTCACTGAAATGCTATCTCAAGGAAACCCAGCTCTGTCCATTATATTTGAAGCCGTGAAAGAATCTGAAACACATTGATGAGTGAGACCCAGTTAGATATTTTCTAAAATGAGATTGCTTCAGATTTGCTATTGCTGATCTCATCACAAATGATTCTTTGGCCATACTTGTTGTCTTGGCTCTGAAAGGCCAATTAATGAATTTCTAAAACAAATGACTTGGATCCTGGATTCTTACAGAGGTTTCATAAATGAAAGATGTGACAATGAGCTTTAAAAGCACAGAATTTCACAGAACTCATTACCAGGGAAGGTGCTATGTGTCTTTGCTCGGACTCTCCTTCTGATTTTTTTTTTTTTTTTTTTTTTTTTTGAGACAGAGTCGCTCTGTTGGACTGGAGTGCAGTGGATCTTGGCTCACTGCAACCTCCACCTCCCGGGTTCAAACGATTCTCTTGACTCAGCCTCTCGAGTAGCTGGGACTGCAGGTGTGTGCCATCACACCCAGCTGATTTTTGTATTTTTAGTAGAGACAGGGTTGCACCATGTTGGTCAGGATGTTCATGATCTCTAGACCTCGTGATCTGCCTGCCTCAGCCTCCCAAAGTGCTGGGATTACAGGCATGAGCCACCGTGCCCAGTCTCTCCCTCTGATTTTTGTGTGTAAAGATGCCAGAAAAATGTGGTCTTGACAAGAAGCATTTATGAACCTGAAGCTGTATGCCCATCTAGTATGTGTTGTATTAGGACTTAGAGGAATGTACAAAACCCACAACTCCATACAATGCAGCCTACTGTGCTGGATATAATCATAGAATAGTAAATCCTGGAGGACTTTCTATTCAAGGGGTTTATAATGTTTTTAGCATTAGAACTTTCTGCTCAAATGTATCCTTTTAAAATACATTTTAAAGGTTATACATGGACATAGTCCAAAGAATCACAGAGTCCTACAAGACTTGACTTGGTGTAAAAGGTAGCAGACTGACTTAGAATTAAACATTCTTGAGTTTGTTAAGTCCCCAGTCTCTCATTTCTTTTTGCTCTTGTATTGTTCTTCGCTCTCTTGGCCTGTCTCTTGGTCTGTTCTCTTATGCCTTATATTACAAAATCAAACAATCAAACCTTTCTTGTCATTTCTGCAAGGTTCTGGAAAGAAGTAGAAAAATAATTATGTTTATACTGCTATCATTTACCGAAAAGCAAATGTAACCTTCTGAATCCCTAAATCCCAAAGACTCTCTGCTTATCAGGCATTCATCTTATCCCTTCAGAAGCCACTTGAGTCATCTCTTACCAAAGTTTTAAAAGCTTCTTGAAGTATTGGTTGAAAAAAAAAATACAGTCATCTAATCTCAGCTTCATTTTGTAGATAAGCAAACTAAGACGCAAGTAAAATAAGAGTAGACAGATTTATACTGTGAATCACACCTTCTCTTCTTACCAGGTGCTCTTTCTATCATACCACATTGCCTTTACTTAAGGCAGAAAACAATGGAATTACTGGAAACATTATGACAGTGGTCTAGACAATCTAGCCATTCATCACTTATTCTCTCATTCAACAAATTTGGACACCTGCTCTGCACCAGGGATTATATTTGGCACTGAGGATAAAGTAACAAATATAACAGGCATGAGCTTTTCTTTACTCGGGTCTACATTTAAAGATGCAGAGGTCACTATCTGGGAGTTTGCAGGCTAGATTTGGCCAGCAGCTGTGCTTTATTTTGCCTACCCATCATTTGATAAAAAATAAAAATAAATTTATGCCAATATTCATAAGTTGAGAATATCGTATTAAAGGCAATCTGGAAATCTGTCTTCTCTTGAAGAATGATAATGATCTGGAAAGACTGGGCCTTTAGTTTCTACTTGACATTAGTGTGAGATGTAGCAGTCCCTTTAGACTGAGCATGCACCGCTGGTGTAGCCCAGATCCCACCAGTACATTTCCCTCCTTTACATTATCTGCCTTGCCCCTGTAGAAACTGGAATTTGTCACTTTTTTTCTAGTGATTTTCAAATTATTCTCTGTGGAATCTTAGGAGTTCTGATGAGGGCCTCAGCTGGTCAGATACAGAAGGGCTTCTGTTTTGAGAGCCCCCAGCTAAACGGAGGTGGCCAGCAACTCTCTCCTAACTGAAAACGAAGGGACCTGGACATGAGTGTGGAAGTATGCCTTTCACGGAATACTTGTGGACCTGGTGGACAGCCTAATGCCTCATTTTTCAACCCATGAAAGGAAGTCCCTCACGTGGGAAACTTGTTTATACTGGAAGATGCCCTTGTAGCTCTTGTGTGACCCTTGTGCAACTGCCTGACCATTGCTCTAGCAATAAGGACTGTCCCAGTCACGTGATGCAGGAATGAAGAGTCAGAGAGAGAGAGTGAGTGCACAGATTGAGGCAACTAGCAGTATATATAAGGGAATAGGATGCATATCACTTTAAGTTCATGGGCAAAGATTAGGTTGGTGCAAAAGTAATTGCATTTTTTTTTTGCTTTTTTTTTTTTTTTTGCACCAATTTAAAAATAAGCACCTGAATGGTCCCTTTAAAGGAAGTTTCTGGGAAACCAGATGAAAGAGATGCCTCTAAGTTTTTATCTCTGGCCATAGGCTTGAGCCATCTGGGTGTAGTGTAGAACTGGAAACTGTGAAGAGTGACTGAGCTCTACTTACGGCATGAAAAAGCTAAACTTGTATTGAAAATAGATGTCCCAGCACTTTGGGAGGCTGAGGCGGGTGGATCACAAGGTCAGGAGTTCAAGACCAGCCTGGACAAGATGGTGAAACCCCGTCTCTACAAAAAATAGAAAAATTAGCTGGGCGGCTGTAATCCCAGCTACTCAGGAGGCTTAGGTAGGAGAATCACTTGAACCTGGGAGGCAGATGTTGCAGTGAGTGGAGATCGTGCCACTGCACTCCAGTCTGGGTGACAGAGCAAGACTCTGTCTCAAAAAAAAAAAAAGAAAGAAAGAAAAGAAAGAAAGAAAATAGATGTCAAGGCAACATAAAATTATAAGAATTCATTAGAGGTTCCTAACTCAGGCCTAATGGATTCTAACAGAAAGACTCTGCTAGGCTCTTCCCTATTTTACATATTAGGCATCCATTTAAGGATTCTCTTTCACTAATGTATTCTGCTGAGGGGAAAAACAATTGAGTCCCGCTGTCTTGTAAGCGTTTTAGTAGGTAGTATCGACAGTAATTGCTGTAGAGATAGGAAAGAAACCAAACTCCAGTATTTGATTCAGGTTTTAAGGAGGGAATAGGGTCAGAACTAACCCAAGGATAGGCCTGATAGAAGACAAACATTTAAGATGGAGAAAAATAACCTTTGTCTTTACTAAGCAGCAAAAGGAACCAGCTGCTCTTCTCAGAAGGAAATGTGATACAAACATAGGCTACCTCATGTAGTGTCAAATATGTTAACAATATATACATAAATGGTTCCTAATCGCGAAGATAATTTTCAAAGCATGAGAACAAGAAGATTAAGAAAAGCCCACAAATTGAACTTGTCATTGTCAGCTAGATAGGTGGACTCTCAAATACTTTTTCCAAATAACTGTTCTGTTTGTACATAAATACAATAAAATAGGAGCTCATTTTCTAAGGAGCTTGGTGAAAGGGTGTGTGTATCTGGACAAGAGATTATGACTTTATTTAAATGAAACACACACACTCAATAAAGATCAAGGAAGATGTGGCTGATTTTAATTAAGATGAATTGTACCTAGTACACCCTCACTACTGGTACACAACCACTCCTGTTCAAAGAAATACAATATAATTTGTATTTTTATATTTTAGAAAATCAGGCTTCTCAAATATTTTAAAGATGAGGAGCCATTTAGTTGAATATTGCATTAAAATGTAAATATTATTTTCCAGCTTTTCTACTTTTAGCATTTAAATTGCCAGGTCTCTCTCACATAGAGACAATTGCTTATCCCATTATAAGCTTGATTTTTAAATACTGAGATCTGCCTACGTAGCAGTTTGTCTTTTTAATTCTTTTCTTCATTACTTCCAGGGCATAGCATAGAATTATAAATGGTTTTAAATCACACCTAACTCAAAAAGCCCATAATCACAAGACATCTTCTTCTACCTCTTCTACCTGTGTAGCAGTAGAAAAACACACTCAGGTTCTCTTTCATGGATTCACATATTTTTACAGTAATATCTGCATGTTAAAATTTACAGAAAGTTCACATGGAGGTGCTCACTTGAAACTACAAACTTCCAAGCTAAAAAGAGTATCTTCATTTAAAAAAATGTCAAAACTAATTTTTCCAGGGACTAAATGACTTGTCCAAGGTTGTATGGATCTTAGACCTGGGTTCATTTGTTGGCTCTGATTTGGGTCCCTAACTTCCCTCAAGTGTTAAATAGGTACTGAGAGTGTAGCAACCACATAGGGGTGTTAAAAAGACCAAATGAGATAAATTAAGGAAAGGCTTAGCATAGAAATGGTACCTAGCAGGGGCTTAATAAATGCTCCTTAGAAGTAGTAAAGGGATTTCAACTTGATTACCAAGCATTGCATCTAATTGCCTCTCCTGCTTCCTATCCTTTGATGTTGCAAACGCGTTAAAGAATCCAGGAATGGGCCGGGCGCGGTGGCTCACGCTTGTAATCCCAGCACTTTGGGAGGCCGAGGCGGGCGGATCACGAGGTCAGGAGATCGAGACCACGGTGAAACCCCGTCTCTACTAAAAATACAAAAAACTAGCCGGGCGTGGTGGCGGGCGCCTGTAGTCCCAGCTACTCGGAGAGGCTGAGGCAGGAGAATGGCGTGAACCCGGGAGGCGGAGCTTGCAGTGAGCCGAGATTGCGCCACTGCACTCCAGCCTGGGCGACAGAGCGAGACTCCGTCTCAAAAAAAAAAAAAAAAAAGAAGAATCCGGGAATGTGTTCAGATTGAACATGGCCCAAAATTGCAGTCACTCATGCCTTGTGGCTTACTGAGTTAGCCAGGGAAGTGATGGTGACAAACCAGAGCTACGGGATCATTGGGGCGCATACTTGGGTTGACTTCATGAAAGTTCTTCAAAACTTTGTTCATTTGCGAGGAAACATAGAATAATAAAAACACAGATTACAGGCTCATAAATGGTCATCTTACAAAAATCCACTGCATGTTTGAGTCCCTTCAACACTAATTCTGGTGGTTGTGCATTTTGTGCATGGTCTCTTCTAGAGATGGGAAACTCCTGCTCCTTGGGCAGTTCACTCCCACACAGATGGTTCTGACAATGGAAAGATGTTCATTAAATGGGGGGAAGTTCTATCACAAAGTCCATTTGTGCTGGTTGGAATAAATTAAATTCCTCTTTCTAAAGACATTCTTTTGAAATGTGAAAACAGTTCCACTGACTCATTGTTGAATGATAGCCAAGTAATTCAACAATTTCTCTTTAGACTTGGAAAAAGAAGAGCCTCACATTCCTGGCCAGTTTTCTCTGAATGCCGACTAGTGTATCCTTATCATTTGTTTAATATAATTTTAACTTTTACTTTAGAATAAGGGGGGTACATGTGCAAGTTTATTACAAAGGTATATTGTGTGATGCTGAGGTTTGGGATATAACTGAACCTGTCAGCCAGGTAGTGAGCATAGTACCCAATAGTTTTTACACCCTTGCTCCCTCCCTCCCTTCCCACTCCAGTAGTCCCCAGTGTCATTGTTGCCATCATTATGTCCATGAGTACCTAATGTTTAGCTCACACTTATAAGTGAAAACATGTGGTATTTGGTTTTCTATTCCTGGGTCAATTTGTTTAAGATAATGGCCTCCAGATGCATCTGGTTTGCTACAAAAAAACATGATTTTGTTGTTTTTTATGGCTGCATATATTTCACAGTGTATATGACTTTTTAAATCCAGTCTACTACTGATGGGCACCGAGGTTGATTCCATGTCTCTGCTATTGTGAATAGTGCTGCAATGAACATATGAGTGCATGTGCCTTTTGGTAAAATGTTTAATATTCTTTTAAATATATACCCAGTAATGAGATTGCTGGGTTGAATGGTAGTTCTTTTTAAAGTTCTTTGAGAAATCTCCAAACTACTTTCCACAGTAGCTGAACTAATTTACATTCCCACCAACAGTGTATAAGCATTCCTTTTTCTCCACAGCCTCACCAGCATCTGTTGTTATTTGACTTTTCAATAGTAGCCATTCTGACTGGTGTGAGACAGTATCTCATTGTGGTTTCGGTTTGCATTTTTCTGATCATTACTAACATAGGAAACATCATTCTGGATTATCAGCCTTGGGAAAGAATTTATAACTAAGTCCTCAAAAGCAATTGCAACAAAAACAAAAATTGACAAGTGGGACCTAATTAAACTAAAGAGCTTCTGCACAGCAAAAGGAGCTATCAACAGAATAAACAGTCTACAGGATGGGAGAAAATATTTGCAAACGATGCATCTGACAAAGGTCTAACATCCAGAATCTATAAGGAACTTGACAAGACTAAACAAATAACCCCATGAAAAAGTGGACAAAAGACATAAACAGACACTTCTTCAAAGTAAAGACATACAAGTGGTCAAGCTTGCTATTTTTTATAGTTCATGCTCCAAACTGAGAACAGACCCATTAGTGTGATATAAAGTACACCTTCTTTGTGCTTAGTTCTATGCTTTGATCAAGGCAGTCTGTTAGTGACTATTCTTGACTCCCATTATGCTTACATAAGGCAACTCACATGTGTAAGGCAACTGTCTTTCTCTTTTTTTTTAAGTACTGGACAACACTCCTGGGTGACATCTCTCTAATCCTTTACTCACATCATGAAAATTGAGAGATATAAAGTATCATAGATACTAAGTAGTCCAAAGGTAGAAAACTAGCCCGCAAACCCAGTTGATTTGGTATGCACGGATTTGGCATGCATGATGTCTTAAAGACAAATTGAAGCCCATTTTCAAGAGCTGCATACACTGGCACCTTCATCAGGGCAGTAAGAAGACTTGTAATCCTGAATGACCACAATCACCCGGAGCTGTCTCTGCTATCTATTTAGACCAAGCATGCTTGTTCCAGGTGCTCACAACTGACCCCCTTCACTGACTTCCATTACCTGCCTGCTCCCTGAATGAGTCAGCAGACCCATAGCGGTTTCAAGGATATGCATCTGATTTCCCTCTGCCTCCTCAACTTTTCTCTCATTCGCAGCCTGCCTTCACTTCTAGTTTCACTTACCTACCTAAAGGCCCTCTACAAGATCAAATCCAGTTCTGTTGCTGAAACTCCATCTATAAGTGCTGATGACTCTACATTTGGCCATTCTCTCAAACTCTAGAATAGTCCTTCCAGTTGTCCCTCTTTCCCCAGCCATTTCTGTGCTTGTCTTTTCTGTGTGTGTGTCTACCTTTCCACATTCGTGTCTTACCCAGCTCATCCAGAACCGTTCCTCTGGTTTCTGCTCTGTCCTGCCATCTGTGTCTGGACTTTGCTTTGTATATCTTCTCCTTGGTTGTCCAGAATGACCTAGTTTTGCCTCTGCCCTCGTCATTTCTGTGATTGTAGCTGTGCTCTGTATTTTCTCCCTTACAGGACAGAAGTTCCAATTTCCTTCTACTTTCCTCCACATCGGTCACATCCTCTTTCAATACTGGCTCCTGTTTCTGTTCTCTAACCCACTGGTTTTCAAGTCAGGTTCCCAGACCAGCATTAGCACCAGCTGGAAACTTGTTAAAAATACAAATCCTTGGGCCCCACCCCAGACTTACTGAATCAGAAACTCTAGGGACAGGGCTAAGCCATCTCAATGTGATAAGCCTCCCTAACGATTTTGATTCCTGAGTTTGAGAATCACTGCGCTCCACCCCAGCAGTTCTTAGCTTTCCTTGATATCTGAATCTCCTGAGAAGGTTTTTAAAATACTTATGTCTGGGCACCACTCAAAAACAATTAACTCAATTTCTCTGGGGGTGGGCCCAATTAGGGATATAGTTGTAGAAGCTCTGCAGGTAATTCTAATGTAGAATCAGCGTTGCCTCTAGCCTGCCAAAATGTTTCCTTTCTGCAGCCTTGACTTGGTCCCTCTGTCTGTGAAGCTCTGCCTCCACTCCACAGGTCTTGTTTTCTCTTCATTGCCATCAACTAAGAAAACCCTTCCCTGGCCATCCTAAATCCAAGCATCCTCCCCGCCCCAGACACTTTCTGTCACTTTATCCTGTATTGTCTTACTTGTACTAATCTCTAATATTTGAAAAATCATTCATTTACTTATTGGCTCTACTAGAAAATGAACTGCAGGGGACCAATGACTGTTCCTTTCAAGGCTGCATCCTAGCTCCCTAGAACAATGCCAGCACACGTAGCAGCTCGGGATATATTTGTTGCATGAAAGAACAAACAACACACACACAAACACCCCAACACCACATGCTGCTTATTCCAAACCCTGTGCTTTCAATGCTCTAGTTTTCTTTGCCTAAAATTTTGTTCTTTTCTTTGCATTATCTTTTATTTTATAATTAGCAGCATTCCCAAAAAGGTCTAGAACATTTGCTTCAATTCTTCTTTATCCAAAATAAATTCTTCATTTCCTAACATCATGTATGATGTAACTAATGTTTCACTTCTTTAAAAAATGTGCAGTGGATACTCACCTCGGACGTGCGTGGCAGAAACACATAGACGAAGCTTTAGGTCTCTTTCTGTTCGCTTCGTGGTGTGGATGAAGTGAGCTGCTGGGGACACAGGAGTAGATACTTTCTGAAGTGAATTGACTTGAGGAAAGGAAAAAAGCTTTCAGTCAATAGTTTTAAATGCCAAGGGACCATTGAAGAGAGAGCAAGAATAAAAACAGATACAGGAAAGAGCATATCGTTCAATAGAGAGATTGAATCTTAAAAAAAAAAAAAAAAAAAAAAAAAACAAAAAAACAAGGGCTAGGGTGTCTAATGCATGTCCATATATTGGGAATACCTTAGTGGCTGCTATTTCCAGTTGGTCCCTCTTACTATGCCAGCACTTTTGAAGACCTAGGTCTGGACAGAAATACACCTGTACCCCTTAGCCATCCCTTCCCTTTCTCTCTTAAACTGTATAGAAGACTGAAACTAGCATTCGCATCAAGGAAAGCTGGAACACCACAGGCAGCCATTGATTGCAAGTAAGCTGCTACAGAAACTCCCCTTTTATGATGCTACATTATCTCTATGAGAGCAATCAGAGCGATCAGCTGGAAATCCCTCAACACTGAGAAGGAACTGACTGGCTCACACACTGCTTCTCCTTGAAATAGCTTGCTGGGAGACCAGTAGGGCTCTTCAGCACAAATCAACATCCTAAGGGATTGATGTGTTCCTCCCTAGGAGGGAATGCTTGCTGACTGCTGCTGGACAAAGCCAGAGAGGGGACAAAGCCTTTAAATGATGATTAATACATTGGGATTAGTATACATTTGTCTTGTATCAGTCCAGGCAGTGTCTTCATTTTCATAACTTAGGAATCCTAATAAACCAGAGGTTAAATTACTTAGACATATTTACTCTTAGTCACACATTTTTATGCTTGAAGATCTAGGCTTGGCCCGACAAAGCTATGATGAGGCTTAAAACCATTTTACCTCTCTTTACTCCAACTTCTTTCTATAATCTGGACATTCAGAGGGTTGCTTCCCTAAAATCAAGTATTGTAGATGCATAAGTGTCTTTATTTATCTTGGCTTTATTCACGCACCAGCTCTGCCGTCCACACCTTTAATTCGCTCCTTCATCCCAAGAACTTGAATTTTCCAATGCTGCCTACTGGATGTCTATAAGCTTTCCCTTTAGGCCTACCCTCTCCTGTAACACTCCAGTTTCCAAACTTCATCTGGCTACTTTCCTGGGCCAATTTCTTTAAAGCAAGGATCTTTGCTAGAGTTAACTTGATAACCTAATTTGCACTTTGTTGATGATCTAAGTACCTTGATCTGTTACCTTTCCAAGTACGTAACAGACATGCACTGACAGAGGTGTCTGAAACTCTGTAATTCAAAGACTAAAAATAGGAACTTTTAGCAGTTTTGGATATCAGAGAAATGGGAAGATTTGGTCAGTGGGCAAGGGCAAGTCAAGTGGTGGTGGTGTCAGTCACAACAGAGGGGCCATCTCCATTGTGTCCTCTTGGAAGAGACCTAATTAACATAACCCTATTTGCTTCACCCCATGCACAGCAGCAATGCATAATTCTTACACACTCCTGCAGCTAGAGACACTGGCCCAGCCAGACTGGGAGACAACGGCTTTTTTAGGTTCATAGAGAGGAAATGTAGAGAAAGTGAAGAGGGAGGACAAAACCACCAGTTTGGAGACCTAGAAGATAAACTTAGTCTATCTTCTGAACATTTTTTTAATTCATTGAAATAAGTTATAGAGAGTGACTTCAGGCACAGTTCAGTTCAATTTAACAGATATTTACTGACTGCTAATGCATAATTAATAGGGATAATAATAAATTACTAATCAACAACACTGAATTAGCACTTACCTTGTATGATGCACTCCACTGAGCATTTTACATGGATTATTTCAATAGTAATTTCATCAGCCTTGTTGTGTGATAGGCAGTGACATGCTAGTTAACAGGCTCTCTGAGGAGAAAAAAATACCCTAATTTGTAGCATCTGCTTATTACTATGGTGTAAACATTCCTAGCATAGATAATTTAAAGCTACCAATAGCTCACAAAATTTCTGAGTATATTAAAGTTGGCCCACAAAATTCCTATTTAACAATTGGGTCTCCTAGCTAGTAGAAGCTGTTTCCAGCACACCACTGGTGGTAGATATCTTTACTTTCCCATTTGTTAGGGTGACCAGGTCCTCCTAGTTTGCCTGGGATTTTCTTGGTGTTAGTATGTGTTTAGGAAAACCCCTCAATTCTGGAGGAACTGAGATTGTTGGTCACCCTACCCTTTTGCCCTCATGAATATGATTATTGCCCTTATAAAAGAGGCTTCAGAGGGCTGCCTTGCCCTTTCCACCATGTGAAGATGCAGCTAGAAGCTGCATCTATGAATCAGAAAGGGGGGTCCTCACCAGACACCAAATCTATTGATGCCTAGATCTTGGACTTCCCAGCCCTCAGAACTGTGAGAAATAAAGCTACCCAGTTTGCCATGTTTCCTGCTATTTTGGTACAGTAGCTCAAATAGAGTAGACCACCGTTGTACATATGAAGAAATCGGGAATTTAGAGAAACATGTCCAATATCACACACGACTGTTTGCAGGACTTACAAGTTTGATTACGCAGCCTGTGAGCATCACTACAACAGACAACAAGCTTTCATTCTTCATTTGAGAAGATCAGCCATAAGTGCAAAAACTATAAGAGAGGACACACACATGCACACATACACACATGCACATTTCATGAAAACATAAAAACTAAATTGATTTATGGCATTATTAAAGTATATTATATGTATCTAAGAGAATGAACTACAGCCTTGCCCAGCTGATTGCTTTATCGAATTCAAGGATTTAGCTCAGTGTCATTTTATTGAGATCCCCTGAAAGGAATTGTCCACAGTCTTCTAGCACCTGCACTAATATCATTTACATAAATCCTCCATATTATGCAGTGGGTACAGATGAAGCCAGGCTCTGCTTCTCAGCACACAAGCACAGCACTGAGAGCAACGCTACATCTTTTAACATCCTGGGAAATTTTATAAGTGAGGAAATTTGCCTTTTCTTAATATGCACTGTTGAATACAAGCTTCATTAACTATAACATAATCCCTCATTTTAGAAAATCATTTCAATGATTATTCCTAATGAGTATCAAGATATTTATATGAAAAGTAGAGCTTCTTTCCTTCCAAATTGAAACTCATGAACTCTAGTATATCCTTTAATTAGAATACCCTTCAAGAATAAGTCTCATGAATAATCATGTTAATGTTCCATTATTTGCTAAGTAAGATGAAGATCTGTTTGGAAACTTTACATTTTGTTTTTCCATTTCTAATAGAGGTTTTAATAAATATTATTTGTAAAAAGCCAGATGATTTATTTAGATCATAGTGAACATCACTTTTGACCCTATAGACCCCTTTTAATGGGTAAAATAAATTATCTGCTACATAGAAATGAGTTATCCCATTTTGTAAAATGCCATAAAATTCTGAAAGCATTAAAAGAGTGCAGAATGACATTAATTTACCCAAGCAATGTTCCAGAAGAGTTGGTTTAAGACAAATACATAACATATAAAAATAGTGATTTTCAGCACTCATGAACTATCTTAAATATCTTAAAAGTTTTCCAGAAACTTCCCAAATGCTTAAAAAAATCTAATATATACCACACCCCATTAACTTCAAAAAATAAGTATATGCCAATTTGGGCTTTTGTGTGCTAGAGAGAGACAAAAAATGAAGAAAGAGAATATGTTTAAGTTGGGACTCACAAAATAGTAACCAGAAATAGATTTAAATTTTATTTCTCAGGGGGCCTTATGTCCCTGAGGTTTATTTTACTCTAAAATTGCAAAAATCTAATAGTGCAAAAGAGATTTAGAAAAGAAAACTTACAGAATATTAGATCTGATCCTTGGGGGTGAATGTCATCTAATTCAAGTAAGTAGCAAAAGAACATATGTGAGGACAGGAGGGTAAGGAAACCTGGGAAGAAAGAATATCTTTCCAATATAAATCATGAATTTTATGTTTTGCATTAAAAAGGCATCTGCTATTTTTGTTTGTTTTGCTTAATGGTCCCGAATTAAAACTGATATCACTGACCTCACACATCTGATTTCAGAAAACTTGTTAATAACAAGATACTATCACATTAAAACATGTTAACAGTTCTATTTCTGGGATTGTTCAGGATTAGTTTTACCCATATGCTAAAACATATTGGATGGTCCAGAATCAGAGGTTATCACCTGAATTCAGATTTGGGCTTTAGGACCATTGTACCTCCAAATTTTATGCAAATATTTTTCTAGGAGAATTGTTGAAATCTCTTTTCATTTTCTCATGGCAGTGAGAAATTCAACAAAATTGAAAACTCTCTGGTAAGACTCTCTGGCATATGATCTCATCAAATAATTTCATATTTATGTATTCTTATTCCATACTTGATTGCTTAAAAGATATACAATGAAGTTAAAATAAGTCCTTATCACTTTTTTACTATATTTTAAGCTTATGATATAAAGCTCAAAAATTGAAGCACATAGAATGATTCTAAATGTAAGAAATTCCCAAATAATTATGTTAATGTACTTGTTATACTTCTGAACAATATTCTCAAACCACACCACACATGTTACTAAGTTTGATTTTTATTAATGGTAGAGGTGGCGTTTGGTCAGAGGAAATTATTTATATAACATGATTTTAGGGAAGCTGTGAAGGTATTTCTGAGCCCACAAATGCCGACGACTTTCCTGGGCTGGAACTTCTATTATAGATCCCTTCTTCTAAACCATCCTTCTTTGTTTCATCTGAACTATAAATATCCCTAGGAAAAAAAATTGTTTAAAATCTCATAAACCATAAGTGCCTACCAGGACTTCTCATATTTTGAAATGGACAAGAGAGGAGACACATCAACACCTGGAGGGGAAAGGACTTTCCACTGAAGAAGGACATAATAATGAAAATGACAGCCAAGAATGCTAATGGTGGGCTTCAGTCATAGAAAGTAAGAGAGAAGGCACAGAGAAGCAACATCAATGATTATCATAGGTGCCATGATTTCAAATATAGTAGAAATTTAAAGACTCATAAGAGAATTCTATGAAAAAATATATGTCAATAAATTTGTAAACTGAGGTAACTGTAAAATTTTACACAAAATCATAATTAACTATAATTTATTATATAACAGATAAACATGAAATGGTTAGACAAATAATACCATTAGAAGAATTGAATTAATAGTAAATGGTTACTTTCCATATAGTAATACTTTTTCTACACACACAATGCACAAAACACCAGTTTCAAACTATGTTATTGGCATCTCAGTGAACTTTTAAGGAATGCATGAATTCTGTCTTATTTGAAGTATTTGAGAGAAGAGAAAAAGAGACTCATGCTTTTCAGAGTATGTATCTAGTATATCTTTGATGCTTAAATCTGTTACAGACAGTTCAAAAATAAAATTATAGCCCAATCTTATTATGAATGTAGATAGAAAAATATAAATAAAATATTAGAAAACCAAGTTCAACAATGTGTTGTGGTAAAATATTCAAGTATATATAATGCATACATTCAACTATTCAAAACATACAACAGTGGTATTACATGTCAATATAGTAATGTAATTCACCACATTAACAGATCAAGAAATAGAAATCATATAATCATCTCAACTGTCATAGCAAAAGCAATTGCTCTATTTAATATTCAATTGATATGCTTTCAATATTTAATTGAATATGCTTTCTTTTCCTAGTAAGTTTATCTATATCAAACAGTAGTTAATGGTGGAGTTCAAAAGCAGTTCTAATTAAGTCAGGAATAAGATAAGGATGCTTAGTATCACCTCTACTCAACATTTTACTAGCAGTTCTTTCCTACCTAATAATAAAGAAAAAGAAATGAGCATGATAAAGAGACAATTCTCGATAAAGAAAATCCAAAAGAAACTAAAAGAAAGAATTAAAATGTATAAGAATTTTCATTAGGATTGCTGGAATTGATATAAGCATAAAAAAGTCATTTAAAATATTTTTTAAAAGATACAGTTAAATAATATCAAAAAATTTTAAGCAGCCTAGTAATAACTCAAACAAAAGATGAACAAAAACAGAAGAATGTACAAAATACAATTAAAAGCTCCTAAAGAACCCTTGATTAAATAGGGACATATTTCTTATTTATGAATAGAGATATTTAATATCATATCTATCCTCCCCTCCATATTAATCTATATATTTACCTATTTTATAAAAATCTCAAATACATTTTCGATGGAACTAAAAACACTATTATTGAAATTCATTTTAAAGAATATGGTTCCAATAGCAGCCATGACAGTTTAAAAGAATAAACAAGGTTTGGAGACTTACTCTACCAGAGAGTAAAAACTGTTAAAAAAGCTGCAGATTTAAAGCAGTATATATTAATGGAGGAACAGATGAAGGACTTGATGCAATGGAATTCAGAGCCCATAGAAGGACCAAGCACGTCTCGGAATTTGGGATGTGACAAACACAGCATCACACATCTGTGAAGGATGGTGTTAGGCCAATTCGTTCAACTTGTTTTCTTTTTTTTGAGACTGAGTCTCACTCTGTCGCCCAGGCTGGAGTGCAGTGGTGAGATCTCGGCTCACTGCAACCTCCGCCTCCCGGGTTCAAGTGATTCTGCTGCCTCAGACTCCACAGTAGCTGGGACTACAGGTACGTACCACCATGCCCGGCTAAATTTTGTATTTTTAGTAGAGATGGGGTTTCACCATGTTGGCCAGGCTGGTCTCGAACGTCTGACCTCATAATCTGCCTGCCTCAGCCTCCCAACTCATTTTCTTTACAGAAAAAATTAAATTAAATTTCTACTTAATATTATAACTCCAAATTAATTTTAATGGATTAAAAAACAAAATAGGAAATAAACAACTTTACAATTATTAGATAAATGTTTACTAAAATTTCTTTTTAAACTCTGATGGGAATTTATTTCCTAGCTGAAAGCATAACTCAAAAAATATATAGATAATTAAGACTAGCTGCATTAAAATGTAAACATGCTTCCCATAAAAGGAATAATGAACAAAGTTGAATAAGCAAAAACTGAAGATAATATTCATAATGAGTAAAATAAAGGATTAGTACCCAAATTTGAAAATTGTCCTATGTACGTATAAGAAATAATCAAGCTACCTTGTAGAAAAATGGACACAAGATCTAGAAAAGCAATTTACAGAAAAGTCAGTCCAAAGGCAAATGACTGATGAAAGTGTACACAATCTAACAAGGCATCAGGAAAACAAAATTTATTCCTTTTTTTAAAAAAAAGTTATTGTGTAACTATTCATTTGGCAAGATTTGTTTAAAGTATCAAAATACCATAAACTGATGAATTGCAGAGGAATAGTCACTGATGCTGCAAAAGAAAATTGTCCTCCAAAATGAGAGAAGCTTTGGAGAACAACTTGGCAATACCTGGTAAGTTAAAAACCTGTTTGCTCTAGGATCCGCGGCTGCAATTTCGAATATATAATACAGGAAAATCCTTGCACATATGCATCAGGAGACTTGTCAACAATGTCTCTTGAAGCCTTGCTTACAATGGCTATAAGAATAAAAACAACTTAAATACCAAACAGTAAGAAAATCTATACATACATTATGAAACATAGAAGAACACACCGCAGCGATTAAGAACAAGATGAAGCTACTGGTTTCCACATATAAATCTCAGAAGCATGTTTAGTGCAAAGAAGCAAGATTAAGACAGTTTTATAATTTTGTTTGTTTGTTTTGTTTGAGACAGAGTCTCTCTCTGTTGCTCAGAATGGGGTACAGTGGCAAGATCTCGGCTCAGTGCAACCTCTGCCTCCTGGGTTCAAGCGATTCTCTGCCTCAGCCTCCTGAGTAGCTGGTTCGACAAGTGCCTGCCACCATGCCTGGCTAATTTTTATTGTATTTTATTATTGTTTTATTTGTTTTTTTTTTTTAGTAGAGATGGGGTTTCACCATGTTGGCCAGGTTGGTCTCGAACTCCTGACCTCAGGTGATCCACCTGCCTCAGCCTTCCAAAGTGCTGGGATTACAGGCATGAGACACCATGCCCTGCCCAGTTTTATCATTTTAAACACTGGTTACTGGGTATATGAGAATTTTAATACTATTCTCATAATTTTTTGTACTTATGTTTACCAATTTTTTTAAAGTACTAATATATCTCCTTCCATCTTTATGTTGGTAAGTATTAAAATGATGCATATGGATGAAGAGCCATGGTTTGCTCAGTTGTGTATTTCTTATAAAGTTTCCTTGGTAATTCACACTAAGCTGTCAGTTTTTGAAACATGCTATGAAATCGATAAATGGCAGGTATCCAGAGACTACAAGAAGTAGTCAAGAAAGTACTGTTCCAAGAAAATGCCCCTGGTCAAAAGAAATCCATCTGAATCTCCAGTCTGCAACACCTTCAAATGCTCTAAATATTGTCTTTTATAATGAAAGCTATATACTGCCAATATCAGGAAGGCATGACCATATAGTCTAGGCAATATGTGATTGGAAATAGTAATAAGGTTAAATAATAAAGCAACTTTTGCTGATTCATAGCTCATTATGTTATTAAATTATAAGGCATTATAAGTTATAGAGCAAATGGCAAACATTTGCTTTGGAGAAAATGCATATCATTTTCTCGTTTCTTCAATCTGATTCTGTAGGTAGACAGTTCCAACGGCTGAGCTTGGCACTGGTAATTTGATTCTTTTTAAGCCAAGTGAAACAGACAGAGGGTAGCTAAATTGACTTTTAAAAATAATAATTTATTCTGTTACGTTCACAAAATTTCACACTTTCCAAGAGTGATAATAGTTGTTCATTGGAAAAGATTCATATGGACCTAGGGCAGAGAGAAACAGGAAACTTTTCACTTGAAGCAAGACACTGGAAATGCATTAACATGTAAACCAGCAGCAGGAGATGCTCCTGGAAAAAAAAAAAAATGTTAATGCAGCTAGTGGGTACAACAAATTTTTATGTTGACAGTCCTCACTGCTTAGTGATTTCAAGTACTGAAGATTAGAAATAGCTGAAAGGTTTGAGATTCCCAGTCCTGGCAGAATTGATGGAAAGAGCTTTTTGAATAAAAAAGGAAAAGGAAAGGAACATTAAACTAATCAGGGGGAAAGATAAAAAAGACACCTATAATTAATTTATAGGTTATTAATTTGTCACTTTGGGCAGTGAAGGCATTTGTATACTTCCATATCCTACGAGTCTGTTGTGAAAAAAGATGTGTTCTGTTTAAATTACACAGCTCAATTTGCTGAGAAATCATTAGCAGTGGACCTTCACAAAAATGAATCCAATCTTTAAGGGTCTCTCTAATGTGTTGCTCCCTCTTTCAGTCATCGGTAATTTTACATTTCAATGGATAGTGCCGGAATCAAGGCCAATGGAATATTTGCCAGAAGTACTAGGGAAAAGCACAGTAATTAAAGCAACATAGTAATTCACCTCAATTAAGAGGAACCTCCAGGATAAAGCTGATTTTCTGATTTGCAGCAGTCAGTTGCCTCTACCCTTTGGGAAAGTGTTCATCAAATCTGCATCACCAGTGTCACCAGCAGCACCCTTCATGTAGCTTAGCATTTGTTTTCCAGCCTTTCTGTCACTCATCAGTTACATAAACCTTCTTGTGCATTTCATTCCAGACTACCAAAATCTCCATCTGGAAAGAAAGTTTATTTTTGGTTAATTCATTTGTATTTTTATTTTTACAGTTTTTCTCCTATAGTCTCTATGCTACATGTATTTTCAAGTCTCCAAAATACTTTCTGGAGAATTTCAGTAAAAAGAGAAACAAAGAAACATGTTAACATGACCAAGCCATTACTGACAAAAGGTCTACAATGAAAGGGAACAATCACTTGTAAAATACTATTCAACCCAAATTTTCCAGTAAAAAGCAAGAGATCTCTATACTACCACACAAGGTAAGACAAGCAAGGAGTTGCTGCATGGCTACTACATTCAACAAGCCTTTGGCGTTCCAAATTCTAGAACTCTCCATCTACTCACCTCTAGATGTTTCTACACTGCAGGAAAATCCTTAGGCTGGTTGATGGTGATGGTTAGGTGCAGTAACTATACAATGGGACTTACAGCTGATAGCTTGCATTAGCAAGTGGATTACCACTTAGCTGATCCAATTACATCATTAAGTTAACCCAAATAACTGGACCATACACAGGGCCAAGTTAATTTGCCATTTTAGTGATAAAACCAGGTTAGTCAGGCAGTGATTTGGGATTTATTTACGCTGTGCAGGCTTGTTTGCCCCTCAACCATCATCAAAGGGGCTTAGCAGTTTCTATTGAACACTTCTTTCCCTTCCCTCACCCCAACCCCAATCAACAGGTTTTATTTTAAACCATTTATCTGTAGAGAGAGAGGGTGGATCTCTCTCGACACTAATGAACAATTCACTCTGGCAAGAAAGACCAACACAAACAACCCTTAGGTAAAGTTCCTGCTTCCTAATGAACAGCGCCTTTGGGATCCACACTGTAGAGCCAAATAAATGACTCTATAAACCCAAAAGCTCATTATTGGCCTGAAATAGGCCCAGCCTCAGGCATCTGTGGCCATATTCAGATCATTAAGAATCCTCTGTTGCTTATTGCTTTCTCCTTTTGCTCTATTTAAGAGGCCAGCAAGGTACAGGTTTCCATCCTCCCCCACATCTGTAAGCCTATTTCTTATTCCATATTTTGCCATCTCTCTACTCTCTGCCTTGTGCTCCTTTTTTTTAACCTATATAAAATTAAGTCTTTCTCTCTCATCGATGACCCTATTTTTGAGGTTCACTAGTTGACATGTACACAGCTGGGGACTCGCCCTTTTTATTGTCTTGGAAAGCCCACCACCAAGGGTCACAACCGTGTCAGGAATTTGCAGCTTTCATGTCCAAGCACCCGCAAGTCCCACGTGAGTTTAATAAGGAGATGTAGAGCTGAACCCAAATTGTTTCAGAGGAACTGGAGGGGCTCATTTAAAGCACTTCCTATCTCTAGCTCACACATACGTTACTGAACAAGTTCCCAGGAGAGTAGCATAGAATCCAAACCTTGGACGCATCTTGTACATTAGCAAATATTAACTTGTAAAAAATATTTTATTTTTCCGCTATAATGAGCATGGATGCCTTCGGAACCCATCTTTGTTTTTGTTTTTTCACTTGATGCTAAGGAAATAATCTTTTATTTGAGGCAAGATAATTAATTCATGTTATTTTGCCTATTAATTTTATTTTTACATCCACAGACATCACGATAAACAAGTCTGTGTTTGCACTTTGCAAAAATTCTTCTTTATAAAATTGCAATTACTGAAAGATATTTCAGGCTTAAGTTTTCTCACCAAGGCATTGCTTCCCAAAAATTAGCTCTAGATATCATGACACTGAACTAAACATCTGTTCAATAGTCACGTGTAAGTTTTGTTTAAAATACTCTGGGGAAAAAAAAGTGTATTTTTGAGAAAATTATTTTGAAGAAATACATGGCAATGGAAAGCCAGATGGAAGAGACAATTAGAGAAGAAAATAAAAGTTAAATGCAAGCATTTTGCCGCCCAGCCAGGTCAGAAAAATATAAAGTGGAGAGGAGAGAAGTTGAGGACCAGAAAGAAAACAGTTGGAGTTCTTCTCTTCAGAAAAAAAAAAAAAAATCATTGCGGAAGAGTGAGGAAATGGAGGAAGGGCATTTTTTCTCACTCATTCTGTTTCAGTTTAACATTTATCAGCACTTGTGATAACCTGGCTTGGGACTCTCCCCATTCAATCATTAAGTGAGACTTTATCAAACACTTTTGAGTATTAGACATATGGTGAATATGAAGAGGAATAACATATGGTCCCTCTAGCCTCAAAGAATCTTTCTTTGATCTCTCTAAAAAAGAGAATATACTTTATTAGAATGACACAACTGGAAAGACCAATTCTAAAGATACAGGTGACATATCAAAATGCAGGGAACACGCCCATTAAAGCAAAAGCTTTGACTGAGTTAGGCTTCATAATGGCCATCAGGGAGGAACTAGGGGTAAGCAGGTAAAGGAAATGGGAGATTCTACTGGTAAGGGCACAAAATCATACTGTATTTATTTTGTCTTTAATACATTTTTTAAAAGTTTCTTTAAAAATACTGTTGTATGGTTATTTAATCTATTTTCCTAAATAGGTCTGTTTCTACTTAAACTTTTTAAAAGAGTAAAATGTTCACGATTAAGGAAAGAGGGCCAGAAAGCAAGATTGAACTCTTACATACTGCTTCCATTCGAGGCACCATAGCCGAGATGGCAGGGGCAGGGGTGTTGAAATTGCAAAAGTAAATAATGACGTGATAACCAATGTCAAATGGTGCCTAATGATGTGTTACTAAATAAAACCAATATTTAAAGGTAATTTCCTCACTGAAAAAGTACTGGACACGTGCTCTTCTTTTTACATTGGGTAAAAACACTGCAGAGCTGCCTGGGCTTTTGCCCCAGCTTTCCCGCTAACTAACTTTACAAACTTGGGAAAGTTACTCAACTTATTTGTGTCTCAATTCCCACATCTATTATATTAAAAAGACTTGTTCTGAGATCTTAGAAAGACAATGTATATGACATGTTTATAACAGTGCATGACACACAACAAATGATACAGAACATTTATTAGTAGTGATGATGATGATGAAGATGATGGTATCATTCATTTATTCAAGAACTATATATTGGTTGCCTATGTGTAAATCACAGCCCAGATTTTCCAGGATAAATCTTATTACATATAATATTACATACTTTCATATGAATAAATTTACAAAAGCTTTTGTTCATTTGTTTTTGCCAGATCATGAGACACCATTTAATAGATTTAGGACTATGCACTTAGGGGCCAAAATGGTGAATTTATAAATTTTGGAGTTAGCTTTGGCCGATATACTTGCTTTGCAACCTTGGACAAGATACTTAATATCGCTAACCTCTTAACAGTTTCCTCATCTGGAAAATGGAGCTAAAAATGATACATAGTTCAGAGCATTATTTGTTGATTAAATAAAATGACTCATAATATTCCTGGAAAAAAATTCACTTAAAATGTTTTGCAGTTAATAAGGTTTATGGACATATAAGTATAATGATCGTTCCATGACAAATCTTGAAAATACAATGCCTCAGTTTAAAGGATTCAATACCTAATTCTAATGTGGGGAAATGAAATTGGACTAGACCAATAGAACTGATCAGAATTGGACTAGACCAATAGAATTGATCAGAATAGAATTGATCTGGGTTAAAGTACAGTTCTGATATTAATAGACTCTAGACTTTTGAAATGTCACTCTATTTTTATTGTCTTCAACAGTTCACTTGTATAATAATGAGAGCAAACTGAGTGACTTGGAAGGACTTCCCCAGTTTAACATTTTGTAATGACATGGCTTAGTGGGAGAATTAAGATATGATGCACAATCTAATGAGGATATTACACGATCAACTTTCCTTGTCTTATGTATTTATTTTCAGCATTCAAAACCTTATTCTAAAGTTGTACCCAGATTTTGAATGACTTGTTTCTCCAGTTTGGGACTTCATTTTGTAAACGAAGTTTATATTCTCTCAAAAGGAGAATTATAAACATATTATCATATAGTTAATTGAAGCCTAATAATATAATATACAACAAAACCACAAATTATGTACAATGGCATTCTGATTATACATAAAATTTCTTCTCACTAGAGAACTGGTAAAATTCCTGAATGCAAAATGGATAATAAAATACACCTGTTTAGGTTTGAAAAACTAACAAAATCCTTATCTGGGAGTTTCAGTTTCAGCACGGTGGAGCCTAAGCACAAAATAGCCCTTATATCCCATTGATTACAACTAGAAACTCATGGATAAGAAACAAAAAACAACTATACAGGTTGCTTCCTAAGGGGACTCACATCTTGTAGAAATAAACCATATGTAGGTGAGTTTCACTTTTTTTTTTTTCGCCTGAGGGAAAGCCCCAGTTACAGCAAAGCAGTCTTTGCGGTGCAGGCAGTTAAGCTCAAAAGAGATCATTTTCTTGCCAGAGGAACCAGGAAAATAGGTGACTGTGGGCTGGAGAGTCTGAGAGCAAATCCTGGCAGGGAGAAATCCAGAAGAGTTCCCTTATTTCTGTGTCTGAACCCATAGAAATCTTGGGTTCTATATACAATATAGCAGACCCAAACCACAGCAAATATTTTAAAACTGAACTGAAATTTGAACACAGCCCTAAGATGATGAGCAGAGTTTGCAGTCTGACCCTCATTGAGCTGATTTTCTACTAAAACATACACCTCAACATCCTCTAGAGGAATCAGAGTCTAAGCAACAGAATGTACACAAGGTCTGGGATATGCTCCCAAATTCCCAACATGAGAAAACCGGGAAAATGTGATCAGTTTTCAAGGGACCAGGCAACTAGCAGATACCAACTCTGACATGACCAAGGTGTTAGAATTGTTAGATAAAGGCTTTAAAGCAGCTATTATAACATGCTTTCTAAGGTGAAGAGAATACACTTGACATGAATGGAAAGAGGAATTCTCATCAGAGAAACATAAACTATATATAAAAAGGAACCAAATGGTAAATTTCAACCCCAAAATGGAACCTCTAACATGAAAATGTCATTGAATGGGATCATCAACAAAATCGAGATACAAAGGAAAAACTCAGTCGATTATAGACAATGGAAATTGTCCAATGTGAAGAACAGAGAGAGAAATGAAATGAGCGATGGGGGAGAAAACAACTTCAGGAATTTGCAAGATGATATTAAAAAATTCAAATATACACATCACTGGAGTGTTGGAAGTAAAAGAAAAAGTTTGGAACAGAAAAAAGTATGAAGAAATCATGGCTCTAAACTCCCCAATTTTGGGGAAAGACATCAATTTAGAGGTTCCAAGAGTTCAGTTAGTCTCAAGCAGGGTAAGCTCATTGAAAATCATGCTTGTAAATATCTTTGTCAAATTGTTGTAAACCTAAGATAAATATGTACCTTGAAAGTGGCTAGAGAGAAAGACATATTATGGACAGTGTAGCGATGACCTAATTGACCATGGATTTCTTATCAGCTAATGTGGAGGTGAGAAAACAGTAAAATGACATCTTTAAAGCACTGAAAGAAAAAAAAAAGTGAAATCAGAGTACAATATACAGTGAAAATATTCTTCAGAAATGAAGGTGAAATGAAGACATTTCAGATGTAGAGAAACTAAAATAATTTCCCACCATCAGCCTTGTTCTACAAATATTCAAGGGAGGGTCTACAGGCTGAAGGGAAATTATATCCAAGGGTAAGTTGTTTCTTCAGAAATAAAGGAACAGCAACATAAATGGTAAAAATATGGGTAAATATAATAGAGTGTATTATCCTCTTAAGTTCCTTAACATATGTGTAATTATAGAAAGCAAAAAATAAAATTATTGAATGGGGTAATATATGTATGTATATATAAGTAATGTATAAACTATGTACATATATATAGTATAAGTACATATATGATAAATGCAATATAAATGTCCACATTTGAATGAGGTAGTACAATATAGATAGACTTAATAGGTTAGATATGTATATTTTAATCACTAGAACAACCATTAAGAAAAAAGAAAATCCAAAGGAATATAGCCAAGTAGTGAAAACTTAAATTAGAATGTTAAAAAATACTCAGGCACTCCAAAGAAAGGAAGAAAAAAGGAAACAGAAACAGAATACACAGGAGAAAAATAGAAAACAAACAATAAAATGGTAGAACTAAATCAAACAATATTAATAATTACATTAAATGTCAAATGTCCAAAAACTACAATTAAGAAGCATAAATTAACAGAGTGGACACTCAAGCAAGACTCTATTTTATGTTTCCTATTAGAGACAATATAAAAACACAGATAAGTTGAAAGTGAATGAAAGGAAAAAAAATATACCACACAAACAGTAAGCAATAAAAGGCTAGACTGACTGTTTTGATATCTGATAAATATACTTCAATATAGAAAGTAGTATTGCTTATACAAAGGATTTTTTTCATAATAATAAAAGAGAAATAACAATTATAAATGTGTAAGTGCCTAATAGCAGATACTTAAGATACATGAAGCAACAATGGACTGAATTAAATAGAAATAGACAAATCCACAATTATAGCAGAAATTTTATAACTACCTCTCAGTAATTGATAACACACTAAACAAAAAAATTAGCAAAGACACAGACCAGAATAACATTATTAACCGTCTTGATTGAACTGACATTTATAAATGACCAAAAGAGCATATACTGTGTGATCTCACTTATAAAAAATTCTAGAAAATATAAAATAAGTATAAAAAGAAGATCAGCCAGGTGCAGTGGCTCATGCCTGTAATACCAGCACTTTGGGAGGCCAAGGCAGGTGGATCACCTGAGGTCAGGAGTTCGAGACCAGCCTGACCAGCATGGTGAAACCCCATCTCTACTAAAAATACAAAAATTAGCCAGGTGTGGTGCTGGATGCCTGTAGTCCCAACTACTCAGGAGGCTGAGGCAGGAGAATGGCATGAACCCAGGAGGTGGAGCTTGCAGTGAGCTGAGATCGTGCTACTGCACTCCAGCCTGGGCAACAGAGCGAGACTCTGTCTCAAAAAAAAAAAAAAAAAAGATCAGTGGTTGCCTGGGGAATAATAGGTTGCAAATGATCATGCAGGATCCTTGGAAAGTGATTAAATGTTTTTATCTTGATTGTGGTGATGTATTCATGGATATTTGTGCATGTAAAAACTCATCATATTGTTCAACATAAATATGTAAAGTTGATTGTGCTTCAATTACATCTCAATAAAGTCATCAAAAAAAAACCTTATCTGGCCAGGTGTAGTGGCTCACGCTTGTAATCCCAGCACTCTGGGAGGCCGAGGCAGGCAGATCAATTGAGATTGGGAGTTCGCAACCAGCCTGACCAACATGGAGAAATCCCGTCTCTACTAAAAAAAAAAAAAAAATACAAAAAATTAGCCAGTCCTGTTGGGCATGCCCGTAATCCCAGCTACTCGGGAGGCTGAGGCAGGAGAATCACTTGAACTCAGGAGGCGGAGATTGTGGTGAGCCAAGATCGCACCATTGCACTCCAGCCTGGGAAACAAGAGCGAAACTCCGTCTCAAAAAAAAAAAAAAAAAAGAAAAACTTATCCTAAGTAGATGTTCATGGCCTTTATCAGACTGCTAAAGAAATCCATGGCACAAAAAAGAGGTTGATTAATCTTGGATTGGGTGGTAAATTTTTTATTACTACCAATGTTCCAGCTTTACACAATGAAATTTATAGCTTACATCAGAAGCTGGGCCATATTTTAATTAATCCATTCATTTATTTGACATTTATTGAGCAACTGCTACATGCCAGACAATGTGAATAATGCCCACTAGAATAATTTATATTTAACATCCCTTTCAATGTTCATATTATTTCATTTCTTAATTATGTTTTGGGGTGGCAAGACATCCCCTTGTTATCTTAAGTGACATCACACAGGCAACTTCATATGCTCTTTGCTTTTAAGGATTGTCCTTAGGGAGCATTTTTGTCATTTACATACTCAAGAACTCATGATCAGAGAAACTTAGTATTCTGGGATTGCCGCAGTGAAGACATGACCATCCTGGAACTTGTTCTGGGGCCAGCCCAGAAGAAACTAGAATGGCCTGTAAAGCTTGGCTCCTCTGGTTTTACACTGGGGGCAGGACTAACTCAATGCAGTAGGCATGGATAAGTGTGCTTGGAGGCCCAAATTGCTCCCTTAAGATGGCAAGTTGCTTTGCATCCCAAGTCATTTGCCAGAGGCTGCCATTCTAGCATTTCTGAGAATACTTTTGTTTGGTTGTAAAAATGCAAAAATGTTAGGTATATCTCCTAATGCTATCCCTCTGCCCTCCCCCCACCCCACAACAGGCCCCTTTGTGTGATGTTCCCCTTCCTGTGTCCATGTGTTCTCATTGTTCAATTCCCACCTATGAGTGAGAACATGCGGTGTTTGGTTTTTTGTCCTTGTGATAGTTTGCTGAAAATGATAGTTTCCAGACGAGTTAATGGGTGAAGCACACCAACATAGCACATGTATACACATGTAACTAACCTGCACATTGTGCACATGTACCCTAAAACTTAAAGTATAATAAAAAAAATCCAACATTGAAAAATAAATAAATAGATAAAAATGCAAAAATATCTGCTTTTCAGAGGATATGATATTTAGAACTATGAAGATTTGGTGAACCTCCAAACAAATTAGTTTATCTTTGATATCCTCTCTTTCTTTCAGAGTTCCTCTACCCAGTAGACTTCCTACAGACACAGTAAAGTTACTGATTTCCGGTTTTAGTTCAGTGTTTTTTATCTCCAGAAAAATGCTCAATCACAATAGCCACAGTGGCATATCCTATGTAGCTGGCAGCCACTGTTCTAAGTACTTTGTACATATCTACATATTTAACCCCAGAACAATGATCAGGTGCTATTATTTTCTTCATCAATAGAGATGAGGAAATTGAAGCTCAGAGAGGTTAGGTAGATGATCAAAGCCACACAGCTGATAGTTACTGGAACTGAACTTTGGACTCCAGCTCCAGAGTCCATGCTAGGCTGCACTGCCTTAACCCCACAGGCTAGTACCCTGTTGTTTCTGTTTTCAGTAGTGTAAGAAGCAAAGAGAAGAGAGAAAATGTTGGGGAAAGTTTTCTGTTGAGCCTGTCACATCACACCTGGGAGTCATCCATCTTTATCCACAGTAAAGCCAGCAAGAGTATAATGACCCATAAATTCATGAGCTCTTCTCTATATTTGAAATATTACAGAATAGCAACAGAATTCCTTTAGCCCAACAACTGATAAGAGGCATGCCAATCCACTTCTTAAAACACAGTTACAAAAGCCAGAGGATGTACATACCATGCCCATCACCCCTACTCTACATTCACTGAATAGCCCAGTGATTCCAACTCTATGAAATAATGGCTTCCAAGTAGTCAGTTGTAAACAGAAACGTGAAAATATTACAACAGATGCTGAAGTCTACACATTAGGAGTCAGTCTATGTGTCTGAATAATATTTACTTCAAGTTAATTTAGGCAACTGGTATATTTTTGACCTTAGTTATAATAAATTTTACTATGGAAAACATATATTTCAAACTTCCTAGAATTCACTATTTACTAAGCATGACTGGTGGGGCATGAAGTGGAAATGTAGAGATTGAAGTAGGAATTAGAACAGTGCTAACCCTATCTCCATCATGTCAAAATGTATTTTTACACACACACACACACACACACACACACACACACACACGCTAAAACAAAACCATTCAGGATTTTTACCTAGGTTATCGAGTGAATCAACGGAGAGTAGAAATTTTCAGTTCAAAAACAAAAGCCACAGTACTAAATCCGAGGGTCATTATTCTAGTTCCCATGTAAGTTTACTTGCCTACCGTTCCCATTTAAATCTTAAAAATTGTATAGAGAAATGTATATCAATTATATATCCCATTGTGAACAAAATTCTCTCTAGAATAATAATGCACACATACTTATTTATCTAAACTGCACCCTTTTGTTTAATATAAACTCTTGATAGGGTAAACCAAACAACAACAACAAAGAGGACAGATCTCAACTTAAGAATGTAACAGTTGGTGTGCGCAGAAGAATGGGGGCAATTATTAGGGAAAAGGGGAAAAATGTGAACTCTGATAAGGGATTGAGTTGGAAAGGCGGGCAGTTACAGATAGGACCAGAAGTTTTGAACTTGGAAGGTAGGCAGGAAGGAATGAGTTAAGTTTCATACAGCAGGAAGCGCTGCTTATGGCAGTGAGTACCCAGAGGAAGGGACACGCCCACGGAGCCCAGGTGAGCACAGTTAGAGCTTTTGCAGCAAGGAAGTGGAAATGAGTGGGGGTAGGAGTGGATAGGCCAGGGTTATAAGTGATTCCTACCACTCCTAAATGTGCAGGTAGAATAAGATAGTGAAAGAAGACAAAGGCTGATTCAGTTATACATATGGTTGTACAGAAACACACACACACACACACATATGCTTGTTATACATCTGTATACACATTAACAAGTAAATGATAGCATCAGAAAGGTTTCCATTTATGCGATACTTGCTTCATCCTAGTGGGATACTCCACTGAGGAGAATTTTATACATGTCACATGTGTCAAAGGGTGATTCTTCCGTAAGCCACCCACTCATTTTCCAACCAGGCAAAGCACAATTTTGACACCCACATGGGATGTACTCTGACCGTCTCCCCAAGCACCCTCCCTGCTTTCACAGCTAAGGGGAGGAGAGGAGTTATTTTCTCTGGTTTCTGGGAGAAGGAGGGCTAACACAGCAGCAGCAATTTCCCATTTCATTTTCTGCACCATTCTGAATGTTCTACTTCATATTTTCCACTTATATCCCCTCTACGATTTGTAAATGGGGATTGTATTAATATTCCTATAATGGTACACTTTTTACATATACAGTTGTAAGGAAATAGATTTTAGAAAACTTAGCTTAAAATAGCTATCTTTTGAAGACTCAAAACTGCCAGCGACACAGATTCAAGTTGGATCATGTTTTAGGAGAACTCCATTTCCTGTAGAAGTTTGGAATTCTATCATCATATGGGATGTAAAAGAGTTCAATTTGTTTAAAAACTGTACACAAGTTTTCTCCATATCTTGTTTTCATTTGTGTATCAGTTGTAAATAAAAATTGTTGTTTGCCAAAATGTAAGCTATTTTAAGAAAAAAAATTGTTTTAGTTTGGCTCTCCTTCCTTCTCTATCCTTGAAGTAAGCCCAACTCTCCCAATTATAGAGCCTTCCATTGGCATCATGATCCCCCTGTTGGCAAGTGCTTCTCCATCTGAAGGCTTTCCCTACACAGGATATATAAAGGAGTATACAATTACTCTAACATTCAAATGACATGAAATTTCTATTAAGCATTATTATTTTTATAATATAGATGTGGTTCAGGTAAGAATCAAATTAAACCAAAGCTTGCCAAAACTCGAGAAAGCTTCACCTGAGAAGTGGGCTTTGCTATTTAATTAAGGTGCCAATATGGTATATAGAAAACAGTATGGCTGAGAGTTCAAAGGACCTATTTGTGCAATTACCCAATCATAGGATACCGATCCAATGACCTTACTGTTGTGTGTCTCCACCTGCATCTCTATATAAAAGAAAGTAACTTAACTAGATGTTTTTAAGTGTCCAGTCTAGCTCTACATTTCTATGATACTGGGCAGGAAAAAAAAAATTGTAAAGTAATTTAACCCATCTAACCCTTAGTATCAGAGAAAATAGAGCATTTCTAATGGTGAAATATCTTTAGCATAGACAAGTATTATTCAGAGATTTTATAAAATGCTCCCTCTTTCTAAAAAACATGATGTAGGATTCTGTTTTAGAGTGTGAATTATAGTCCTGTTTGCATTCAAGGAATAAATTAGAATAGCTTCTAGAATTTCAGAAACCAGTACAATTTCCAAAAATAAATAAATAAATAAAAGAACTAAGGGCTACTTTATTTTTCAGTAAAAGATATTAAAAAGAAAATAAAACCATCAATAAACACTATTATGACTAAAATTTCTTCGAAGAAAGAACATCTAGTATAAAAATTAAGAAGCACATGTTCATAGGATAAAGAATATAATTTATGTTGCATACTTTATTAAAAGCTCATTCATTTTCCTAATTTATTTCATTTGTCCATTAATGGGGAAGACATTATCTCGGACTAGCATAGATCAGAGAATTGGCTTTTGAAAAACTGGTAGATTAGATGACCTCTCACTTTCTGTCTCTTAATCCCATCTTTCCCTTAAATCGGTTTAATCATCCTGCAAAAATAGAACCACAGCAGTGGCTTATGCAATTTCTTCTTATTGGGGGCATTTTCTCCATCCCTTAGTTTAACTTTATTCTATTTGACTGAACATTGTCATTGACTTTCTATAAAGTTAATCATTTAGATATCTTTGGTTAAGTACATCTCAGGAATCATAATCAAAATACTGGCCATGGATGACAGAACTATTTGTTGCTTGTGTTTCTTTTTGCTACAGATACTTAAGTACAACCTTTTCTTTTCAGCCATGGCCGGCCCTGCTGTGCCGGTGTCCCATAGCATTCAGAATAAAGTATTTGGATAACAAGTACAAGCCACTTTTGCCCTTGTTCTGTCACTTCTCTAAAGCTTCAGAGGGAAAAAAGGCAGAATACAAAAAATAAAAGTCTTCTTGCCTCATTTGTGTGTTTGATTTGGAATCCCATTATAGTTGTATAATGGCCACCACCACCTTCTGTGAATGACCTTTGGAGACAATAACTGTAGTTAGGATTTTTTTGAAGTTGAACCCCCAATTCTCTGTTGCTGACAAGGCCTTATCACATGGTGGCCAAGTTTGTGAGGCTCATCTTTCAAAGGGGACCTGTCTCTGTGAAGGAATCTGAGACCAGATACACACAGTTGACTACAAGCTATTTATAGGTTTCTTAGCAGACACGTATGCAGTGTGCCAGCTCTTTAGAGCCAAAACACCAACATTAAAAAGAATTAATAAGTGGGTTTCATTGTGCACCAAGAGGATACCCGATTATATAAGAAAAGACACAAAGTCACATCACAAGTGAGACCTAAATGACTTTAAACAGTGATTCATTTCTTGCTCACGGAAAGTTCAATCTACAGCTGGAGTGGGAGACAGTGGGATCCAGACTGACCAAACCATCATCTTTAACACGTGGCTCTGGGGGTTATCCTGGGATCCTGGGAGACAACATCCAGCTGACACTAAGTAAGAGACCACAGGATTGCACAGGTGGTTTTCTTTTTTTTTTTTTTTTTTGAGACGGAGTCTCGCTCTGTCACCCAGGCTGGAGTGCAGTGGCGCAATCTCGGCTCACTGCAAGCTCCACCTCCCGGGTTCACGCCATTCTCCTGCCTCAGCCTCTCCGAGTAGCTGGGACTACAGGCGCCCGCCACCACGCCCGGCTAATTTTTTGTATTTTTAGTAGAGACAGGGTTTCACCATGGTCTGGATCTCCTGACCTCGTGATCCGCCCACCTCGGCCTCCCAAAGTGCTGGGATTACAAGCGTGAGCCACCGCGCCCAGCCGAGGTGGTTTTCTTTTGTTTGTTGTTGTTTTTTAACATGACTGAGGCATACAAGTGGTAAACATCAATTCTGCCCATATTTTATTGACCAGAATTTAGTCATGAGGCCTTACTTAGATGCAAGGAAGTTGGGAATGGACACACAGCCTCCAGGAAGCCGCCACTTCCAAGCCACAGCCAACCCACAAGGAAGAGACGATCTCCAGGGCAGCCTGCCATCTTTACCACAGGGAATTTGCAGAAACTCTCGCCAGATGCAAAAATTAAAGCTGGGAAAAAACCAATGAAGAAATTTGCCAAAACATTTGAAACATGAAATTGTGCATGCTTATTGACTAATATAAAAAAAAGTTCTAGAAAAACAACTTAAGGGGCCAAAATATTATATAAATGCTAACACTCAATGACCAGATTTTCTAATTTCCTCAAGCATCCATTGACTGCTCACATTTACAAGAAAATGCAGTGAAAACATAAAATACCATCCGTCCAATTTTTCTAGGCTCATATCCCTTAAGTGTATATTACTTTTATGCCCAGTTGTCCAGTCCTCCATGTCCCCTTGTGTTTATTAAGTCCCAACATTTTCCTGAACTGGTAAGGCTCCAGAAACCTCTGTACTTATCCCCGTGTGGAAGATCCCTGACTCACGATGGTTCCACTTATCATTTTCAACTTGAGGATGGTGCAAAGTGATACACATTCAGTAAAAACTGTACTTTAAGTGCCCATAAAACCATTCTGTTTTTCACTTTTAGTATAGTATTCAATAAATTACATGCACTATTCAACACTTTATTATAAAACAGGCTTTGTGTTAGACAACTTTGCCTAGTTCTAGGCTAATGTAAGTGTTCTGAGCACATTTAAGGTAGGCGGAGCTAAGATGTGATGTTCTGTGGGTTACGTATCTCACATGCATTTTGACTTACGATATTTTTAACTTAGGATGGGTTTGTTGGGGTGTTACTTCATCTTTTTTTTTTTTTTTTTTTTTTGAGACAGAGTCTCACTCTGTCACCCAGGCTGGAGTGCAGTGGCACGATCTTGGCTCACTGCAACCTCCACCTCCCAGGTTCAGGCGATTCTTTTGCCTCAGCCTCCCAAGTAGCTGAGACTACAGGTGCCTGCCACCACGCCAGGCTAATTTTTTTATTTTTAGTAGAGATGGGGTTTTACCATGTTGGCCAGGCTGGTCTTGAACTCCTGACCTCAGGTGATCTGCCTCCCAAAGTGCTGGGATTACAGGCGTGAGCCACAGTGCTGGGCCATTACTTCATCTTAAGGTGAGGAGCATCCAGCTAACCCTGCACATATATCCCTACACATAGGGGCCCTATGTCCTATGTCCAAAGGCAGGGGCCACACCTCTCCCTATTCTAGGCCCTCAATCATGCAAAGGTTCATTGATCCTGTGTGGTCCTTCTATGTCCTCACTCCTTTTTTTTTTTTTTTTTGAGACGGAGTCTTGCTCTATCACCCAGGCTGGAGTGCAGTGGCCCGATCTCGGCTCACTGCAAGCTCCGCCTCCCGGGTTCACGCCATTCTCCTGCCTCAGCCTCTCGGAGTAGCTGGGACTACAGGCGCCCGCCACCACGCCCGGCTAATTTTTTTGTATTTTTAGTAGAGACGGGGTTTCACTGTGGTCTCGATCTCCTGATCTCGTGATCCGCCCGCCTCAGCCTCCCAAAGTGCTGGGATTACAAGCGTGAGCCACCACGCCCGGCCTGTCCTCACTCCTCTTAACCTTCTCAGTCAGATCGTCCATTCACACTCAGAGTAACTTTCTGCTAACAGGCAAAGGAGTTACATTTTTTCAGGTAAATCTTAATTATAATTGAATTTAAAGCCCTTTAGCGTAAGACTCGCAACTAACCCAGACACAATTGCAAAGTGTTTTTGTCCTGGAGATTGAAGAATGACTCAGAATTTACCACCTAGAGGGCTGGACTTTGGTCACCTTGACCTTGATGATGACAGTGCATGGAGCTTGTTATTTTAATTTTAAATTTGATATTAAGTTGATTATGTTGTATTTATAATCCTGCATTCTATTATTTGGAAGAGAACAACTACATATCTAACACTACATGCTAACACTCACTGACCAGATACCTGAGTTTGCCCTGCTGTGGCTGAGGGGGCTGGGGTTTTCTAAATATAAAAATCATGTCACCTGCAAACAGAGACAATTTTACTTTCTCTCTTCCTATTTGAGTATGCTTTATTTCTTTCTCTCGCCTGATTGCCCTGGTGGGTGGGTCATGAGGTCAGGAGATCAAGACCATCCTGGCTAACACGGTGAAACCCCGTCTCTACTAAAAATACAAAAAAATTAGCCAGTTGTGGTGGCGGGCACCTGTAGTAGTCCCAGCTACTTGGGAGGCTGAGGCAGGAGAATGGCGTGAACCCGGGAGGCGGAGCTTGCAGTGAGCCGAGATAGCGCCATGCAGTCCCGCTTGGGCGAAAGAGCAAGACTACATCTCAAAAAAAAAAAAAAAAAAAGAAACTCACTCAAAACCACACAAAAGCACACAATTACATGGAAATTGAACAACCTGCTCCTGAATGATTCCTGGGTAAATAATGAAATTAAGGCAGAAATCAAGAAGTTCTTTGAAACCAATGAGAACAAAGAGACAACATACCAGAATCTCTGGGACGTGGCTAAAGCAGTGTTAAGAGGGAAATTTATAGCACTAAATGCTCACATCAGAAAGCTAGAAAGGTCTCAAATCAACACCCCAACATCACAATTAAAAGAGCTAAAGAGGCAAGAGCAAACTAATCCAAAAGCTAGCAGAAGACAAGAAATAACTAATATCAGAGCAGAATTGAGGGAGATAGAGACATGAAAAACCCTCCAAAAAAATCAATGAATCCAGGAGCTGATTTTTTTGAAAAAATTAACAAAATAGATAGACCGCTACCTAGACTAATAAAGAATAAGAGATAGAAGAATCAAATAGACACAATAAAAATGACAAAAATGACACTGACCCCACAGAAACACAAACTAGTATCAGAGAATCCTATAATACCTCTACCCAAATAAACTAGAAAATCTAGAAGAAATGGATAAATTCCTGGACACATACACCCTCCCAAGACTAAACCAGGAAGAAGTTGAATTCCTGAATAGACCAGTAACAAGTTCCAAAATTGAGGCAGTAATTAACAGCCTACCAACCAACAAAAAACCGAGGACCAGACAGATTCACAGCTAAATTCTACCAGAAGTACAAAGAGAAGCTGGAACCATTCCTTCTGAAACTGTTCCAAACAATTGAAAAGGAGGTACTCCTCCATAACTAATTTTATGAAGCCAGCATCATCCTGATACCAAAACCTGGCAGAGACAAAACAAAAAAAAGAAAATTTTAGGCCAATATCCCTGATGAACATAGGTACAAAAATCCTCAATAAAATCCTGGCAAATCGAATCCAGCAGCACATCAAAAAACTTATCCACCACTATCAAGTTGGCTTCATCCCTGGGATGCAAGGCTGGTCCAACATATGCAAATCAATAAATGTAATGCATCACATAAACAGAACCAAAGACAAAAACCACATGATTATCTCAATAGAAGCAGAAAAGGCCTTTGATAAAATTCAATGTCCCTTCATGTTAAAACTCTCAATAAACTAGGTATTGATGGAACATATCTCAAAATAATAAGAGCTATTTGTGACAAACCCACAGCCAATATCATATTGAATGGGCAAAAACTGGAACCATTCCCTTTGAAAACTGGTACAAGACAAGGATGCTCTCTCTCACCACCCTTATTCAACATAGTATTGGAAGTTCCGGCCAGGGCAATCAAGTGAGAGAAAGAAAGAAAGTGTACTCAAATAGGAAGAGAGAAAGTCAAATTGTCTCTGTTTGCAGACGACATGATTTTTATATTTAGAAAACCCCATCCACCTCAGCCACAGATCACACTCAGAGTAACTTTCTGCTAACAGATGGAGTTAACATTTTCTCAGGTAAATCTTAATTATAATTGAATTTAAAGACCTTTAGCGTAAGACTCGGAACTAACCCAGACACAATTGCAAAGTGTTTTTGTCCTGGAGATTGAAGAATGACTCAGAATTTACCACCTAGAGGGCCGGACTTCTGTCAATTTGTCCATCTGATCCTCCATCCAGTTCTGCACCCTTACTGGAGAGATGTTGCAATCATTTGGAGGAGAAGAGTCACCCAGGCTTTCTGGATTTTCAGTTTTTGTTTTGTTTTGTTTTGTTTTGTTTTGTTTTGTTTTGTTTTTTGCTGATTCTTTCTCATCTTTGTAAGTTTATCTAGTTTTGATCTTTGAGGCTGCTGATCCTTGGAGGGCTTTTCTGTGGGTACTTTTTGTTGTTGATGCTGTTGTTATTGCTTTCTGTTTGTTTGTTTTTCTTTCAATAGTCAGGTCCCTCTTCTGTAGGACTGCTGCAGTTTTCTAGGGGATCACTTCAGGTCCTATTCATCTGGTTCGCCCCGCACTTGGAGATGCCACTCAAGGAGGCTGGAGAACAGCAAAGGTGGGTGCCTGCTCCTTCTTCTGGGATCTCTGACCTCGACGGGCACCAATCTGATGCCTGTAGGATTGCTCCCCTGCCCTGTTCTGTTCTGTCCTTGAGCCTCTGGCTGGAGTTATTGGAGTTCCTGTAGGGAAGCCCCAACCAATGAGGAAGGATGGGTCAGGGTCAGGCCTGAAGAGGTTTCCTGGCTGCAGCCTGCCACAGCCAGTGTGTTGCACTTTAGGGGACACATCTTGAGACTAAGCCATCCAGCCTCCCAGGCTTTAGCAGGGGTAAGTGCAGCCAGGAGCTATAGAGATGGATGCTGTCCTTCCCCTACCCAGGGAGCTTAGCATGTTAGTTGCGAGACCCAGTGCTGGCTGCTGCTCCTGCCCCAAGGAGCTCAGAGGGCTTAGACAGCATACAGCCGCAGCATTGGTGCCGGTTTCCCCTTCCGCTGGGAGTTCAGTAGGCTCCAGCTCAGACGCTGTTGAGAATCTGGACAGCTCCAGGGTTGGGATGCTAGGCCCTGGTGGCGTGGGTTCGCAAGTGGAATCTGATCCATGAGTTACACAATTCCGTGGTAAAAACACGGTTTCCTTGGCTGGGCAGCATGCTCACTCACTGCCTCCCTTGGCTTGGGGTGGGGGGGCTCCCCTGCCCATGTGGCTCTCAGATAGGCTGCCGCACCACACTGTTCTTCCTCTCCATGGATCACACCAGCCTTCTAGTAAGTTCTGATGAGAGAACCTGGATACCTTGCTTGCCAGGGAGGGATTCACATGCTTATTATGGTACTTTTTTGAGAAAATTTAAACTTTATCAATTTTGTCTCTTTAATATGAAAATTGGGAAAAAATTATAAAAGTTAAAGCTTCTCTAGGGTTGAGGTTATTTGTCATTTAATCTGTCTATCTGCAAATACAATGCATGATCACCCTGGGAATTCTGCAAATGTTTACTCATTGAAAAAATAAATTCCATCTTATATCCTTTCCTCCTTCTTCATACAAATATATTGATGTAGTAGTTGCTTATTAAATATTTCATTGACTTTTTAATCAACCTTTTATATGTCTTGTTTCTTCTATACTCCCAGCCTCTTACTGTTTGCAGCAACTCAGCATTTCAGAGAGTAATCAATAGTGGTGGAATTTGAACCACCATGATAAGCAGAATAGGAAAGATTTTATTTGAGTATCTACATTTTATATTATAAGCATCCTCTCCAATCTATTTGTGCAGCCAACTCTTGCAAACACACCTAATAATGTGATTTAATATAATCAAGATTCAGGACTGCCTTTATCCTGAGAGCAACATAGCTGTGGGTCTCCGATGACTCCTAATTAAGAACTCTTGAACTAAGCTGCCTTTGTCTGTATCAAGGTATTTGGATCACCGTCCTGAGTCCATCTTATGCTCACCTCCATGTCCAGCTGTCTTCTCAGTATCCTTATCTCTTCTGACATCTCTGACACAAAGGGAGAAGTCCTCCCTACTTGCAGTGCTTTCTAGCTTTCTGTTTCTTTATGTTTATAATCACTATGAATCTCTAATATGCCACAGTGTATTCCTGGTATTTTCAGGTCAAATTGAAGAGTAAGAGTTAATGCAAAATGTTAATTAGATGACCTTTCAGAAGGCTTGATGGGATGTACAATACATTCTCCATTATTTTTGCTTCAGTTGAAGATCAGTCGATTTTTTGTTTAGTAACCTGAACAGGCATAAAACTTCATTTTTGCCACGTCATGATTTTTTAGTCATTAGCTATGGTCTGATTATTGGACTTACTTGACATTATGCCTTGTCTTGATATTTTCATTGATTTTTTTTTCAAAGAAACCAGAAGCTCTTTCCATATTTTCTTTACAGTAGGCCTGAAGTATAAGAGCATACTTTTGAGAAATATCAATATTCATAAAGGTGCTGATAGAACATCTCTATCTCATTTTTTATTTTTATAGACAAAAAAAGGAAGCCAAAGTAATAGACCAATATTGAATTTAGAGAGGTTTGTGGTATTTTAAAAAACCAAGCTGATAATTAAATAAGAAATAGTGTTGACCTGAGAAGGAAAATTCACTAGTGGGTAATCTTAAACTAGATTATTTTAAAAATGCATATAAGCATTACTCTTCCCATAAAAATATGCCACAATAAAATACGATGAACCTCCCACCATTACACTGATCACATAGGACAAGATGATTACTAGACTTCTCGAAAGTGGTTGGGCCCAAGGAAAATGTACAGTTTTTAGACATTATATCAAATTATAATGAACACTAAATTGGTCCCTAAAGAAGAACAGAGATTATAAGAAGTATGCATAGAGAGGAGGGAACAGAGATCAGTGCTTGGCCTTGGCAAATGTTGGGGGTTTGGGGACTGACTTTGAGTTTCAGACCCAAGGAATCAACTGAAAGGAGCTGTTCTGTTTCCATCAGACTGTTTTCCTGGGTCACTGCAAAGCCCTTAGCTCCCGTAGCTGCTGGGTGGAGGCTGAAGGAACTCTAGGAAATCTGACGGGCTAGATTCTGTGAAGGGCTGATCTCACTACTGACTTTTCCTGGATGGTTCTGACCAGTCTTGCCAATTGATGCACTAGTCCAGTTTTGAAGTTGGAGAGAGAAAACACTCATTTTTTTTTATAATAACTTGTTTCTCCACTTTCTCAATATCATTCTACAAATAATTTCTAAAACATATTATTTTCTAAGCACTTTTAACAAAGTGTCATTATTTCTACCTTAAAATGTATAGCATTTTCCTATAAATGCTTATCTTTTCTTGTGACCCATCCTCCTGGCTTCTATCTTTACTGGATTTGCAATCTCCAATGGGATCTTGCCTAGAATATCAGGTATAGATCAATGACAGCTACCCAAGAAATATGATGGCTGATGGTTCACAACACCTTTTGGCTGGAAAGAAAATTTTCACAGATGGTACCACACACACACACATCCCCCTCTCCACAGGCTTCTTAAAATGTCAGCTAATGCATTTATTAGAATAAAAATATAAATATATCATCTGTCTTATCACTATTCCTCTTTGTCCCTTAATTTCTGCCACCTTTATTAGCCCCTCCAAATATGGATATACTAATATATATGAAATACGTATTATGGATATAATGGAAATAATAATATATATGAAATACATAATTTCATATATATTAGTATATTCTTTATATGTGAAATACATAATTTCACATGAAATATGAAATGATTATATATATAGTATGTGAAATGTAAAGGAGTTACATTTTCTCAGGTATATCTGTATTAGTATCTATATATCTGTATTTATATCTATATTAATATAATCCAGAGTCAATATTGTACAATGTTCTAAAAGCAAATGTACCACCTATCAGGCTGTGGGCTTTTAGCGGATAAGTAGTGTTTCTTTCTTTTTTTTTTCTTTTTTCTCTTTTTTTTTTTTTTTTTGAGACGGGGTTTCACTCTATCACCCAGGCTGGACTGCAGTGGCGTGATCTCAGCTCACAGCAGCCTCTGCCTCCTGGGTTTGAGTTCAAGCAATTCTCCCACCTTAGCCTCCCGAGTAGCTGGGGTTACAGGGGCATGCCACCACCCTGACTAATTTTTGTATTTTTAGTAGAGATGGGGTTCCACCATGTTGGCCAGGCTGCTCTCGAACTTCTGACCTCAGGTGATCCACCCGCCTCGGCCTCCCAAAGTGCAGGATTGCAGGCGTGAGCCACCGTACTTGGCCAGTGTTTCTTTACTCTGTTGAAGTTGCCAAATCCTTCGAGCATAAGCTCAGTGGCAATATTTGACAGTTTAGGATTTATGCATTCCCTAGACTGCACAACTTGGCAATGGAAGCAGCCAGTTGCGAAGAGCCACAAACTACTTACCTTTCTCTTGTGCAAAGTCTTAAAGTGAGCAGACCTTGTTTAGGCCAAATAAAAAGTTAATACAACTTTGAAAGCTACATTAATGAGAAGAGAAGAGGACAGACAGAAAAGAGGAGGTGGGGTAGAGAAAGAAAAAGGAAAAGAGGATATTGAGAGAGAAGTAAAGTATCTCCATTCTGTCCTCAGAAGGGTGAACAATCATGGCTTTCTGAGCACAATTGGAGAGAATTGGGTAAGAAGGAACAACAAACAGAAAAATAATAGCCTGAAGAAAAAACTGACTTTTCAAATGTGTAAGTTACCTAATGAAATGTAATATTTTCATCCTTGCCATTAAAGATCACAGATGTGTGTACATCTGCCTGGAATAAAATACGGGACTCGTTTAGTGAAACCATTTGCTCTCCTTCTGAAAAAGTCTATAGCAATTCCGTATTTCATCTGAAAGCGTAGCTGCCTATTGATTTCAAGAGTAGCTTCTAGGGAGGCCCTCTGTGTGATTTGAGGACTGATGAAGAATCCATATGTCATGACAGTTCAGACAACCAAAAAAAAAAAGGAAAAAGGCTGACTGTAATTCTTTCTCTATTATAATTGTCGGTGAGTTTACAGTTAGTATACTAGACCAAATGATATAATTTGTAAACATGGTGAGTTATGGTTGTGATCTCAGGCCCCGAGGCCAACCCAGTTTGTATTACAAGCTGACATTTCCAAATCCTTTAGAATTTAGCCTTTGGTTGCCCCATAGGAGTAAAAAAACCATAAACCTTTTGGAATTCATTGATTGGCCACACTGAGGTAAACATACAACTTTCTGAAACAGAAGAAACTGTTTATTTAAAGCCACTTTATTATTTCCACTAAAGAAAAATGGAAAACATTTAAAATACAGAGCATTTTAAAGGATTAAGTGGTGCTGATGTGTGTATGGACTTGCTAGCCCTGAACTGAACTAAAGTTGAACTGAAGTCTCAACTTTCAGATTCTTCTCCACCACCACGTAAAGTGGGGCAATCTGGCAAGGTTCTACCCAAGTGGGGAACACACCCTTCTTTATACTGTGATTGCATGTTATGGGTATGTAGTAAAATAAAGCTCAAGCACAACAAGGAAACCTAGCACCCAAAAGAGCATGGCTAGTGCAAATATGGGAAATAAGGTTTTGCTAAATCTGAAAAGTATATTGCAAGGATAAGCAGCTTGACCTCTTCAGTATGCGTAAGGATCACCTAACAGCTTGCTAAAATGTGGACTTCAAACTCAGTAGCTTCAAACTTCAGTAGGCTTTGGGTAGGGTCTAAGAATCCACAGTTTTTTGTAAGCATTGCTAGTAATGCTGCTGGTTAATGAATCACACTGAAAAATATTTGAAAAGACCATTTTGATATGCATCATTCGAAAACACACGTATGAAAGTTTCTATGTAAAATTTCTTTCAATTATTTATTTATTCATTACCTGTGATTAACCTACTCATGTGCAAATTAGTAGAAAAGATTTACTCAAATGATGAGAAATCTTTATTTTCTTAAAATACATTTCAAGATAGTTTAAAATGTTCAGAAACTATTAGGTGAACCAAGAAAATAAAAATGAGTAAAACTATGAAAATTGTCACTATTAACTTAATAAAGATTGCCAACATGGCATTTTTCCAGTAAAATAGTAAGTAACAGTTGCTTGAATATGGATTCTTTTTTGGCTCTGAATCAACGTTTTAAATTGTTTTGCATGTGGAAAAATTTCATATGCTAAATTGCAAGTAAATAGGTCTATTTGTTTATTGGCTCATGTATATACATGAGCATGAGTATCTCAGATTTGTAGCTAATGCAGGACTAATGGTGATTACAATGTGTCTCTTAAAAATTAGAGGAGGAAGAAGAGAAGGAGAGGGAAGAGGCAGAGGAGAAGAAGGAGGAAAAGAAATCAAACTAACCTCCCCACACTAAATTTACTCTTATTTTGTGGTGTCCAGCCTCCAAGATGATACCCAGTGATCTCTGCCTCCTGGTATATATGCCATTGTGTAGTTCCTTCCCACGCTGTATCAGTGGTGGGTTTAGGTAACCAATAGAACATGGCAGAAGTGATGGTTTGATGCCTCTGAGTCAGGGTTATGAAAGACATTGTGGTTTTTGCCTTGCTTTTTCTGAGAGTTATGGGGGGAAGCCAGATGCAGTGTCTTGAAGACACTTAGGTAGCCTTCTGGAAAAGCCCACGTGGCAAGGAATTGAGGCCTCTAGACAACTGTCACGTGAGTTAACCAGCCCCAGCCAACACTTCAAATGACTGTAGCCCTGGCTGACATCTTCACTGCAACTCTAAGAAAACCATCCAGCCAGAAGCACCAGCAGCTCTCAGTTCCCTGACCCTTAGAAACTGGCGTTATGGAAGAGGTGGAGCCAGGATGGCCGAATAGGAACAGCTCGGGTCTACAGCTCCCAGCCTGAGCGACACAGAAGACGGGTGATTTCTGCATTTCCATTTGAGGTACCAGGTTCATCTCACTAGGGAGTGCCAAACAGTGGGTGCAGGACAGTCGGTGCAGCGCACTGCGCGTGAGCCGAAGCAGGGTGAGGCATTGCCTCACTCGGGAAGTGCAAAGGGTCAGGGAGTTCCCTTTCCTAGTCAAAGAAAGGGGTAACAGACGGCACCTGGAAAATCAGGTCAGTCCCACCCTAATACTGTGCTTTTCCAACGGGCCTGGAAAACGGCACACCAGGAGATTGTGTCCCACACCTGGCTCGGAGGGTCCTATGCCCATGGAGTCTCGCTGATTGATAGCACAGCAGTCTGAGATCAAACTGCAAGGCAGCAGCGAGGCTGGGGGAGGGGAGCCCGCCATTGTCCAGGCTTGCTTAGGTATACAAAGCAGCCAGGAAGCTCGAACTGGGTGGAGCCCACCACAGCTCAAGGAGGCCTGCCTGCCTCTGTAGGCTCCACCTCTGGGGGCAGGGCACAGACAAACAAAAATTCAGCAGGAATCTCTGCAGACTTAAATGTCCCTGTCTGACTGACAGCTTTGAAGAGAGTAGTGGTTCTCCCAGCACGCAGCTGGAGATCTGAGAACGGACAGACTGCCTCCTAAAGTGGGTCCCTGACCCCCAAGCAGCCTAACTGGGAGGCACCCCTGAGTAGGGACAGACTGACACCTCACTCGGCTGGGTACTCCTCTGAGACAAAACTTCCAGAGGAACTATCAGACAGCTGAATTTGTGGTCTCACGAAAATCTGCTGTTCTGCAGCCACTGCTGCTGACACCCAGCCAAACAGGGTCTGGAGTGGACCTCTAGCAAACTCCAACAGACCTGCAGCTGAGGGTCCTGTCTGGTAGAAGGAAAACTAACAAACAGAAAGGACATCCACACCGAAAACCCATCTGTACATCACCATCATCAAGGACCAAAAGTAGATAAAACCACAAAGATGGGGAAAAAACAGAGCAGAAAAACTGGAAACTCTAAAAAGGAGAGCACCTCTCCTCCTCCAAAGGAATGCAGTTCCTCACCAGCAACGGAACAAAGCTGGATGGAGAATGACTTTGATGAGTTGAGAGAAGAAGACTTCAGATGATCAAACTACTCCGAGCTATGGGAGGAAATTCAAAACAATAGCAAAGAAGTTAAAAACTTTGAAAAAAAATTAGACGAATGGATAACTAGAATAACCAATGGAGATAAGGGCTTAAAGGAGCTGATGGAGCTGAAAGCCAAGTATCGAGAACTACACGAAGATTGCAGAAGCCTCGGTAGACGATGCGATCAACTGGAAGAAAGGGTATCAGTGATGGAAGATGAAATGAATGAAATGAAGCGAGAAGGGAAGTTTAGAGAAAAAAGAATAAAAAGAAACGAAGAAAGCCTCCAAGAAATTTGGGACTATGTGAAAAGACCAAACCTACATCTGACTGGTGTACCTGAAAATGACAGGGAGAATGGAACCAAGTTGGAAAACACTCTGCAAGATATTATCCAGGAGAACTTCCCCAATCTAGCAAGGCAGGCCAACATTCAGATTCAGGAAATACAGAGAATGCCACAAAGATACTCCTCAAGAAGAGCAACTCCAAGACACATAATTGTCAGATTCACCAAAGCTGAAATGAAGGAAAAACTGTTAAGGGCAGCCAGAGAGAAAGGTCAGGTTACCCACAAAGGGAAGCCCATCAGACTAACAGCTGATCTCTCAGCAGAAACTCTACAAGCCAGAAGAGAGTGGAGGCCAATATTCAACATTCTTAAAGAAAAGAATTTTCAACCCAGAATTTCCTATCCAGCCAAACTAAGCTTCATAAGTGAAGGAGAAATAAAATACTTTACAGACAAGCAAATGCTGAGTGATTTTGTCACCACCAGGCCTGCCCTAAAAGAGCTCCTGAAGGAAGCACTAAACATGGAAAGGAATAACTGGTACCAGCCACTGCAAAAACATGCCAAATTGTAAAGACCATCGAGGCTAGGAAGAAACTGCATCAACTAATGTGCAAAATAACCAGCTAACATCATAATGACAGGATCGAATTCACACATAACAATATTAACTTTAAATGTAAATGGGCTAAATGCTCCAATTAGAAGACACAGACTGGCAAACTGGATAAGGAGTCAAGACCCATCAGTGTGCTGTATTCAGGAAACCCATCTCACGTGCAGAGACACACATAGACTCAAAATAAAGGGATGGAGGAAGATCTATCAAGCAAATGGAAAACAAAAAAAGGCAGGGGTTGCAATCCTAGTCTCTGATAAAATAGACTTTAAACCAACAAAGATCAAAAGAGACAAAGAAGGCCATTACATAATGGTCAAGGGATCAATTCAACAAGAAGAGCTAACTATCCTAAATATATATGGATATAACTATCCTAAATAAATATACCCAACACAGGAGCACCCAGATTCATAAAGCAAGTCCTGAGTGACCTACAAAGGGACTTAAACTCCCACACAATAATAATGAGAGATTTTAACACCCCACTGTCAACATTAGACAGATCAACGAAACAGAAAGTTAACAAGGATATCCAGGAATTGAACTCAGCTCTGCACAAAGTGTACCTAATAGACATCTACAGAACTCTCCACCCCAAATCAGCAGAATATACATTTTTTTCAGCACCACACCACACCTATTCCAAAATTGACCACATAGTTGGAAGTAAAGCTCTCCTCGGCAAATGTAAAAGAATAGAAATTATAACAAACTGTCTCTCAGACCACAGTGCAATCAAACTAGAACTCAAGATTAAGAAACTCACTCAAAACTGCTGAACTACATGGAAACTGAACAACCTGCTCCTGAATGATTATTGGGTACATAATGAAATGAAGGCAGAAATAAAGACGTTCTTTGAAACCAACGAGAACAAAGACACAACATACCAGAATCTCTGGGACACATTCAAAGCAGTGTGTAGAGGGAAATTTATAGCACTAAATGCCCACAAGAGAAAGCAGGAAAGATCCAAAATTGACACCCTAACATCACAATTAAAAGAATTAGAAAGGCAAGAGCAAACACATTCAAAAGCTAGCAGAAGGCTAGAAATAACTAAAATCAGAGCAGAACTGAAGGAAATAGAGACACAAAAAACCCTTCAAAAAATTAATGATACCAGGAGCTGATTTTTTGAAAAGATCAACAAAATTGATAGACCACTAGCAAGACTAATAAAGAAGAAAAGAGAGAAGAATCAAATAGATACAATAAAAAATGAAAAAGGGGATACCACAACCAATCCCACAGAAATACAATCTACCATCAGAGAATACTACAAACACCTCTATGCAAATAAACTAGAAAATCTAGAAGAAATGGATAAATTCCTCGACAAATACACCCTCCCAAGACTAAACCAGGAAGAAGTTGAATCTCTGAATAGACCAATAACAGGCTCTGAAATTGTGGCAATAATCAATAGCTTACCAACCAAAAAGAGTCCAGGGCCTGGTGGATCCACAGCCGAATTCTACCAGAGGTACAAGGAGGAACTGGTACCATTCCTTCTGAAACTATTCCCATTGATAGAAAAAGAGGGAATCCTCCCTAACACATTTTATGAGGCCAGCATCATCCTGATACCAAAGCCTGGCAGAGACATAACCAAAAAAGAGAATTTCAGACCAATATCCTTGATGAACATTGATGCAAAAATCCTCAATAAAATACTGGCAAACTGAATCCAGCAGCACATCAAAAAGCTTATACACCATGATCAAGTGGGCTTCATCCCTGGGATGCAAGGCTGGTTCAATATATGCAAATCAATAAATGTAATCCAGCATATAAACAGAACCAAAGACAAAAACCACATGATTATCTCAATAGATGCAGAAAAAGCCTTTGACAAAATTCAACAACACTTCATGCTAAAAACTCTCAATAAATTAGGTATTGATGGGATGTATCTCAAAATAATAAGAGCTATCTATGACAAACCCACAGCCAATATCATACTGAATGGGCAAAAACTGGAAGCATTCCCTTTGAAAACTGGCACAAGACAGGGATGCCCTCTCTCACCACTCCTATTCAACATAGTGCTGGAAGTTCTGGCCAGGGCAATCAGGCAGGAGAAGGAAATAAAGGGTATTCAATTAGGAAAAGAGGAAGTCAAATTGTCCCTGTTTGCAGATGACATGATTATATATCTAGAAAACCCCATCGTCTCAGCCCAAAATCTCCTTAAGCTGATTAGCAACTTCAGCAAAGTCTCAGGATACAAAATCAATGTACAAAAATCACAAGCATTCTTGTACACCAATAACAGACAAACAGAGAGCAAAATCATGAGTGAACTCCCAATCACAATTGCTTCAAAGAGAATAAAATATCTAGGAATCCAACTTACAAGGGAGGTGAAGGACCTCTTCAAGGAGAACTACAAACCACTGCTCAATGAAATAAAAGGGGATACAAACAAATGGAAGAACATTCCATGCTCATGGGTTGGAAGAATCAATATCGTGAAAATGGCCACACTGCCCAAGGTAATTTATAGATTCAATGCCATCCCCATCAAGCTACCAATGACTTTCTTCACGGAATTAGAAAAAACTACTTTAAAGTTCACATGGAATGAAAAAAGAGCCTGCATCGCCAAGTCAATCCTAAGCCAAAAGAACAAAGCTGGAGGCATCACGCTACCTGACTTCAAACTATACTACAAGGCTACAGTAACCAAAACAGCATGGTACTGGTACCACAACAGAGACATAGATCAATGGCACAGAACAGAGCCCTCAGAAATAATGCCGCATATCTACAACTATCTGATCTTTGACAAACCTGACAAAAACAAGAAATGGGGAAAGGATTCCCTATTTAATAAACAGTGCTGGGAAAACTGGCTAGCCATATGTAGAAAGCTGAAACTGGATCCCTTCCTTACACCTTATACAAAAATTAATTCAAGATGGATTAAAGACTTACATGTTAGACCTAAAACCATTAAAATCCTACAAGAAAACCTAGGCAATACCATTCAGGACATAGGTGTGGGCAAGGACTTCATGTCTAAAACACCAAAAGCAATGGCAACAAAAGCCAAAATTGACAAATGGGATCTAATTAAACTAAAGAGCTTCCACACAGCAAAAGAAACTACCATCACAGTGAACAGGCAACCTACAGAATGGGAGAAAATTTTTGCAACCTACTCATCTGACAAAGGGCTAATATCCAGAATCTACAATGAACTCAAACAAATTTACAAGAAAGAAACAAACAACCCCATCAAAAAGTGGGCGAAGGACATGAACAGACACTTCTCAAAAGAAGACATTTATGCAGCCAAAAAACACATGAAAAAATGCTCATCATCACTGGCCATCAGAGAAATGCAAATCAAAACACAGTGAGATACCATCTCACACCAGTTAGAATGGCCATCATTAAAAAGTCAGGAAACAACAGGTGCTGGGGAGGATGTGGAGAAATAGGAACACTTTTACAACGTTGGTGGGACTGTAAACTAGTTCAACCATTGTGGAAGTCAGTGTGGCAATTCCTCAGGGATCTAGAACTAGAAATAGCATTTGACCCAGCCATCCCATTACTGGGTATATACCCAAAGGACTATAAATCATGCTGCTATAAAGACACATGCACACGTATGTTTATTGCAGCACTATTCACAATAGCAAAGACTTGGAACCAACCCAAATGTCCAACAACGATAGACTGGATTAAGAAAATGTGGCACATATACACCATGGAATACTATGCAGCCATAAAAAAGGATGAGTTCATGTCCTTTGTAGGGACATGGATGAAACTGGAAAACATCATTCTCAGTAAACTATCGCAAGGACAAAAAACCAAACACCTCATGTTCTCACTCATAGGTGGGAATTGAACAGTGAGAACTCATGGACACAGGAAGGGGAACGTCACACTCCAGGGACGGTTGTGGGGTGGGGGGAGGGGGGAGGGACAGCATTGGGAGATATACCTAATGCTAAATGACGAGTTAATGGGTGCAGCACACCAACATGGCACATGGATACATATGTAACAAACCTGCACATTGTGCACATGTACCCTAAAACCTAAAGTATAATAATAATAAAAAAAATACAAGGAATGCAAGTTTATTGTAAAATAACAAAAATAAGTATTAATAAACAAGTAGGAGCAAAAAAAAAAAAAAAAGAAACTGTGCGGTATAATAAATATTTCTTATTTTAACCTTAAACTTTGAGTTAACCAGCCCCAGCCAACCCTTCAAATGACTGTAGCCCTGGTTGACATCTTCACTGCAACTCTATGAAAACCATCCAGCCAGAAGCACCAGCAGCCTTCAGTTCCCTGACCCTTAGAAACTGTGTGTTATAATAAATATTTCTTATTTTAACCTTAAGCTTTGAAGTAATTTCCTTATGAAGCAATATAAGAAATAATACAATTCTCATTTAAAGTTGCTATATAAAATGTCTGTGATGGGGCTCTCAAACCATCTGCCATTTGACCTTGTGATGTTCTAGTGTCTAAAAAAAGGAAAAAGAGAAGGAAACTCACTTCATAAAATTTAGCATGTTCATTCATTACCAATGGCTAATATATTCTGATACTCCAAGAAGAGAGATAATTAATAAATAAATTTTCTTTTGTACCATATTGCATAGAAAGTGTCAACATACTCCTTTTAAGTTAGAGTATTAACATTATGTGAAATTAAAGGCAAAACCACAGTCTTTGATGGAATCTTGTCTTGCTAATCACAAATCTAACTCTATAAGAGTCTCAAAAATAATATAAATATTAATTCCTTGTAATTTCATACCCATTCTTAATCATATGATTTTGAATGAGGGGAAAAGATCACAAACAATAGATATTTCATCACCCTTCAATCTTGGAATTATACTACAATTCCTCATTTTTAATAAGTTAACTTTAAGAAATAGCCAACATATTTTCTACATCATCTTAGACTCTAGTTTGAAATTAAAGAACAGATGATCCCTAACAAGAAAAGATTGTAACCTTTTGTTTAATCTTATAGCTTTGCGTTCCCAAATAGTCATACTAATATCTATAAATACATTTTTTATTTACAAAACATATGGGGAAATTTGTTATGATCTTGATTATACTCAGTGAATCTTCAAAATTAGTTTGAAGTGTCACCAAATGTAACTCACAGAAAAATATAGTTTTAATTTTGAACAAGTCATTTATTGCTGATGGATAGCCATAAAATGTATATTAAAATGTGGTGTAATGGTAATACCCTTTTAAAGAAGAAATTGAACCTCATCAAGGCAATTGAATCTATGAAGGTAACTTGTAACTAAAAATTAGGTGATTTAAAATATTGTAAAAACTAAGGCAAAATTTGGCAGACCTATGAGATGGGCAAAGGGTGCCCTACTTGCCCTTCCTTTCATGATACCTACACATCTGGAATTTCAGATTTCGAAAACCTTTCTCTTTAAAATATAATTTTTCTGTTATCATAGGTTTTTATATTCTGCTAGCAGACAACTATCTTAACAACTGAAGTAACTTAGACTGTTCTCATAAATACATTTAATGTGGGTGCTACTTCCCTGACTCGTTCAAAATAAGGATGTTTTGGGGAGCCAAATATCCTGAGGTCTTATTATTCATAACATATATGCAGTTACTTATTTCATATGAATAAGCACAGGCCTACTAAAATGTTTTTCCAAATTATATATCTAAGTTTGAAACATCAATTAAATATTGATAGGCTGTTTTGATATTTCAGGCAAAACTGGGAGGACTTTTTTTTTTTTTTTTTGAGATGGAGTCTCCCTCTGTCACCCAGGTTGGAGTGTAATGGCACGATCTCGGCTCACTGCAACCTCTGCCTCCAGGGTTCAAGCGATTCTTCTGCCTCAGCCTCCCAAGTAGCTAGGATTAGAGGTGCCCGCCAACATGCCCGGCTACGTTTTGCATTTTTAGTAAAGATGGGGTTTTGCCACGTTGGCCAGGCAGGTCTCGAACTCCTGACCTCAGGTTATCCACCTGCCTCGGCCTCTTAAAGTGCTGAGATTACAGGCATGAGCCACCATGCCCGGCCCCCTGAGAAGACTATTTCTATAAGAATATATAAAGGTTATCAATAGACATTTTATAATAGAGTTATTAACACCAGTTTCTATAGCATTAGAATACCAATGGCTTGGTAAATGTTTAAGGAAAACATCCAATGAAATCAAGAAAGCCAGTGTTTTCATATATAATTCATAAAATATATATATATATAACAGACACATGTATATTATATTACACAGATGTGTGTGTGTATATATATATAATTTCAATAGGTAGTAACAAATAATTTGTTTAACATTACTAATTGAGTTATTAAACAGATTACGGTCAATACTGAAATGAATAGTGTAGAAAATTTTAAGTCTTGTGAAATTTTAAGGAAAACACAATCAAACTGTTGAACCATTATTACATTATTTTATAAAATAATTTGGCCACGACGTAAACATAAACTCAGATGTTACAAATCATAGCACTGCCATTTTTAAAACTTCATAAAGACTTTCCATCTTAGGTGGAATAAAATCCACACTCCTTGCCATAGCTTACACAGACCCACATGATCTGGCCCACCTCACCTCATCTAGTAACACTCACTTCCCCTTCCAATACTCCAGCCATGTTTGTCTTATTTTCTGTCCCTAGAACACACTGTGCATATTCCTCCTCAGAGCATTTTGTATTTGATGTTTTTAACAAGGTACCACTGCTGCCTTTATTTACTGGATTTGCAATCTCTAATAGGGTTTTCCTCAGAATTCCAGGTACTGATCAAATAGTAGCAACTTAAAAAACAAAACAAAACAAAAATACCTTTTTTTTTCAAGAGCAAACTTAATGATTCCAATATCTATTAGCAAAGAAGTAAACTTACAACTTTTGAGTGGTGATCATGGCCTATTCTACTAGTGGATTCTATCTCTCTCTCTCCTGCTCTCTCTCTTTCTCTGTTCTGTCAGCAGTAACCTGATATAAAAACCAGACAATGACATTATAAGAATAGTACAGTATGGACTAAATATCCTGAAAAATAGATGCAAAAATTATTCACAAAAATTTGGCAAATTAAATTCAACATAATTAGTGGGGTTTATCCCTTGAATTCAAGGCTGGTTTAACATTTGAGAATAAATATATACAATTTACCATATTAAACTACATTTCAGGCTAGCTGTGGTAGCTCATGCCTGTAATCCCAGCACTTTGGGAGACTGAGGTGGGAAGATTACTTGAGCCTAGGTGCTCAAGACCAGCCTAGAGAACAGAGCGAAAACCTACTCTACAAAAAATTTAAAAACTAGGGGGATATGGTGGCATGTCCCTATAGTCTCAGATACTATAGAGGCTGAGGTGGGAGGATAGCTTGAGTCCAAGAGGTCAAGACTGAATAGTTTCCTACTAAGATTGGGAATAAGGCAAGAATGATGATTCTCACCAATCATTTTCAACATTGAACAGGAGGTTGTAGGAAGTAGCAATAAGACAAGGAAAAGAAATAAAAGGCCACAGATTGGAAAGGAAAAAATAAAATTGTCTCTAAATGCAGATGACATAATTGTCTACAATTCCGAAGACTATGAAAAGGCTATTGAACTAATAAGAGAGCTTAGTAAGGGGGTAGGATACAAGGTAAACAGACAAAAATCAGTTGTATTACTGTACACTGTATGCTAGCACTACATAATCAGAATTAAGTTTTAAAAATACCACTTACAACAGCATAAAAATGCAAAATTCTGTACAGTAAAAACTACAAAGACTTGTTGAGTGAAATTGAAGAACACTTAATCAAACAGAGGGATTACCCTGGTAGCTCATGAATCACAGGTGTCAGTTCTCACTAATTGATGTATAGGTTCAGTGCAATTTTAATCAAAATTCCAGCAGGCTTTTTGGGTCATACTTGGCAAACTGATTCTAGTTTATATTAAAATGCAAAAGACTAGACTAGTCAAAATAATTTTGAAAAAGACAAACAAATTTGGATTAATTCATGCCATAAATAAATTGTAGTTTCTACAGGTTAGTCAGAGATATTTCTGCTATAAATTTCCACCAATAAAACTTGCCATCAATTATGTATGTGCACATAAAAAGGCTGGTAAAAAAAAAATAGCACGCTAATAAATGCAAAACCACACAATCCCTAGAAGATAGCATGGGAGGAAATCTAGGTGACCTTGGGTTTGGTGATGAATTTTTAGATGCAACACCAAAAGTAAAATCCATGAAAGAAAAAAAAATCAATAAGTTGCACTTCATTAAAATTAAAAACTTCTGCTCTGCAAAAGACATTATGACAATTAAAAGACAAGCCACAGATTTGAAGAAAATTTTTGCAGAGCACATTTCATAAAGGACTAGTATTCAACATATACAAAGAACTCTTAAAACTCTACAATAAGAAAACAACCAACCTACTTTAAAAAAAATGGGCAAAAGATTTAAACAGAAATTTCACCAAAGAAGATATATGGATGCAGATAAGCACATGAAAAGATGTTCAGCATCATCTGTCATTAGTGGATGCAAATTAAAACAACAGTGAGATACCACTATGCATCTATTAGAATGGCTAAAATCCAAAACATTAACAACAAATGTTCTTATGGAGCAAAAAAGAATTTTCATCAATGGTGATAGGAATGTTAAATAGCATTGCCACTTTGTAATTCCATTTGGCAGTTTCTTAACAAATTAAATGAACACTTAATCATATTATCTAGCAATTACACTCTTTGGTATCTACCCAAATAAGTTGAAAACTTCTGTTCACACAAAAACCTGCACATAGATGGTTATAGCAGCTTTATTCATAATTGCCCAAACTTGAAAGAACCAAGATGCCCTTCAACAGATAAGTGCATAAACTAATTGTGCTACATATGTACAATAGAATACTCTTCAGCAATGATAAGAAATGAGCAATCAAACTACAAAAATACATGGAGAAACTTTAAATGTATATTGCCAAGTGAAAGACACCATTCTAAAAAGGCTACATAGTGTATATTCAAGCTTTATGACATTGTGGAAAAGGCAAAACTATGGAGACAATAAAAAGACCAGTATTTGAAAGGGACTCCAGGGGAGGGAAAGAGGGATGAATAAGTGCAGTGCAGGGGATTTGGGGGATAGTGAAACTATTCTGTATGATCCTGTAGTGGTAGATACATGCCACTATACATTTGCCAAAACCCGTGGAATGTATAATGTAAAGAGTGAACCCTAATGTGAAATATAGACTTTAGTTAATAAAAATGTATCAATATTGACTTATCAGTTGTAACACATGTAATACACTAATGCAAGATGTTAATTATAGGGGAAACTATTGAGGGAGCAGTGAGAGCATAAGTAGGAGCTCTTTAGTTTCAGTTAATTTTATCTGCAAACTGAAACTTCCCTAAAATATAAAAAATAATTACAGAGACAGGAAAAAGCATGCTGCTGTCATAGTGACTTACTAAAAAAAATAAGGTAAACACATAGGGTGTTAAAAGGGAGCTTGAAAATTTGGAAGGAGCCTGCGTTCTCAAAAGAGTCTTGAAATAAATTTAAAACCTTTGGAGGTGATAGTAAAGACAAATAACTAAGAAAAATTGCTGTTCCCATAAAACTCAATGTCTACAATGTGCTTTTGATGAAATAAGCACTATCTAAGTCTATTTTATAGATGTTACCTTAATTTAATAATATATAGTTCTGCATTTAAATAAGGATTATCTGAAAATATTATAATTCCTATGCTAAAAGGGGATTTACATGTATTATCCCCAAATCTCATACAAGAAGTTAGTACCACTCCATTTCATAAAGAAGAAAACATAGATTTTAGGTTAGATCGACCCAGATTTGAAACCTACTAGCTGGGTCTCTCTAACCTAAAATCTGTACTTTTCTTTAAAGAATAAATGGAAATTTCAGGAGCCATGAAAGCCAAGTGTGGAGAAATATTTGGGGGCAGGTGGAGTTTCTCCAAATCCACAAGATAATAATCGCATTGTCGAAAGTATGTTGGGTAGCAGGTGTAACTTCCCAATAAGCTGAAGGCTGATGTTTGGTCATAGAAAAATGATATCATTGGATAATAGAATTAATTCCTGGATGAGAAAACTAAGGTCCTTTCCAATATTTGGCTGCTTTATTTGATGAGACTTATAATTTCCCCTAATATCCATTTTCCCCCTTTTTCTTTTGTGAAAAGAGCCAACCTAGTCTTCACAGAGGTATGTGGCTGCTCTTCCAGAGACTACATTTCCCAGCCTTCCTTGCAGCATGTTGTCATGTGACTTAGTTCTGGACAGTGAATGAGTAGAACTGATGTGTGACTCTTTTGGGTCACGCCCTTGAAAGAAAGATGCTTACTCTCTACCCCCTTCCTCTGCTGGAATGTAGATGTGTGGTGGTCATGAAGTGTGGTAGGAGCGAGCCAGCTTTGGCCATTCTCATGAGAATAAACAAGTAAAATCAGAGGAACCTGAGGCGGTGGATGGGCTTACAAAGCAACGATGCTCCACCTGCCTAGACCACCCACCAACTCAAGAGTTTACATGAGAGAGAAATAAATCTTCTACCTTGCTTAAGCCACTTTCATTTAGGTTTTGTTAAGGCAGCCAAAACAATCCTGAAATTAATACCTCTTAAGTCCGATTCTAGTGTTGTCACCTTTGGATATTTATTACACTTAAATATTTACCCTGCTCACTAATTTATCAAAATATATTAATTTCTTTTTATATGAATGAACAAGATGGACATTTTCAATCGGTATTGATATAGCTTAATTAGGAAGTTTTGATTTCAGGTCCATAGACTACAGTTGATATACTATAAATTGAGTATTCCTTATTCTAAACACTTAGAACCAGAAGTGTTTTGGATTTTGATTTTTTTCGGATTTTGGAATATTTGCAAATACATCATGAGATAGCTTGGGGATGGGACTCAAGTGTAAACACTAAATTCACTTATATTTTATGTACATCTTATACATGTAGCCTAAATATTATTTTATACAATATTTTAAAATAATTTTATGCATGAAACAAAAGTTTGTGTTAAGTACTTATGTGTAAAATCTGTTTCTGGCATTATGGTGGCACCCCAAAAGCTTCGGATTTTGGAGCACTTCAAGTTTCAGGTTTTCAGATTAGGGATGTTCAATCTGTATTACTGTTCTCACAAATCTAATTGACAAAAACTTACAAGAGATTCAATTTCAACTTTCACAGACAGCATTTATATATGCTACGTGAAGAGCACATCATTATTGTTGGTTTATTTACTGTTAGGTTGGGTAAGAATCAGTTGAATTTGTTTAGCCTACCTTGACAGATTTTTCCTCACTCTTCTGACTTGCTGGAAACCAGTTCAGTCAATAAAAACAATTTCTCCAATGCAACCAGTTGAAAAATGTCTGTTAATTTCTGAAATATCTTGAGGTAAGAAAGAGGTAATCAGGGATTTGGAACGGGTTTATTGGACCCAAATTCATGTTGTAGTGAGCATATTTATCACAGCTGTAATTATAGGATATTTTTTTTTGATACAGCCTCAGAACTTGCTTCATCAAAAGCATTTTCTGTTTTTTAGTGTCATGCTAAATCTGACTAGAGCATTTTATTTATCTCCAGGCTCTCTCTCTGCTTATTTCCAGTATAGAGGCTAAGGGTTTGCTTTTAATTCAACTATTCCCAAATGGAACACTTGCTGAAGTTAAAAATGAGTATGTCCTCATTTTCTTGCATGGTTAACACAAAGTAAACTTAGGTAAAATTTTGATAAATATAATTCTTTTGAGTGATCCACCAGATAGGTCACCAACTAGGAATCTAATTTTACTCTCATTAATTAATATGCTTTTGAATTATTTGCAGTGTTATCCATACACATTCAAACCAATATTGGACAATTCAATTAGCTAGAAGAGATTGCCATGTCTTATTTATTCAACAACTAATTTTTTTCCAAGGTGAATGGAAGTATAGGCTAATCAAAATATTATTTGAAGGTTCCCTGTTTTAGTCCCCTCTGGTCTATTAGATGTTTTAAATGTCTTGACTCACAAGTCCAGTTAAAATACTTCATCTCAGATATTTCCCTTCAACTTCCCTATCCCCATCCCAATCTTACCTTATTTCCTTTAGAATCTGGAAACTTTTCTTTCTTTCTTTTTCTTTCTTTCTTTCTTTCTTTCTTTCTTTCTTTCTTTCTTTCTTTCTTTCTTTCTTTCTTTCTTTATTTTTCTTTCTTTCTTTCTTTCTTTTCTTTCTCTTTCTTTCCTTCCTTCCTTCCTTCCTTCCTTCCTTCCTTCCTTCCTTCCTTCCTTCCTTCCTTCCTTCCTTCCTTCTTTCCTTCCTTCTTTTTTGTATTCCTTGGTCCTGCTGTGTTCTTTAGGTTGGTCTAGATCACCTAGATTTCTTCACTTCAGTACTTCAGTTTAATAAGAAGTACACGTGTCCTTTTCTGATTCCTAGCTTCCACTAAACTAAAATTAGTGTAGTGCTTTGAGATTCGGGCCCACTGTTAAAACACCATGTTTGTAACACCTTGCTCCTCCTACATCGAAGTAACTAAATTGCACAATTTTCAACTATAGGCACACTGATTTTATTGAGTAGTCAAAAAGTAGATACAAGAGAGACATAATTGGTTGCTACATTGAAAAGCAGAAATACAGTGAAATCTTAAAATGGTTATAAAATGAATGTGAGAGACAGTATTGCATAGTGGACACTGTAACCAGTCCCTCCACACCGCTCTGTGTCTCAGGTTTTGCTTGTTAAAATTTTGATTAAATACAAAATAATATTTATAAGTAATCAAAAGGTATGGGAGTGATACAGCCTTCATTCTTGAATGTACTATTCACTTATCTAGTTCAAAAAAGTAAAAAACTTGGTCTGTGAAGCTCCTTACGTGCCCTGCCTGAATCCCATCTTTCTCCCTCTCTCAAGAAGTCACTTTATCTTGAATTTTGGAAACTTAATGTCACAGGCTTTCTATTTTTTTTGTTCTTAACCTATAAAATGAATATAATAGAGAATTCAATAACCCCATCAAGTATAGGGTTAAATATCAAATCTAGTATTTCATAGGGTTTTGGATATTAATAGATTAGTTTTTATTCTAGGTGTTACAGGTAAATCACCTGGCATTTGACTTAGCAGATAAATCAATGAAAATGGCCATTGTGACAACAGTGATAGTAATGATGGATAAGCTTAATGTTGTCGTGTTTACTGTTGCTTTTGTTCATCTTTATGTTCAACAAAACATCAGACTACTTGTTAGTTTCCTTTAAGGCATCCTGAAAACACAAGACTTACCTATTTTTTTAAGGTAAATAACTTCTGCTACACCAATGAAAGACTCCTATAAGAATGCATACATATTGAGGGAGGAAATCTTGGGATCCAGGAACTTTGGGAAACAAAGATCTCTTGTGAGTTTATAGAAAAATCAGCTGGATCCTGCAGAAATTTTTTATTCATCAGAAATTTGTTTCAAACATTTCAAAATTTATGAGCCATGCTTTCAACCTAAGGTGATGTTTTAAATCTGTGGATAATATTAGCACACTTGTGGTTGAGATTTCGTTGCATTTACCTCTCCTTTGTGCTCGCCCAGAAAACAAATATTTGCAATAATGCTTCTGTCTCTTGAACTGGAAATTATATAATCATAATCAAAGTGCTCAAAATTACCAACTCATATATTAATCTGACAAAGCCAAAGAAAATCATTTTAAAGGGCTATGGAATATGAAACTATACAGATGAGAGAACAATTGTATTCAAGCAACTCCTTTGGTTGGAAAAATTATGCTTTGGGCATGAGTCAGAAAATAATGATTTAAAAAAAGCATTCAAATGTCACTTGTGGTCAATTTCATTGCCTCTAGATAAAAATCACACACATCACCATATCTTAGAGAATAGTGACTCTTTATCGCTTTGCAACAATCTCCATGTAACACACATTCATAAAACTATACACATCATAGGCCTAAATTTGGATGAATTTTTAGAAGGTGAATACCTCCAAGTTACCATTCACTCAGATCAAGAAACAAACATCTTCAGCATTGTACTGACTGTTTTTAAATATGCATTTCTGATCATGTTTCTCTTGCTGAGCAAGAAGGTAAAAATCAAAACCTCTGTCTATAATGCTTGGATTAAAAAAAAAGATTTAGTCAAATAACCTCTTGGCATACCAGTTGATAAATTTGATCAATCACAGCTGATTTACTATTGAAAATGATGGCCTTTTACCAGGCCACTTATATTGATGGAGAAAGTTGGATCAAATGCACAAAGATGATCAATTTTTTATTGATTTATGTGTACACAGGGCCAGCCAGTAAGTATCATAGAATATCATACTTGTCAATGGCTTGATGATTTGGTTTTGTATCTATAATGAGGCCAAAATATAATTTCGTGCCTTGGCCAAAGAATAAATATTTGGCCACCTTTCTTTGAGTCAGTCTCTCTCTCTCTCTCTCCCTCTCCCTCTCTCTGTCTCAGATTTATGTTAGTGGGTAAAGTTGTATTTGATGGATAACCTCTTCCTCTTTTTCATCAAATTTAGGTGGTAAAAAGTACATTTAGTAGAATAATATCAACCCACATAAAAATCTGATTATCGTGAGTTTCATTTTAAAGAAAGGTTTTACAAATTCATTTAAAATATGTATTATCTTTTTTTCTCTTTAAATATGGTTTTTGGCCAGGCACGGTGGCTCATGCCTATAATCCCAGCACTTTGGGAGGCCAAGGCAGGAAGATCAGTTCAGGTCAGGAGTTCAAGACCAGCCTGGCCAACATGGTGAAACCCTGTGTCTACTAAAAATACAAAAAATTAGCTGGGCGTGGTGGCACCCACCTGTAATCCCAGCTACTCGGGAGGCTGAGGCTGGAGAATCGCTTGAGCCCAGGAGATGGAGGTTACAGTGAGCCAAGATAGCGCACTGCACTCCAGCCTGGATGACAGAGCAAGACTCCATCTCTGAGTTAATAAATAAATAAAATAAATATGGCTTTTGTTATATGTGGTATACGAAATCTTTTGTAAAGCGACTTTGCGAAATCCTTTTGTTAAGCTATCCTGAATCAAGTATTTGGATGTTGTTGCCTGGTAGTCATCTTCTGGCACAAAAGGATCTAACAGAGAAGCAGCTCATGTGAATGAAAAGTGTCTTTAAATTTATATATATATATTCTAGCTCCAGCTTCAGAAAGCATGGACAGTCATTCACCTCTGTTCAAGAGAAGAATTAGGATTAGCCCATTTTGGCTGAAAAGTGTCAGTAGTGTCCATGAAAATATAAATTTTTCTATGCCTGTTGAATTCTAAAGACAGATGAAAGGTGGGATTAGGAAGCCAAAAAGGTGGCATTTTTTCTTCATCTCAACAAGAGTATTACACTTGGTAAGCAGAGACGGATAGAGACAGAGATAGAGATAAAGGTAACGATAGAGAGATACAGAGAGAGAGAAAATTAAGAGCAGTTAAAATCAATGTATTTCTTCATACCCTCTCTCCAGATATATTTAAATAGCAGGTCATTTGTCTGTTATTAAGACCATTACATGCCCTTCATTTAATAAAATATCCTTCCTATGGCAAACATTAAAAAACCAACAATTAGTACAAAATGCAGATTCATAGTATGAAGATGTATTGCAAACCTTAAAAATAATTTTTTAAAGCTATAAAAATAGCTATTTCAAATATTAAAACATTGATATTCATATATAATGTTCATATAATACGATGAATAAACGTGCATATTGTATAATTTGTAAACATGTAGTATATGGAGGTCTCCATTTTTAATTTTCTATTATAGAGCTAATGAAAAATTAAATGTTCAGTTTGGTTTAACAAAACTAAACATTATAAATATGTTTTCGATAAATAGTGAGTTCCATTCTACCTTACGTCCCTAGATTCCATGCCACTTCTCAGAAGTAGCAACTATCAAGAGTTGTTAAGGCCTGTCTTCACGAAATCTTTCCATGAAATTGTGGAACACATGCCTATATAATCAAGATAGTGGGTTTAGATCACAGTCCACAAATTGACGTATGCAGGAAATATTGTACTTATTTCCCTAGAACCAACTAAATATCAACATCTAGCTTCCAGCCAACTAGGAAATTCAAATTAAGTCATCCTCCGCAGAGGGATGTTTAATAAAGCTAAAAACCTCTTTCTGTTAACCTCTTTCAGACTCCCCAGTTCCCTGTCCAGCATCAGAATATGAGTTTCCAATTCTAACATGACCCATAAACATCTCCTCCTTCCTAAGAGTCTGTTTTATAAATGTGTGTCCATTATATTACCATGCTTACATTTTATTAATCATTTTTAAGATCTGCTAATACCTTTAATATTGCAAAGAAGTCTTACAAACTAGTATGAAAGTAATTCTTATAAATCAATATAAAAATTGTACAAGTCAATATAAAAAAGATAATTTCAAAAAATTAAAAATGGCCAATGCACACACAAAATCAGCCTATTACTAGTTTTCAAAGAACAGTAAGAAGATGCCTGTTCCCTATTAAATTTTGCAAAGATTAAAATAATCTTATTAACTTGTGTGAATGAGGTTACATAGATATAGTTACAGCGTGCACTTTAGTTGAGAATATGTATTCATACAATCTTTATGAAGAGCGGCTGGCTAGATGACAATAACATGTAGAAATTTGTCCTGACGAATAATCATGATTAACCATAAAAATATTTGTTAAGAAAGGTATTTTTAAAAGAAAAAAGCCTAACAATAAATGATTAGTTAAATTATTACATAAAGTAATACAATAAGTTAATTAAAAACTGTTTTTATAAACTATTAATATAAAAAATATTCAAGACAGGATTTTTTAAAAAGAGAGCTTTTTATACAAGTTTTATAAAATACATATTTGTGCTAAGAATAAGGTAGACAAAGAACAGGATGTTAATAATATGCTAGGTATTCATATATTTTGAAATTTTCTCTATTTTTCAAATTCTCTTAAAAGATTTATATATTTCTCCGTCATTATGGGAACAAAAAACCTTCAAATCACAGTGAACCACAATTATTCTTGTAAATAAATGAACATAGGTTTTAGATAAGTTTTATATTTATTTAAAGTAATTAAGTACACAGGTTCAAAAATATTGTTATCTGCCTCCCTTCCATACTTTTTGTTGTTGTTGTTGTTGAGACAGAGTCTCACTCTGTCGCCCAGGCTGGAGTGCAGTGGTGCGATCTCGGCTCACTGCAAGCTCCTCCTCCTGGGTTCACACCATTCTCCTGCCTCAGCCTCCTGAGTAGCTGGGACTACAGGTGCCTGCCACCACGCCTGGCTAATTTTTTTGTATTTTTAGTAGAGATGGGGTTTCACTGTGTTAGCCAGGATGGTCTCAATCTCTTGACCTCGTGATCCACCCACCTTGGCCTCCCAAAGCGCTGGGGTTACAGGTGTGAGCCACTGTGCCCGGCCACCTCCCTCCCATACTTCTTGCCATCAAATCCCATTCTCTAGGAGTAAACACTTATAACTGTTAACTTTTTTTTTCTGATACTTATTTTCACTTGTCTAGATAATATGCTTCAACCCATTGGTCTTGTTTATTGATTTTAGCATATTTATATTGCTATCTTCTGTTTACTTAAAAGATTCCAATGTAGATCTATCTCTAAGTTATTTTGTTGATAACATTTGAAATATTAGGTATTTTACTATGGTAATTAATATCTTTATTTTCTTTTTTACGACACCTCACTTTACAAAATGAGGTTTGTAGTAAAGCCTAATTATCTTTAGCTCTCTAACTACTCTCCCTCAGTATCTTTTCAACTTCTAGTCTCAGAATTTTTTCCTTTTGCACTATCAAGGTTAATTATATTGTATTTTTTTCACATAAATGTAGTCCGAATTTTTATACTTTTTATAAAATCATCTTTAAAATTTTAAAATAAACAAATATATTTTATAAATAAATCAATAAAAATGTTTCATTATTTTGACAATATAAATATTTCATAACAGAGCTAGTCTTCCATTTTCGTTTTCTTTATTTTCATTTGATTTTATTCCTTCTTGTGTAGCTTTCAGTTTTCCCTGGAGTCTCTAATTGCCTTTCTATTCATTTTTTCCTAATTTGCCTTTGTATTGTACTGTCATTCTTCTCATTTATTATATAACAAAATAATATAAAATTCAATGTAAAGGACAATGTATATAGAATCAATATTAGAGTCATTCTTATGTATTTTTCCTTTTCTATTTTTTATTTTCTCTAATTTTGCCAGCAGAGATAGACTGCCAGGAGAAGACTCTGGTTTCTTGCTTTAGGGACTGAATTTTCCTGGAAGATACTTTCCATCTCCACAAAATTGCTTACAAAAACTAAATTTACTGTGGACTTAGTTTTATGTTTCTAATAAAAGAAAAAACGAGTGCATATGGAAAAAAATATGAGGAGAGAAAGATTATTCGTATGTTAATGGAACCTCTAAATGTGTATTTTTAAAAAACAGATAAGCCTCATATCCTCCCTCCTCAGAGGCCTCTGTAGAGCAATAATAAAGAGTCCTAAAATCATTAAAAAACATAATGAATAATTTTTTTACAAAGAGATGGTCTGTATGATAGGAATGATCAGAATATATTTCTAGAGAGCTGATGGAACAGTAGAAATTGCTAAAGCAGTACGTGGAAAACCACAGAGACAGATAAATCCAAAGAATTGGCCAATTTACCTTACAGAAAACAGAAAAGAGACACAAAGCTGAGGAGGAAAATAGAAAGCAGAAAAATAAAGATGTGAGAGCGGCATGGGGCTGAAACTAGGGAGATGAATTGAAAGTCTGTGTATGGAGGGCTCTCCCTCCCACTACACCCTATTTTTTTTTTTTTTTTTTTCAGAGAACGTCTTCAGCTATACAAAAATATTTTAAAATTTCCTTCTTTAAAAATTGAAAATACTCTAGAGAAAAGACTTCACACTTTGACAGACTATCACTATTAAAGAATAGTATTACCCATATAGACAGATGATAAACAACTTTTTTTTTTTTTTTTTTTGAGACAAAGTCTTGCTCTGTCACACAGGCTAGAGTGCAGTGGTGCAATCTTGGCTCACTACAACCTCTGTCTCTTGGGTTCAAGCGATTCTCCTGCCTCAGCCTCCCAAGCAGCTGGGACTACAGGCACCCACCACCATGCCCAGCTAATTTTTGTATTTTTAGTAGAGATAAGGTTTCACCATTTGGCCAGGATGGTCTTGATCTCCTGACCTTGTGATTTGCCCTCCTCAGCCTCCTAAAGTGCTGGGATTACAGGCGTGAGCCACCGTGCCCGGCCTATAAACAACTTTTTATTGTCTCACTCTAAAATATTTGAGGAAGCACTACCTACAAAAAACAACAACAACAACAACAACAATACAATTCTTATCATAGATAAGCAGAAAGAATTACAACCACCAGCCCTACAGGAAAAGGAAATAACAGAAGGACTAGAAGAAAACAAACAAAAACTCCAAAAAGCACATGCATATTTTAAAGTTCAAAGATATTGATAAGGCGCTCTCCAAAGAAGTAATAGAAAATTAGGGTTCTATAGAAAGTTTACAAGACTATGTATTTTCTCATGCAGTTATTGACAAACTTTTGAATGTTTGACAATGTAAGTAAAATATAACATCTTTTTCTTTTATATTATATTTACTAAATTACTTGTGACATTGACGATCTTTTTATAGTTTATTTGCCACTTGCCTTCTTATTAACTATCTTTTCATGTCTTTTTCATGTTTCCATTGCATTATTAAGGTAGCTATATTATTAGACTTGCTATTGGGTAGAGTGACTTGTGCTTTACTAGCCCTAGCCAGGATTGTTTCAGCCACTTTAGGGCATTGGTTTTATATAATTTTAAAAATAAACTTACCTACGTTTAAGAAATTCTTGCTGTGATTTTAATAGGAGTTATATTAAATCTATAGATCAGTTCTGGCACAGTTGAAACTTCCAATCCATACTCTCAATTTATTTAGGTCTTCTTTTATTTCTTCTATCAGAAATTTGTAATTTCTAGTGCACAGAACCCGTACATGTTTGTTAAGCATTCTTTGGATTTATTGTAAATTGTATTTTTTTATTTTAATTTCCTCATGTTCCATGTTAGTATATAAAACTGTAATTGACTTTCGTGTGTTGCTCTTGGACCCTGTGATTTTGCCAAACTAACTTATTAGTTCTTTATCAAGTTGAAATAATTTTTCATTATTTCTAATTTTCTGAGAGGTTTTATCAGGAATAAATGTCAGATTTTGTCCAATGCTTTTTCTGCATCAATTGATATTATCATATAATTTTTCTTCTTTAGCCTATTGATATGACAGATTTCCTATCAATATTCAAATGTTCAAAGGAAATTTAAAGAACACATGCAGCCTTATGTACCTGAAATAAATTCCACTTGGTCATACACCCTTCTAGATTAAACCAGGAAGGATTAGAAACTCTGGACAGACCAATAACAAACAGTGAGATTGAAATGGTAATTTAAAAATATTGCCAAAAAAAAGTCCAGGATCAGATGGATTCGCAGTGGAATCCTATCAGACATTCAAAGACGAATTGATACCAATTCTATTTACACAATTTCCAAGATAGAGAAAGAGAGAATCCTCCCTAAATCATTTTATGAAGCCAGTATCACCCTAACACCAAAACTAGGAAAGGACATAACAAAAAAGAAAACTACAGACCAATATCCCTGATGAATATAGATGCATAAATCCCTAACACAAAACTACCTAACCAAATCCAATGGCATATCAAAAAGATAATCCACCATGATCAAGTGGTTTTCATATGAGAGATGCAGGGATGTTTTAACATATGAAGTCAATGAATGTGATATACCACATAAACAGAATTAAAAACAAAAATCACATGATCATCTCAATAGACACAGAAAAGGCATTTGACAAAATCCAGCATCCCTTTTTGATTAAAATCCTCAGCAAAATCAGCATAGAAGGGACACTCCTTAATGTAATAAAAGCCATCTATGACAAACTCGCAGCCAATATAATACTGAACAGGGAAAAGATGAAGGCATTTCCTCTGAGAACTGGAACAAGACAAGGGTGCCCACTCTCACCACTTCCATTCAACTAGTACTGGAAGTCCTAGCCAGAGCAATCAGACAAGAGAAAGAAAGAAAGACCATTCAAATCAATAAAGAGGAAGTCAGCCTGTTGCTGTTTGCTGATAGTATGATTGTATACCTACAAAACCTTAAAGACTCCTCCAAAAAGCTCCTAGAACTAAGAAATGAATTCAGCAAAGTTTCAGGATACAAAATTAATGTATACAAATCAGTAGCCCTGCTATACACCAACAGAGACCAAGCTGAGAATCAAATCAAGAACTCAACCCTTTTCACAATAGCTGCAAGAAAAGTAAAATACTTAGGAATATACCTAACCAAGGAGGTTAAAGACCTCTACAAGGTAAACTACAAAACACTGCTGAAAGAAAAAGATGACACAAACAAATGGAAACATATCCCATGCTCATGGATGAATAGTCAATAATGTGAAAATGACTATACTGCCAAAAGCAATCCACAAATTCAATGCAATTCCCATCAAATACCACCACCATTCTTTACAGAACTAGAAAAAACAATCCTAAAATTCATATTTTATCCAAAAAGAGCCTACATAGCCAAAGTAAAAAGAACAAATCTGGAGGCATCACATTACCTGACTTCAAACAGTCACCAAAACAGCATGGTACTGGTATAAAAATAGGCACATACACCAATGAAACAGAATAAATAAACCAGAAATAAAGCCAAATACTTACAGGCAACTGATGTTCAACAAAGCAAACAAAAACATAAAGTGGGGAAAGAACATCCTATTCAACAAATGGTGCTGGGATAATTGGCAAGCCACCTGTAAAAGAATGAAACTGGATCCTCATCTCTTACCTTGTACAAAAATCAACTCAAGATGGATCAAGGTCTTGAATCTAAGACCTGAAACCATAAAAATTCTGGAAGACAATATCAGAAAAACCCTTCTGGACACTGGCTTAGGCAAAGAGTTCATGACCAAGAGCCCAAAAGCAAATGCAACAAAAACAAAGATAAATAGATGGGACTTAATTAAACGAAAAAGCTTCTTCACAGCAAAAGAAACAATCAGCAGAGTAAACAGACAACCACCAGAGTGGGAGAAAATCTTCCCAATTTGTATATCTGGCAAAGGACTAATATGCAGAATCTACAAGGAACTCAAACAAATCAGCAAGAAAAAAACACACAATCCCATCAAAAACTGGGCTAAGGACATGAATAGACAATTCTCAAAAAATGATATACAAATGGCCAACAAAAATATGCAAAAAGATCAACATTACTAATAATCAGAGAAATGCAAATGAGAACCACAATGTGATACCACCTTATTCCTGCATGAATGGCCAAAATTTAAAAAAAAATTAAAAAAATAATAGATTTTGGAGGGAATTTGGTGAAAAGGGAACACTTTTACACTGCTGATGGGAATGTAAACTATTACAACCACTATGGAAAACATTGTGGGTATTCCTTGAAGAACTAAAAGTAGAACTACCATTTGATCCAGCAATCTGACTACTGGGTATCTACCCAGAGGAAAATAAGTCATTATACCAAATAGATACCTTCACACGCATGTTTATACCAACACAGTTTGCAATTGCAAAAATACGGAACCAGCCCAAATGCCCATCATCAGTGAGTGGATAAAGAATTCATGGTATATATATGTACCATGGAATACTACTCATAAACAGGAACGATATAATGGCATTCACAGCAACCTGGATTGTAAGTGAAGTAACTCAGAAATGGAAAACCAAACTGTATATTCTCACTTAGAAGTGAAACTAAGCTATGAGGATGCAAAGGCTTAAGAATGATACAGTGGACTTTGGGGACTCAGGGGAAATGGTGGGAGAGGTATGAGGGATAAAAGACTACACGTTGGGTACAGTGTGTACTGCTCAGGTGACGGGTGTCCCAAAATTTTAGCAATCACCACTAAAGAACTTATTCATGTAACCAAACACCACCTGTTCCCCAAAATCTATGGAAATAAAAAATATGTAAATATGTGAGTTGTATTCAGTTTCTTGAATCTGTAGGTTTCCATCTTTCACTAAATTTGGAAAGTTCTCACCCACTATTTCTTCAAATACTATATTACCTCCTCACTCTTCTTCCTGCCCTTCTTTGACTACAATAATAGTAGTCTACAGAAATAGTCAGTTTGTATTATTGGCTACAATAATACAAACGCTGGATCTTCTGCTGTTGTTCCACAGGTCCTCGAGGCTTCATTTATGTATTTTGGTTTATTTTTCTCTGTTTTTCAGACTTTTTAAATTCAATTGATCTTTCCTCAAGTTTGCTGATATAAAATGCTTACAGTAAAAACATAAACCAGCTGGGTGCGGTGGCTCACACCTGTAATCCCAGCACTTTGGGAGGCTGAGGCAGGTGGATCATGAGGTCAGGAGATCGAGACCATCCTGGCTAACACGGTGAAACTCTGTCTCTACAAAAAATTAGCCGGGCACGGTGGTGGGTGCCTGTAGTCCCAGCTACTCGGGAGGCTGAGGCAGGAGAATGGAGTGAACCTGAGAGGCGCAGCTTGCAGTGAGCCGAGATTGCGCCACTGTACTCCAGCCTGGGTGAAAGAGCGAGACTCCATCTCAAAAAATAAATTAATAAATAAATAAACCATGAAATAAACCAGGAAAAGCCACCAAAGATTTACATTTCGATAAAATTGGCTAACCGGAGGAATTAGAACACTACTTTTATTTATCACTTGTGATAGCCTATGAATTACAGAAATATCCTGTAGAATTTGAATTTATTCACTCAGCTGTTGGTTTTCCATCTACTTCCTAGACACAGACCATGACTTCTGGTATTTTACCTTTTCTTTCTTTTTTGAAAATAACAACATACAAATCCAAATTCAGTGTAAATGAAGCCATGAGGAAAAAAGTTATCTTCTCATTTTTTAGCACATTCATACATAACTGAAATGACTTATGTTCTTTAGTTTTCTTGGTCTTGAAAATATGAGTAATCTTATCGACCAATGCTGCTTGTGGTGGTGCTATGGCTGTGTGCCACCATCCAGATACAGTCGTTCTTAGTGTCCTGAACCTCTGTAGGGACAGCAAATGAACACTTTTTGGCACGTACTAAGAAGCCTGAAATAAGCACCATTACGATTTATTTCTATCTAAATTACTCCAATTTGGGAAAGGATGCTGAATTGCACTGATTTTCCATAAAACTAGCTCATTTTGATGAATACTAGTTTGTCTCTTGATGCAGGATATTAGAGAAACAGAAAATAAACACGTACACACACATACAAATGTCTCCAACCTTTTATTTTGAATCAAACAATTGCTTTTTGTTTCTCTCATTGATTAAGTTGGTAATTAATACTATGCTCTACAATGAATGCCACTTGTATAATTTGAACATTCAACAATATTAATATTCCCTTTCTTAGAAACAGAAATGAACCAAAGAACCTTTTAACAGATGTTTGAAGCATATTTTGTCATCAGATTGGGCATTTGTGCCTGTAAACAATAAAATGGTGAATTATTCTTTAAATCTGCAGCTCTGTCAGTATTTTACAATCTGATCACTTATATTGGAAGTAGGCTATATTATTATATAGATTATTATATAGATTTTCTGAGGAATTTATTTTAATGTAAAACTCTACCAAATATTCATTTTTCTCAACCTCTTCCTCATAATTATTATTATATTTGAAATCTGTAATTTAGAATAACTGCACATAAAACTGACAAATGTCATTTGGCACAGCACCTTACATGCAAAATAGCCACTTAGGCTTATTGTTTGCTAAACATGTATATACATGAAAATATTAAGCTGACTTTATTCAGCACAGAAATAAGCAGGGGAAACATTTAAATGTTACTTTTACCTAAAAAACCATTACATGGGCCAAGATATGGAAGAGATACCGAGAGGCACGAAACAAAAATTTTCTCTCATGTAATGTATTTTCTAGCTTGAAAAATAAGATATATCTTTATCAAACAGTTAGAAAATATTTTTAAATTAAACAAAATAACAAGATGTAAATGTGAGACATGTCTAAGAAAGCATGCAGTTAAATGCCAAGTGAATGGCACATACAGTAAATCCTAAAAATTCAGAGAAGAGTCAAGATCCTGGAAATCAGAATAAATCATGAAGCTCTCACTAGTCATCTTATTTGCAAGGATCATAGCAGTAAAGATATTGGTTAATATGAAAGTAATTGCTGTTTTAGCCATTGAAAGTAATAACAAGAAACTGCAATTACTTTTGCACCAACCAACTGTAATCATGAGGTGCTGAAGCTAGCCTGTTCTTGCTCCAGTGAAAGATGATCATCAGCAAATTTTGCCAGCTCTGCATTCAGTCACGTTACGTTCACAGCATGAAACTGTCCGGGTGGGAAATATTTATACCAAAAAAAAGGTGCAAATACTAAGAAAAACACACACACACACATAGACACACACACACACATACACAGTTGATAAATTTACCAGCCTACCATTGTATGTAAGGGAACTTCTCAAAATCTAGCTCAAATGTTAATTTCATTTCTATTTAAAACATTTTTGTTTTGCACGTGAGGAGGCTGAGGCCAAGGGGTTAAAGTGACTTCAGTAAGTCACACTGTAAGTAAATGACATCCTGATTTTCATGTTTTTATAATCTAACCTTTGTTCAAACAATTTAATTATTTGTTGGTCTTACAGTTTTAGCCTACCATAGATCCTTGATATACAGAAGTACAAGGTTATTGAATTTTCAACTCTCATAATGAATTTAGAAATCCTTACTACTCACTTTGTAGAACTATTAGGTTCTTTCTGACATGTGTTCCAGTAAAACTGATCCCTCTACCCACTGAGTCTCCCCCATTTAATCATTACTCTGATTCTCTTCCCCCACCAGACCCTGGATCAATCTGTTTATTTCTACGATTTGGGAGTGTCCACAAAGTACTAGTAAAGAGAGTTTAAGCCACCAGAGAGATTTGCACTTAACTGACTATAGAGTATTGAGAAGAGATTGTATTACGGCTAAACGATTTGAATCCAATATTCTTTCCAGCTAAGTTGGAGTTACTGCTTTTTCATTATGCAATTCTGCTACAACACTAAATGGTGGAGAAATCCTGTTGATCAGTTAGAATGAGCTACACTAGGCTGCAGTAACAACCTCCAAATCTGAGTGTCTTAACCAAAATATATTTCCCATGTATGTTACATTGCTCTCTTAGGTTGACAGCAGCTCTATTCCATGTCACTCCCACTCAGGGACTCAGGATGACAGAACCTCTACATCTATAATGTCACGAGAGCAGGAAAAAAGGAACATAGTCAATCACATACGGGCTCACCAACGCTTCTGCCCAGAAGTAAACACCTCATTGCTGCTCGTGTTCCTCATCATGTTATATTGGCCAATGGAAGTCACATGGTCTAAGGGATGTAAAATTCCACCAGAATTGAAACACTGGTACCAGCCCTAAAGATTACCACAGCTTAGGGATCTACCATTAATAATTAGAGTAAAACTTTTGGCTAAATATGCATGATAACAAACTATCTACATAACTAAACATATTTGTCTTCTGTCTTCTGTATTTCTCTGATTGAGATAGTATCAATATCTACTACAAAATCAGTACAAAAATATATTTTTTTAAAAGGAGGAACATGATTATTTCTAAGTGAGCTGTGCCCAAACTGTATCTCTAGGAGAGAGCTTATATTCAGTTACATATGTAAATATTCATTTACAAAGTTCAATTTCTCTTTCAAATTCACTTTATTGTTATGCATATAGAGCGATACCCAGCCCATCACAAACAGAGATGGCTAGGTTTCTAAAGCTAATTTCTGCCTGAGGGCTTTGTGGTTTAATCATCTCACTTTCCTTTGTTTTTAGTTATTGCTGTTATTGGACTTCCTGACCTATTATGTGGTAGTGACTCTGAGTTGACCTATCCTTAGTTATTTTCATTTTATTTCTCCCTGTGTAAGAAACTACTATAGAAGGTCAGCCTAATCTCCATCTCTCCTGAACATGACAGGCTCTCTGCAACTTGAGACTTGTAAACACTAATGAATCATATCCTCCATTCCCCTCAACTAAAATGCATTCCCTACACTGCTGATAAAGTAGAAGACCTATGTGGGGTGGGAAAAATTAGGAGTATAATCCTAAGAAGGACATCCATACTTCATGACTCCAAGATCCAAAGGTTTGACTGTCCTTGGTCATATTAAGCCACAATTTTTTTCCCATTTTTGTTTGTTTGCTTTTTCTTTTTAAGCTAGATGCTGGTTGAGTGACAAAGTCACATTCACAAGCATGTTATATGATGGCACTAATTCCATTTTGAAATAACACATTTTACTAATGATAGAAAAATGTATTATGTACCAGTTCTACTTACATGTTATTGGTATATATAATCATGTAACTTGAAAACATTCTTTTAGTACTTTTTATACACACTAGAGTTTCAGAAACATTTCTTTTTGGGAAATTTTTAAATCGACAATGTCTCTAGTTAAATACTAATTTCTACAGCAATGTAAATGGATTTTCTTCGCAAATGTTCTTGGATACAAATAATAGACCTACATATTTTTAGAACTGAGAAACTTAATTCAAGTCACATCTACATTTTACCAATGAGAATGTTGTGGTTTGGCTCTGAGTCCCCACCCAAATCTCATGTCAAATTGTAATCCCCACATGTCAGGGGAGGGGCCTGGTGAGATGTGATTGCATAATGAAGGCAAATTTCCCCCTCGCTGTCCTCATGACAGTGACTGAGTTCCCACAAGATCTAATGGTTTAAAAGTGTGGCACTTCCCTTCTCGCTTTCTCTTTCCTGCCACCTTGTGAAGAAGGTACTTGCTTCTTCTTCACTTTCTGTCATGATTGTAAGTTTTCTGAGGCCTCCTCAGCCATGCAGAACTGTGATTTAAGTAAACTGTTTCCTTCATAAATTACCCAGTCTCCAGCAGTTTTTAATAGCAGTGTGAGAATGAACTAATACAGAAGACTGGTACTGAGAGTAAGGTACTGCTATAAAGATACCTAGAAATGTGGAAGTGGCTTTGGAACTGGGTAACAAGGGAAGGTTGGAACAGTTTGGAGGGCTCAGAAGAAAAGAGAAACTTGAAGGAAAGTTTGGAACTTCCTAGAGACTTGTTGAATGGTTGTGACCAAAATACTGATAGTAATACAGACAATGAAGTCCAGGCTAATGTGTTCTCAGATGGAGATGAGGAACTTATTGGGAACTGGAATCAGTCTTGCTATGCTTTAGCGAAGAGACTGGAAGCATTTTGCCCCTGTCCTAGAGATCTGTGGAACTTTGAACTTGAGAGAGATAATTTAGGGTATCTGGTACAGGAAATTTCTAAGCAGCAAGGCATTCAAGATATGATCTGGCTTTTTCCAAAAATTTATGCTTATATGTGTTCATAAAGAGAGGATCTGAAATTGGAACTTATATTTAAAAGGGAAGCAGAGAATAAAAGTTTCAAAAATTTGCAGCCTGACCATGTAGTAGAAAATGAAAACTCATTTTCTGGGGAGAAATTCAAGCTGGCTATAGAAATTTGCATGACTAAGGAGTAGCTGAATGTTAACAGCCAAGGCAATGGGGAAAATGTCTCCAGGAAATTTCAGAGATCTTCATGGCAGCCCTTCCCATCACAGGCCTAGAGGAATAAATGGTTTTGTGTGCAGCCTTGAGACTTGGTGCCCTGTGTCCCAGTGGCTCGAGAGAGCCATGGCTAAAAGAAGCAAAGGTACAGCATGGGCCATTGCTTCAAAGGGTGCAAGCCCCAAGATTTGGTGGCTTCCATGTGATGTTGAGCCTGTGGGTGCACAAAGGTCAAGAGTTGAGGCTTGGCAGCCTCTACCCAGATTTCAGAGGATGTGTGGAATTGCCTGGATGTCCAGGCAGAAGTCTGCTGCAGGGAGCCGTCATGGAGAACACCTACTAGGGCATTCATTGGGGAAATGTGGAGTTGGATCCCCCATACAGAGTTCCACTGGGGCACTAGTGGAGCTGTGAGAAGAGGGCCACCATCCTCCAGACCCCAGAATGGTAGATCCACCAACAGCTTGCACTGTGTGCCTGGAAAAGCTGCAGGACTCAACACCAGCCTGTGAAAGCAGCCGAAGGGGCTGTACCCTGCAGAGCCACAGAGACAGACCCACCCAACACCTTGGGAGCCCATCTATTGTGTCAGTGTGACCTGCATGTGAGACATGGAGTCAAAGGAGATTTTGGAGCTTTGAGATTTAATGGCTCTCAATACAAAATGTATTTGTATTGAGAGAATGGGATGTGTGGTTGAAATGTGGATGTGGATAGAAGTAGGGGAGATTAAAGAAAGCTAAGTCATTATTTTCTACAGTAGGAAATTAATAGTTGAGGTCTAAAATTTAGAAATCAAGAAGTTGTCATGTAAGTATGCTTTTTAGAGACATTGATAAATGTATAAAGTGATCTGAATGTGCTTGCCTCTGGTAAATGGGATGAGCGAGGAATGATGACCAGGGAATGAATAAAAAGAATGCTATTTTCATAAACCTCATTAAACTGTTTTTTTTGGAAATGGAGTCTCATTCTATTGCCCAGGCTGGAGTGTAGTGGTGTAATCTCTGCTCACTGCAGCCTGAGCCTCCCGGGTTCTGGCAATTCTTGTGCCTCAGTCACCTGAGTAGTTGGGATTATAGGTGCCTGCTACCATGCCTGGCTAATTTTTGCATTTTTTGTAGAGATGGAGTTTCACCATGTTGGCCAAGCTGGTCTCAAACTCCTGTCCTCAAGTGATCCACCTGCCTTGGCCTCCCAAAATGCTGAGATTACAGGTGTGAGCCACCGCACCCAGGCCCCTCATGAAACTATTTGACTCTCAAGAATAAGGAATAGAGAAACCTACTTTTTTCCTTGGAGAGCACACTGTGGTTTTCACCCTCTATAATCACTGCCAGGTATGTTGCCAGGGTCTCTGGGAGGAAAGGGCAGAGGGGCTGGCTGTGTGTAGGGCAGTGGAGCTGCTCCCATCTTTTCCCACAGCTGCCTACCTCACCTGGAAGCTGCAGGAGCACTGCCCAGCTTCCTGTGCACCCAGGGCTGGTAGAGGACAGAGGGGCCTGCACCAAAGATGTCCTCATCTGTTTCTTGCTGCCTCCATGGCCTTAGAGGAGATAACTTACTTCTTAAAATTCACCTTTGATAAATGGGACAGAAATAACTATCACTTCCAAAAAACTCATTAAGCTTCCTGGGAAATATGGATGTAAATAAAATATTGATTAAAAGCTAAAAGGATTTTAATTAGGTTACTTAGTTTAATAGTTTAATTTGGCAGAAACAGACAACTTGGACAAGGTTCTTTGTGTAAGCACATTTCAATTCACTAATTAAAATTTCAGATGGCAATCTGAGATTAGCAAAGGGATCTTCAAAGGCAAGCAAGATGCCCATTTATTTTATTTTATTAAAAAAAAACTCAAAGCAATTGCAAGATGTTACTTTGAGTCCTCTATTGGGAATAACGTGAGTGCCTGAATATATTGTAACCCGCTTTGGCCCATATACCATCTGTAATTAATTTATAGTGAACAGAAAAGATAATTTGGTGGCAAACATCACATAAATTATACTTTTATTAAAGAATCTCCTGTGTTTTTAACAGAATAGAGAGAATTGGTCTTTTACAGATACAGTGTTATTAAGTAGGAGAAATTAACTCCTAAACATGTAAAACTCATAGCACAGAGAAATGTTATTTATTCACCCCAATTCAGCTAGTGCATAAACCATTTTGAAAGGAGACACCCAGAGAAACTCTATTTTGAGTCCCTATTAGGTAATTAGATATCAATATACCAAATGGCATACTTCAAGGTCAGCACTATGTCTGTGCTCTGTTTAACACGGTGCAGCACACAGAGTATATCAGTTGAGGACAGTGATTACAAGGACAGACTCTAGAGCCACATGCCCGGGCTCAAATCCTGATTTGCCACTAAATCGTCACATGACCTTGGGAAATTTAAATAGCATTCCTATGCCTTAGTTTCCACATTTATAACGTAGAAGAGGTAATAATTTTACCGACTTTGCAGAAATATGATGAGGATTAAAAGTATACATTTAAAGCAGTAAGTGAAGCTGTGGAATGTGGCCATACCTAATAAATGCCAGTTCTACAAATATGATGTAATTAGAGTGCTAGAATTGCAGAAAATTGAAAATTGCTATTTTTAATGGGAGACAAAGAAAAAGAATAATCATCACGGACTATGTTTTAAGATAGATCTAGATTCAAATCCCCACTCTAATATCCATTAGCTGTGTGTGCCTTGAGCAAGTCATTTAACTGCTGTGCTTCAATTTCCTTTTGTACAAATGACGATAACCACACCTCACTCAGAGTGTTATAGAAGAGTCAATCATTTTAAGGCCCTATACAAAACTTGACCCATAGGACTTGTTCAACTAAAGTTACCGTCTTTTCTCTTATACAATAAATAAAAGAATAGGGCTGGGCGCGGTGCCTCACTCCTGTAATCCCAGCACTTTGGGAGGCTGAGGCAGGCAGATCATGAGGTCAGGAGACTGAGAGCATCCTGGCTAACACGGCGAAACCCCGTCTCTACTAAAAATACAAAAAATTAACCAGGTGTGGTGGCGGGTGCCTATAGTTCCATCTACTCGGGAGGCTGAAGCAGGAGAATGGCATGAACCTGGGAGGTGGAGTTTGCAGTGAGCTGAGATCGCGCCACTGCACTCCAGCCTGGGTGACAGAGCAAGAGACTCCGTCTCAAAAAAAAAAAAAAAAAATAGAGGACATATGTCTGGTGAACTGCACTATAAAAATTTATAGATGTGGTGACTCAAGGTGGTTGCTTCCATTACTTTAAATTCCATAGGAAGGACTTCAGTGATTTATTGATTTTATGAAAGCTACCCAAACACAGGAGGGCCTGAGTATGCCCTGATACAATCAAAATCCATCACTCATCCATTGTAGAAGAGGAGGCAGCATTTTGATTCACACACAGATTAATTGTACATTTCAAAAATGCTGGTATTTACATAAAAAATCATCAGAGCTTTTGTACAAAAGCCATGACAGTGGGCATGGCATTCACTCCGTCTTTAACAACTTCAGAGAAAGTGCTGAAGGCACTAATCCCACCTCATGGCTATGTTCGTGACCTCAGCCCAAATATTTGACTGATATCATGTTAAGATACCAGGTTGAAATTGTTAGGTGATGCTGATTTCAAGTAACTTTCATTGATACAAATGCAAGTGAATGGAGATAAGACCACTGGTTTCAGAAGGAAAGTAAACATATTTCCTATGATTATCACCAGTAAATAAGGCAACCAGACACCCCTTTGTTTATTTTTAATGAAGTCTTTATTAGGCCAAAAATCATGAAGATGAAAAACAGAGAGAAGTGAGAGGGAAACCTGTATATCAAATATTCAAAGAACTAAGATTTTTAATCTGGTTTTACATCTCCATAATCTATGTAATTTGAAGATTACATCTATTTTGGTATAGCCAAAGATTTCTCTTCATCATTCAAAATTGTCAATTCCTGTTTTGAAGGTCTTGGCTTAGCAGAAAGTTGGAACAAGCCGCCTTCTCAGAGTTTTATTTTTTCCATCACTTAGGTCAAATTTTTCATATGTTTCCGTTTACTCCTTTAAAAACTCAGCTTCTGTTGGAATCTGCCAAAGCCGCCTTCTTTCTTCCTATCACTTTCTGAACCCACAATCTGCGCTACTCAATTAAAATGTATTTTCAACCTATGACATGTGCCCAATTTCTCTTAATAACAACATGGATGAGTAAAAGAAGTACTAGGACCGCGACCTTGTGAAATGTATATTATAGCTTGAGAGGTAAAAACCAATGTATACAAACAGAGAAAGTATAACACAACATGTAATGAAAAGCATAATTGTGTAGTTCAGGGTGTGTATGTACGGGATGGCCCAATAACATATGCTTATAAAGCCAGGTGGGGTTTCAACCTCCCTTTGCTAGAATGGGATTACAGGTCATTTCATTCTGCCTCCCACATGTACCATGTGTCACTCTGTAGTAATGAAACGGAAATCACTCACCATATACACAAATCTTTTCACTACTGAACAAATAAATACATATTTTAAGTCCAACTTCTTCCTAAATTAAAAAAAATCTAATTAACATTTTTCCCTGATTTGGTAAAGTATTATAGATCCTGTGGGGCAAACCAATTGGTGGCTAGGTTTAATGACACAAGGCAATCACTGACTGCAAAGGCATTTTCTCCAACAAAAGCCATGTTCTATTAGTATTCAGTAAATCCTTGAAACAGACATAAGCTCAAGCCGCCAGGCTGCTCTTTATCTGTCATTATCGGCTGTTCTTTGATGAAACTGCTATCTTGGAAAATGCATCTGCCTTCCTTGGGAGATTGTTAAGCACTGAAGAATGAACGAACCTGCAATTTCTAGGCCTTGTGGTTTTGCTCTGAATAGCAACCAATGGCAGAAGGTATGTGTGGCATCTCTGATCAGTCTGATCCTGAAATAAGAAGGTCATACAACCAGTTTCAAAGCCAAGTTTTGTTCATTGAGTAAAAATTCACTAAATCCCATATATCTCCTAATGGACTCTATCCATTTTTCAATTTTTTTCCATAAAACTGAAGGAAAGCCTATCCAACTAATAAAAATAAACCTTTAATTCCAGCAAGGCAAGATGATAATGCAATTTTAACTCAAGCTTCATTTGAAATTAACTGATTGGAATATCCTAGATGATGAAATGCTAGGTTAGTTGTCCTTGGGAACCGAAGTGATCCTTTGGTGCTTGAATAGACATCTTTGAACATCATTCTTTCCGTCTCCTCTAAATGTCTCTTTCAAGTTCTGTCCTCTAGTCTCCAGCGTCATTGTGCTGAACTATAGTGATAGTGTCCATTGTTCCCCCAAAGTCATAGTTGTGTAGATTCATGTTTCCACTGGGAACTTCTGACATGAAATTATCAAAGATACATAAAACAGAGCAAACTGTCCTTTCTCATCTCCCCAACCACATTTTATTTCATTTTCATTACTCTACGTAGTCATAGGGCTGACATACAAAAATGGTCTAGACTATTGCTTCAATTTCTGCATGGAAACATGACTTGTGTTCCTAGCACAACATCCATTAAAATGGTAATGTCAGATCGATGGACCCGTGCTGACTCCAACACTCTTCCAAGAATGTGTGATTGCAGGCAGCCTTTCTACCAGGGGCCACAAACTGAAATAATTGTCACGTTTACTGAACACTTGCCATGTGTCAGGAACTATTCCAGGGACTTTGTATGTAGTAAGTTCAATTAATCTTTATATACCCCTATGGGGTAGGTATTATTGTTATCTTCATATCCCAGATGAAAAAATTAAAGAGAAGGTAAGTACCTTGCCAAAGGTTACACCACTAGTAAATGAAGGCAGAAGGATAAGCAGCCAAGCCTTGTGGCTATAGTCAGCTTCCTAAACTACTACTTACCTTCAAAACTCAAGTACTCTAGGGTTAAAGCAGGTTATAGAAATGAGCAAAACAGACAATCCCAGCTTCTGGTTGCTAGGTAGTAATATGGACTTGATATTGACATATCTATTCATATTACGGAAGAAACCTGAAACCTGGATTGCTTATGTTAAGTCCATTTGGTTTCTAAATGTTGAGAACTGGAACAAGACAAGAATGCCTACTCTCACCACTCCTATTCCACATAGCACAGGAAGTCCTAGCCAGAGCAATCAGGCAAGAGAAAGAAATAAAAGGCATCCAAATAGGGAAAGAAGTCAAACTATGTCTCTTTGTTAACGATATGGTTCTATACTTAGAAAACCCTAAAAACTTCACCCAAAAGCTCTTAGAACTGAGAAATGACTTCAGTAAAGTCTTAGGATACAAAATCAATATACAAAAATCAGTAGCATTTCTATACACCAATAATGTTCTACCCAAGAGCCAAATTAAGAACACAATTCCATTTATAATAGCCATGAAGAAAATTAAATACCTAGGAATACAGCTAACCAAGGAGGTGAAAGATCTCTACAAGAACTACAAAACACTGCTGAAAAAAACAGAGATGACACAAATAAATGGACAAATATTTCGCGAATTAGAAGAATCAGTAGTGTTAAAATGGCCATACTTCCCAAAGCCATTTACAGATTCAATGCTATTTCTCTCAAACTGCCAATGTCAGTTTTCACATAACTATAAAATTCATATGGAACCAAAAAAGAGCACAAATAGACAAAGCAATCCTAAGCAAAAAGAACAAAGCCAGAGGCATCGCATTGCCTGACTTCAAACTATACTATAAGGCTACAGTAACCAAAACAGCATACTAATGGCACAAAAACAGACACATTGACCAATAGACCAGATTACAGAACCCAGAAATGAAGCCACACATTTACAACCAGCTGATCCTCACAAGTTCAACAAAAAATAGGCAAAAGACATGAACAGACATTTCTCAACAGAAAACATGTAAGTGGCCCATAAACATATGAAAAAATGCTCATCATCGTGAATCATCAGAGAAATGCAAATCAAAACCGCAATGAGATACCATCTCACGCCAGTCAGAATGACTTTGTTAGAAAGTCAAAAAATAACAGATATTGGCAAGGCTGTGGAGAAAAGGAGACACTTACAAACTGTTGGTGGGAATGTAAATTAGTCCAGCCACTGTGGAGAGAAATCTGAAGATTTCTCAAAAATGAAGAGTTGAACTACCATAAGTTGTACCCAAAGGGAAATAAGCCATTCTACTGAAAGGACACATGCAACCCTATGTTCATTGCAGCAATATTCACAATAGCAAAAACTTGGAATCAACCCAAGTACTCATCAGTGGTGGATTGGATAAAGAAAATGTGGTACATATACACTATGGAATACTATACAGCTATCAAAAAGAATGAAATCATGTTCTTTATAGCAATATGGATGCAGCTGAAGGGCATTATCCTAAGTGAACTAATACGGAAACAGAAATTCAAATACCATTTGATCTCACTCATAAGTGGGAGCTAAACATAAAGATGGGAATAATAAACAATGGGGACAACTAAAGCAGGAAGAGGAGGAGGAAGGAAAGGGCTGAAAAACTTCCTATTGGGTACCCTGCTCACTACCTGGGTGACGGACTCAGTCATACTCTAAACCTTAGCATCACGCAATATACCTTTTTAACAAACCTGCACGTGTATCCTCTTTATTCTAAAATAAAAGTTGATTAAGAAAAAAAAAATATGGCTAAATATTGAGTATTATTTTATAATTGCTTTACAACACCATTCTGAAAACAAACCACATTTCTAAGGACCACAACTTAGCAACCTCTACTTTAAAGACATAGTGTGGCACATTGGAGTACAGCACAAACTGCATGAGAAGCTGTTTACACTTTTAGGAAGAAATTTGCAGAATTGTCAAGCTGAGGCCCATATAGCTCATCTTGGCCAACATTCCATCCCAAGTGAGAACAGCCTGTAGTGCATCAGCTCATTTCATCACCTGGACAAGAAAATTGTTAGAAAAATCTTCCTTCTATTCCATCAAAATACTCCTTTTGGTTTTTAAGTGATCTTAGCTCTGACTCTCTGGAGATACACCACTAAGACAAATATTTCTTCTACAGAATACTCTTTCAGCTTTCTGAAGGCAGCTAACATGCTTCTTCATCTTCTAGTTTATATTCTACAATCACAGATTCTTCAATAAGTCCAGTGACATGGTTTCAAAAACTTTAACCGGCCTTTAAATAAAGGCAAACAATAACTTTTATCAAGCATCTAATATGTGCTATGCTGATAGTGTCCAAACTCTTTTACTTATTTACAGTTGTCTACCATAAATGTATTTTGAATATATATTGTTATATGTTTAACTTTATATGTTACTTTATAAATTGTATATGCCTAGATAATATACATTTGCTATCTCAAGGCACAATACATATTTAATTTAGTTCAAGGTTTCTCAACCTCGATACTATTGATTTGGGGCCAGATAATTCTTTGCTGGTGGTGGGAGCTATACAATGTACATTATAGGAGGTTTAACTACATCCCTGGTCTCTCCCCATTAGAGGCCAGTAGAGCCTCTCAGTTTTAGTAACTAAAAATATCTAGGCATTGCTAGTATTCCAAATGTCTCCTCGGGGGCACAGTCACCCCTGATTTAGAACCATTGATTTAGGGCAAGGTTTATCATTCAATGTTATAGATCTAAATCCATAGTTTAGATGTTCTTCTTGACTATTTCAAATTTGTTAGCCAGCTTCTTTAGACTTATTTAGATTGCTGTTGCTTTTAGCTCTTCATGTGGGTAATGAGGAGTTTGTGCTGGGAAGAGAAGTACAAATTCTCCTATCTTGTTTGGTTTCCTTGTTCTACCATTAGTTTTACTTTAGATCTGGTGCATCATTGAGAGAACCTTCTCAAGTTACTTCTCAAACCCACTTAACTGGGCCGGTTTAAGTTGAAGTATGTCATGATCCCCAGAGCACACGGGAGTGTGGGCACCAGGATGAAACCTTTGCTCCAACCCCATGTATGGTATGGGGTATGTGACACGTGATCATCTAACTTCTGGTCCCAGAGAGCATGCTAGTGACAATCTGTAGAACAAAGATCATTTAGGTTCAATGAATTTCTTTCTCTCTATAAAATGTAAATATTAATAGCAATTCTAATAATTTTACCTTCCCACAAAGAACAATTTTGCTCCTCTCTGGGTTACATATATCTCACTTTAGATATCATGGTACCCAGCAATGGAAACTCCAGGAACATTACCTTATTTATTTCAGATTAAAAATTTCCACTAAAGTATGGAACCCAAGCAAGATCAGGAAGGCCTTCTCATCAGTGCTGTGTCAGGAGGACCTTCACCCACTGAGGATGCTCTCTAACCTCCCCCTAGTGAGGTGTCTGGGCAGGTAGGTGGCAGATTGAGTCCCACTGTGTTGCCAGATTTTATAGTATTAGAATCCTTTTCCATTTTGTTAAGATCTTTTCAAAACTCTGGTCTCCTCTGGAATTCTGTTCCTTCTGCCTGCCTAGGGTCTATTTCCCTTCCTTCTTGTTATGGCTTCCTCCTCCCTTCCCTGTTCATGTGCTGGACTCTGGAGGGAACGTATAACTCAGGCTAGGCTAATTAGTTATTCTTGCTCCTTGGAATATGAGTCTTTCAGGGACCCAAAGACGAAAACTACCGTGGTTTATACCTCCCTGAGCTGCCTGCTGAATAGACTATCCATTCATTCCTGCTTCTTAGATCGCCAGAGTTTCCCTAATCCTCTCTTTCCAGGGCCTGTTATCCTGCACCTCCTCTGATTTTATAAGCCACACTAAAGCTAAAGTGAATGTCTTTTGCTTAAAGGAAATCTAGTGGATTGAAGCTTTAAATATACTAGCTCTCTTCGAGTTTTATCCTAACTCAAAACGTGATAATTGTATCTTCTAAATCTTTATCCAAGAGCATTGCTAGATCAGGATTAGTATTCCTATCTAGATTAGACTCTCTCAATTTTTATGTACTGACTATCAATAAACAAACTTTTAAAACAATTATAATAGCTCACATTACTGAGTGTTTATTACATGTTAGGTGCTGTTATATGTTAGGTGCTGTTATGTGTTAGGCACAATTAGGCTGGCATTTATAGAGTGTTTATTATGTTAGGAAGTATTTATTTTATGAAAAATAAACTTTATCTTGAGAAAATTTTAGATTTGTAGAAAAATTGCAAAGATAGTACAGGAAGTCCTTATGCCCTTCACCCACTTCCCTCCAATGTTGGCATCCTACATAACTATGCACATTTGTCAAAACTAAGAAAATAACAGTGATGTATTGCTATTAACTACAACTACAGGTTTTATTTGGAATTTACCAGTTTTCTTCACTGTTCTCTTTCTGTTCCAAGATCCAATCCAGGTTCCATATGTGTTTAGAAGTGCTTTACTTTTATCAGCTTATTTCCTCCTCATAGCAACCTATGCTACAGGCAACATCGTTGTTTGTTGTTATTGTTTTTTCATTTTTTTCTGTTTTACGGATGAGGAAACTGACACAGAGAACATAAGCCATTATGAAAGTCACACAGCAAGTGGCAAAACTAGGATCTGAACTCAGAACCCCGGCTCCCCAGCCTTTTTTTTTTTTTTTTTTTTTTTTTTGAGATGGAGTTTCACTCTTGTCGCCCAGGCTGGAGTGCAATGGTGTGATCTCGGCTCACTGCAACCTACATCTCCCAGGTTCAAGAGATTCTCCTGCCTCAGCCTCCCGAGTAGCTGGGATTACAGGCACCTACCATCACACCTGGCTAATTTTTGTATTTTTAGTAGAGATGGGGTTTCACCACGTTGGCCAGGCTGGTCTCAAACTCCTGACCTCAGCTGATTCACCCACCTTGGCCTACCAAAGTGATGGGATTACAGGCGTGAGCCACCGCACCCAGCCAAGCCTTTTTTTTTTTTTTTTTTTTTAACTTATGCTGTGTTCTCTCACAAACACACAAAAGTACCTGACATTCTGATATACCACCCTCATTTTACTTTGGGATGGCTTGAGTGTGCTTAGTTCCCAGTGAACTTCTCCCAGGCCTAGAGATGACTACAGCCCTTCAAAATGCACATAAGCCATCTCTGGAATCATTCTTCCTCCAGTTCTGCTGAGATTAGTGTCAAAGCTCAGCATGCTTTAGTGTACAGAGTTGACCTGTATTGAAAGTCATGTTATTTATTTGTCTCCTTTTTTTTTTTTTATAACAGAGCTTTCCAAACTTTACTGTGTGTATGTATCACAAGACGTACAGTTAAAACACAGCTTCAGAAGGCTTGAGGTGAAGCCTGTGACTGTATGTTCATCAAGTTTCCAAGTGACATTGGCACTGCCAGGCTGTGGAGCACACTTCAAGTAGTGAGGCTTCTTATCTGCCACTGTCCCTCAGATTGGTCTGCATTACTCTGGGGAACAGTTTGCCTGGGCACAGAGAAGGGAACCATTTCAGGCTGTTGGGTCAGTGCCTTGTTAACCCATTTCAGACAGCAATTTTATTTAAATACAGTCTGTTATCTTTTTAATATCTAGACTTCCTTTTTCCTTATAGGAATTATTAAAGCAGAGTATTTGTTTATTGGTTTTGTTATTTTATTCCCTTTCATTTGTAAATAATCCTGCCTCAGTAACAAGTCTACGTCCTCCCTATTCTTTATAACCTAAATTCACCCAAAGATGTTTTAAGTGTTACATGCATTTTCTACAAGCCTTAATTTACTGTGAATCATTAACTTTCTTGTCATTATACCTGCCGAGTTTGTCACTCATTTTTATTTGGCTTAGGCCATCATTCTTTCCTCTGTCTTCCATGTATGGTATTTTAAAATATGAACGAGTCAGAGGTTTCTTGTGCAGCCACACTAATTTCTTTTTTCTTTGTTTTTTTTTTGTTTTTTGTTTTTTGTTTGAGACGGAGTCTCGCTCTGTCGCCAGGCTGGCATGCAATGGTGCAGTCTCGGCTCACTGCAACTTCTGCCTCCCTGGCTCAAACGATTCTCCTGCCTTAGCCTCCCGAATAGCTGGGACTATAGGTGCATGCCACCACACCTGACTAATTTTTGTATTTTTAGTAGAGACGGGGTTTCACCATGTTGGCCAGGATGGTCTTGATCTCCTGACCTCGTGATCCGCCTGCCTCAGCCTCCCAAAGTGCTGGGATTACAGGCATGAGCCATCACACACAGCCACTGATTTATTTTTGTATCACCTTCCACTCCAGGCTCCTCCAGATGTTTTCCTCATTGAAAACATTTATGGGACTGTCATGTCCTTTTCTGTTTCCTTGCTCCTGGCTTACTTATTTTAAGAATATCCGTCTTCCATTACTTTAGAATTTCTAGCCAACCGAGACATTTATTTTATACATTTTCTTGGAACCTTTTGAAATTTGCTTTTATAAAGCCTGGGTCTGAGTCTGATATACTCATTACATTTGTGATTTATAATTAGCAACTCTAACATGAGATCACTTCTTTCTTCTAAGTTTCCTGTTATTCAGAGCCCACTGACATGTCCTTCCTTGTAGGTTAGAATTAAATCTAGACTAGTCGTTCCCACCACTGCTTCCTTTACTTACTGAAAGATGAAAGTGCCAGCTCTTCCTTTAGGCTAAGCATTTGCATACTTTAGATTTTTTTTAATGGAAGAGATGAAAAATCTCAGGCCGTGCTCTACAGAGCTGACCTGCGCATGGATGGGGACAGGCAGACACTCTGGAAAAGCACTTTTTCTCTGAGAGCTGGATCCAAGGGAACAGTGTCAATGACCTGAGAAGGCAGGACTCTCAGCAAATACAGCAGCTCCTCTGGGGCAGTCATGATTCTGACCAGCACGGTGGCAGAGATGGTTGCTCTGTTTTCTGTCCCAATTACACTGTTCAATTAACAATTGCTCAGATCAAACTCCAACCAGAATTTTAGAGTCCAAGAGCATGTTGTCCATAAATAAACAACCAAGCTCTGGGGGTGGAGCTTTCTGGAAAGGGTGGGCTTCAAACTAGCATGACAGCAGCTCCTCTGGGGGAGTCATGTTTCTGACCATCACAGTGGCAGAGATGGTTGCTTTGTTTTCTGTCCTAATTACACTGTTTAATTAACAATTGCTCAGATCAAACTCCACCAGAATTTTAGGGTCCAAGAGCATGTTGTCCATAAATAAACAACCAAGCTCTGGGGGTGGAGCTTTCTGGAAAGTTGTGGGCTTCAAACTAGTATGACAATGTGAAGAGAAGTGACAGGATGCATGGCTTTGGGGAGCAGCTAATATCAACTGGCTTCCCTGCTGTACATACAAACTGCTGATAGCTGTAGTGCAGGGGACTGTGGGTGAGCAGATGCCTTGATTCTAGCAGCACCCACTGAGCTTGTTGTCTATCTGGAGAAGTGGCTGGAGGAAAAAGCAACTGGAGGAGAAAATTATCCGTCATAGGGAGATTTATGTATTGGTTGTGTTCTTCGGTTTTCTCCCAACAACTCAAATGTTAGTGATCAGTTGACATGCTGGTGACACTACAGTGAGGAGTGAAAATATGCCTATGTTCCCGGGGAGATGTAGAAGTGATGAAAGAGGTGTCAAAGGGAAGGAGGTGGGAGAGAGAAGCAGCCCACAAATGCATGCTCTGTGTGCCATGGGTAGATAGTGACAGGTCTAAGCAACCAGAGTCCTACATCCTCCAAGATAACCTATCCCATGTCCTCCACAAACAGAGAAGCAGCTGAGCCTCCTTCTCCGCCCTTTTCCATCACTGTTCCCATCCAACACTTTGGACATAAGTATTTAAATAATTTCATTTCTTCTCAATGCGCTCAGCAAGTTATCCTAAAGAACTTTCAGTCTTTAGTCCATTGCTCCTGTTAATTTATACACACATTAAAATCAAAGTCTAAAAAGATCTAGCTTTGAATGTATAGATCTAATCTCAGATACTCTGTATTTTGAGATTATCAAAATACAGAGTTATCTTATGCTTCATTACAAATTACTCCACAATATTGTGGTACAAAGCAACAACCTTTCGTTTGCTCACCATTCTGGGTGCTAGGAGCTTAGGCAGGGCTCAGAGAAGCATTTTTCTGCTCCCTTTGGTGTCACCTGGGGTAATTTATTCATCTGTGTTCATAAGTGGCTAACCTGGGCTGGCTAGTCCAAAAAGGTTTCACTTGCATATCTGGCTCTTTGTGTTTCTGTGTTCTTAAATGTGGCCTCTTTCTTCTTGCATGGTTGACAGATAATAAGACTCTCAGCCAATCCAGTAGCTCCTCTGGGGCAGTCAGACTGCCATCCTTCACAGTGGCAGAGAAGGCTGCTCTGTTATGAAAGTCTCAGAGTGGTCAGATTTTGCTCCAGCTGTCCACTGTTTGTAACAGGACAATAATTTATGATAATTTCTCATAGTATTGAGGTCTCTTATGTGGTTGCTGCCAGATATCAACTGGGGTATAGTTATCCTAAGGCTTGACTGATCTGGATATCCAAAAGCTTGGGCCCAGGACTGGCCGTTGATGTTGACTGTTTCTGGGAGCACAAATGTAAGCATCACCAGGGGCACCTACACCTGGCCTCCTCTATGTCTTTCACTTCACACATCATGGCAGCTGGGTGCTAAGAGGGAGCATCCCAAGAATGTGTGTCTCGAAAAGTTCAGACAAGAAATTTCTAGGCTCCCTATGACCTGAATTCCAAGTGACACAGCATCACCCTGGCCACTCTCTATTAATCAAGAGCAAGTCACAAGCCCAGCCCAGATTTTAGCAAACGGAACTCCCAAAGGCATGCATAATAGAAGGAATGGCTGGTAGCATAAAGGAACATCTTTGGCTACTGGCATCACAGACTTTTTATTTTATTTTATTTTAAGTTCTGAAGTAGATGTGCAGGATGTGCAAGTTTGTTACGTAGGTAAATGTATGCCATAGTGGTTTGCTGCACCTACAAACCCATCACCTAGGTATTTAGCCCAGCATGCATTAGCTATTTTTCCTAATGCTTTTATACTGTTGGTGGGAATATAAATTAGTTCAACCACTGTGGAAGACAGTGTGGTGATTCCTCAAAGATTTAGAACGGGAAATACCATTTGATGCAGCAATTCCATTACTGGGTATATACCTAAATGATTATAAAGACACATGCACACGTATATTCAATAAATGCAGCACCATTCACAACAGCAAAAACATGGAATCAACCCAAATGTCCATCAATGATAGACTGGATAAAGAAAATGTGGTACATATAACCTATGGAATACTATGCAGCCATCAAAAGGAACAAGACTATGTCCTTTGCAGGGACATGGATGAATTTGGAAGCTATTATCTTCATCAAACTAACATGGACTTCTTACATGGTGGCTTGCTTTGTAGAAGCAGGACTCTAAGAAGACAAAGGCACAAGCTGCAGATATCTTAAGGTCTGGCTCCTAAAGCCACACAGCATCACTTCCACTGCATTCTACTAGAGAGTCGGCCAGATATATTCAAGGGAAGGAAAGACAGACCTCACCACTCCAGAGGAAGAGTGGCAAGTTTTTAATCCTTGACATCCTGCTAAAACGATTATATATTAGGGCTGGGAAAAATCACAGATGTTTCAGGCATTCTCATATAAGTTCTTTAATTGAAATAAAAATTGACATATGATAAAACATATATATTTTTCTATTAAAAACACTAATACTGACCTAAGCCCCTAGGTCTTCTTCATAAAAGATTCCTGGCCACTAGAAACTTTCTGAGTAAATTTTCCAAGTTTTGATTTTGAAGAACTGGGGACCTAATAAACAGAAAATCATTTTGAACTCTCTGCTAATGAACACATAGAATATGACATTTTATTTGCCTTTCAATATATTGACCAAATGCCTTAAGTAATCGCGTTAGCAGTAAACATCCTATAAGTAAAATGCACATGAGTATGAACTAAACAATTCTGAACTGATCTCTGTCCTTAGAAATATAAGATTTAAGTTTTGATGAGTTTTACTCAGGTACATTTTTTTCTATTTATACTCTTTAATAAGACTGTTTAACACTTCTAAAATAAACTAAAATATCCTCTGTAATGTAAAATCTCACAGAACCTGAAAACTATATCTCTATTAGGGATTTTTTTCTCTACAGGTATCCAAAACACATATTTTCTGAAACAAAGTGATAGGATGGGGGCATGAAGTCAGATGACAGGTAGTCATAAAGTCAGATTCATTGTTAACGTATTTGTTGAACATTTACTAAGTACTGAATGTTTTGTTAAAAGTTAGAAATAAAATCATAATACAATCTGCCATTTTATTATAATTTTATTGTGATTTTATTTTTATATTTAATATTTTTAATCCATCTATAATATATATCTACAAGTAGCAAAATATGTAACTTTCACTTCTAATTTGAAACATTACCATTATTGGCTCAATAGTTATAAAATAGGACTCTGATTCTAAGCTTCATTGTTCTACTCCAGTATTCTCTGTTTTCTTTCACTCTTTCAATCACTGTAGCTTTAAAATATGTTTCTGCTTGATTTTTTATCACTTTAATATGTTGTTGTCATTTTAATATGTAATATAACAATAGAGGGCACTATTGTTAAAATTTGAGCTTTGAGGTCAGCCTGTCTGGATTTGAATCTAGGCCCCATCAGTTACCTGTGTTACCTTCGAGCAGTTACTTCATCTTTCCTTATCTGAGTTTAATCATATAAAAAGTGGTAATTATAATAATATTCACACCCGATAATTTAATAAAAATGTGTTTGCATTGATTAGAAAATGGTAGGTGCTGTAAAAATGTAACCAAAAATAGCCTAATACAGTTGAAGTTTATTTTTGGTTCCTATGAGGTCAATAGGTATTCAATTTGGTATGATACCATTCTACAGGATTATTCAGGCTGTACTCTTCAGGGAAAGGGGAGAGAACTAAGATGAACTTGGGTGAGAGGATTTATACACTAGATCTTACAGTGACGCTTATCATCCCACTCACCTCTCGTTGGATAGAATGTGATCACTTGCTTACATCTAACTACACAGGAGCCTGGGAAATGCTATCCAGCTGAGTTTCCAGGAAATAGAAAGGATTTAGTGAACTACTAGCTAGTATCTCCAACATTATACAAAATTCCTATCAAAATGTCTGATGCAAAAGTATGTAATAAATATTAACCATTATGATTATTATTGTAGACATGCAGATATGATCCAGCACTCAGCCCCGGACCATTAAATGGATGAAAATAACAAAATGTGGCAGGTGATGTTATGTGGGAGTATAGCATACTAAACAGATCCATGACCAAGTCCAGGGGAGTTGAGAATGATTGCATTCCAATGAAGTAGCATTTAAAAGCATACTGGAAGAATGTCATACTGAAAGTAGAACTGGTCTCTTAAAAGGAAGGGGAAGAGAGTTTCAGGCAGTGAGGTCAAAGTTCTAGAAATGAGAAAGATCAGACAGATTTGAAGAAATTGGATAAGTTAGATGTAGCTCTAGTTGTGTATGGAAGTAGAGAATTGGATAAGGAGAAATTTGAGTCTAGAGTTGAAAGAAAGGAGGCAGGTCACGAAGGGTCTTAGAAAACGCTAAAGTTGCTTTGACTTTATTTTGAAATCAATAGGAAGTTAGTTGAGACTGAAGGAGAGTGGAAGCTTTGAGAAGGAATGGATAATGACAACTAGAAATAGGTTGTGAGATGAAAACTGAGTTCCAAATTTGATAATATTTTAAGAGCAAGAACTGACAAATGATAGAAAATCCTTGTAGGTTCTGGGACATGGTGTGGTCAAAACAATGGGTTTTTCATGATGAGAAGTAATTATCTTAGCCATAGAATGAATGAGAAGGAGTAAAACTGAGCACATTAGCTAAGAAGCTGTTAGAGTAGTCCAAGCGCATTGTTCTGAAAGCCTTGACTGTGATAATAGAAGACGGAATGAAAGGAAAGAAATGGAAGATCATCTCAAATAAAAATAACTGCAAGACCAAATCCTTCATTCAAAATTATTCTATCAAAAAGTATAATTAAAATCTTAATCTAAAGGAAAGAATCAACCCTCGATTTTGTAATTGATACCTCAAAAACAAATTCACTCCATAATAATTCCTTTAGCATCTACCATGTGCCTGGCACTGTGTAGGTACTTGGAATTGAAAAAATAATCAAATCATATCCTCCAAGAGTCCAAAGTCTAGTGGGAAAAATCACATGAATGCATAATTAGGATGCAGTTTGGCAAATGGTGGAGCAACATTCCATAAGAACACCAGAGAGTAGGGTTTTTTTCTTCAATGTCATATTGATAAATGTTTTGTAACATAGGGCAGGGACCCCCAATCCCTGGACAGCAGACTGGTACTGATCTGTGGCCTGTTAGTAACTGGGCTGCATAGCAGAGGTAAGCATTACTATCTGAGCTCCTCCTCCTGTCAGATTAGCGGGTGGCAGTAGATTCTCACAGGAGTGCAAACCCTATTGTGACCTTTGCATGCAAGGGATCTAGGTTGTGCACTCCTTATGAGAATATAATGCCTGATGATCTGAGGAAGAGCAGTTTCATCCCGACACCCACCCCCACTCTACACACACAACAGCCTTTGTCCAGGGAAAAATTGTCTTCCATGAAATTGGCCCCTGGTGCCAAAAAGGTTGGGGACCACTGACATAGGGGACCTGTGAACTGTGTTTTGAATTAGGACTTTATAAGGCAGAGGAGAGAAAGGAAAGGATGTTCCAGAAAGAGCAAATAGCATGTGCAAATGCTCAGAGATGAAGCGGAAATTAGTACTAAAGGATTTACGGCGTGCTTAGGAAGGACTTCGCTCTTCCAAGCAACCATTTGAAACTAGGCACAACAATGTGACTTTCTTTGGCCAATGATTCAAAATGGCCGCTTCAAGGCAGAAGATGTTAAAAGCCCATCCTTGATTCACTACACACCCTTCCCTCTTCCTGAGGACAGGGCAGATAGTGGAGGCTCCATAGCCTGGATCTCTGGGTGAGAAATATGTAAGCACAGCCTCCTGAAGTTGCAAGATGGACATATAGAACCAGTGAAAATAAACTTATGTTGTTTTAAGCCACTGAGATTTGAGAAATTTCTTCTTGCCACAGCATTAACCCAGTCATTCTGGACTAACACAGAAAATGGAAACTTGAAGGGGAGTACTATGAGACCATAATCCCGAACTCTGTGACAGTGGCTTAGTGTTCAGGCAGCAGGTGACATGGAAGCTATCGCTGAAGGCAAACAAGGTGATGACCAACGCAATACCACAGTGAAACCTTTAGTGAAATTGTCTCAAAAACCGCACAGTAGTCTGGGCAGCAGATTAGGTACCTAATGCATTGGTAGCTTTAAGGGAAGAGATTGGAAACTGCTAGTATGTATCGGCTGCTGGTGGTTGCTTTGGAAGGTATATTACAAAAACAGGGATAAGCCCGGAGAACAAATGAGAAATTTGCAATAAGGTGAAAGGAAATAGAGGGAGTCCATAAATTAGAGAACATTTAGAATTTGAAGTAGCATCTGTGTTTCATTCCTTAACAGCAAAAGATAAAACTGAAAAGTCTTAGAGAAACAAAGGCAAGAACATGTAGCCTTTTCACAAAGGTAAATTTAGAGTATGGCCTTCACACCTGCTGTTAAAATCACTGAAAAAATTAAGGGGTCTCAGATCAAAGGTCTCACCAAAGATGTGGTGTCCATTAAATCCACTCAATTGAACAAAAAGGAGACTAAGTATGTAATTCTTCCACTAAAGCTTGATGGGCTCAGCAGAGCTTTACTGAAGCATGAAGTGAAAGGTATGGGCATGAGAAAGCCAAAGAATGTCAGAATTTTGTCTTAAAAAGGACTGTGGGTGAGAGTATTTGAAAATAGAGCTCACTGTCAAGTATATAGGCAGCCAACTTAATTTCTAAGTGAGTTATACCACCAAAAGGATCATCACCTTACATTAAAATTGATTGACTGTTTGAAACTCCGAATGACCCAGGGACCCCCAATTGTCTGCAGGCAGGAAGTGTGACAAGAAGACTACTCAGTTTTTAGGTGGGCACATTCCTCGGATGCGCACTTTGGATTTGAAGGAGAGTAATGGAGAGGAGGACTCTCCCAGAGGGCAGAACCAGGAGCCACAGAGATCCAAGGACAAGGGGGTTACTTCCAGGAAGTGAAAACAGTGCCTAATTAAAGGTAGTCCTCCTGTAATCCCAGCACTGTGGGAGGCCAAGGTGGGCAGATCACTTGAGCTCGGGAATTCTGGACCAGCCTGGGCAATGTGGTGAAACCCTGTCTCTACCAAAAATACAAAAGTTAGTTGGGTGTGGTGGTGTGTGCCTGTAGTCCCAGCTACTTGGAAGGCTGAGTTGGGAGGATAGCTTGAGCACCGGAAGTCAAGGCTTCAGTGAGCAGATATCGTGTCACTGCACTCCAGCCTGTGTGACAGAGTGAAACCCCGTCTCAAAAAATAAAAATAAAAAAGTAAAGGTAGTCCTCAAAATACTTGAGAAATGAGAATTTAGAGTTGCTACAGCCAGCCCTATGTCTGCTGTGTGTGCCCCCATTCTTCTGTCTGAATGCGAGTCTTTATTTCAGTGGTCCTTTGTTTGCTCCATTTTGGGGTCCTGAGCATGTGGGGAGCATAACTGACACTGGACATACAGACTATTGCACCTCATCCCCTGCTGTGAAGACTTCCCATCCTTCCTGTCACCCAGAGATCCTGCACTTTGAGCTACATGCTGTGACCGAATGGCAATTTTGGGTTGTCTCACCTGGAAAAAAAAAAAAGGGTGAGCATATTTTGCACGTGCAAAGGAGAGTGTACTAAGTATTTCAGAACCAGATGGCTCCTTAATGCTCTTCACTAGCGTTTCCGGGTCCCCTTCATCCAGGCACGTGATACCATAGCATTGCTGCACCCCTTCACATTATTACTTGTTTTGGCCATTAGGATGTGAGCAAAAGATTTGTGTCTCGCTTTTGCGTAGAAATCAAAAAAAATTTCTACTTTCTGGGTAAAGCCGGTGTGTGATTCACCATGTTCCCTCCCTTCATGACCACGATCTGCAATATTTTAGATTGTCCTGCTTGGGCGGGCCGGGCCCCGGAGAGAGAACAGTGTAGAACAGAGCCCCCTGCTGACTCCAGATGGAAGTACAGCATGACTGAAATAGACCTTCCTCATCAGAAGCCTCTCTACAGTTTGGGGGTTGTTGGTTACTACAATTTAATAACAATCCATCCCGAAGGACATGTACACTAAAATAAATTTCGGAAGGTGTAAGCACCAGGTATTAAAAGTTACAAGCATGGAAAGGGAGAAAATAGTCCAAAGAGAATACTGAATTTGTGGACATCAATTATCAACTAGCCTAGATCAAAGGCCTCCCTAAGGTGGAGTCTAAACTTGAATCTTTCAAATAATTAAAATGGACATCTATCAAAATAATACATATTTCAAGAATAATGACTTTTGGAAGTCTCAAATGTGGATAAATCTAAGCATATTATGATATTTGAGGTGTTTTAATAGTCCTATTATATAATAGAGTATCTTTAAGGTAAGAAAAATATTTTAGTCGCTTCCCAATAAAAGAGGAAGTAAAACTCAAATGCATTAAATCCATGATTATATAATTAACACCGTTAAATAGGTATATACCAGGAAAATATGCTACTTTTATCTACCATATTATATGATCTTTTTAACTCTTCAGAGATCTTTAGTAAAGTGCTTGCTGATGTTGATTTAAAACATGATTTGGGCTCTGAGGACAAACCAAAACATTAGTTTTGTGATATTACATATTTCAGATTTGATGTCCTACCACTCTGGAAATACTCTGAATTTATAAAGGCAGGTTGTTATGTCTAAGATTTGGCACTTATCTGCGAAAAGGCAAGGGAAATTTGTTCAGTTTAAGGAGGAAATACCATAATCAGTGCCCTGGAGAACAGCTATTTAAATTGAGTGCTTTATTATGAAATCATGGGTATTTAGCAGAATTATATCCAGATAGCTTTTTTATGTTCCTTTCAACCAGGCAGAAATTCCTTCTCCATGGAAAAATTGAAAATAGGGTATTGACAAATTGCGGAAATAATGAAGAATTCTGTGTAACACCGTGAGTTATTTTTCTTGGGGGGGGGGTGGCGAGTGAGGAGGCAGGGGATCTTTGGTTTATTATCTCAGAAAATGGGTCAAGGCACAGGTGGGATCTATGCTTCCTTTCACTTTCTTTAAATCCTGGGCTTTCTGGGAGGCTTGAGAAATTTGTCTTTATGTTCCAACTTTGCTATTTTTAGGTGAGAAATGCTGCAGAAAAATGCTTATTTTATTTTTTTTTACATTGCTCAAAATCTTCACTTTGGCTCATAATGTCGTATGCGCACTTTTTGTCATATTGTGACTACACCTTTTAAACTCCCAATTTACCAGGGAATGTGTTGTTCTTGATTCACTCACTGATAAGTGAACATCAGAATGCTAACGAAGTGGGGGGCCCGCAGGGGAGCCGCTGTGACCGTAACCCCGATGAAACACAAAGCAGGAGGAAATTGAAAATGTGTGTGTGAGTGTGTGTGTGTGTGTATGTGTGCACATGGCTGTGTGCCTGTGTGTGTACGTGTCTGAGAGACGGGCAATATTCCCGCTTTAAGTCAAGAGAGGCAGAGTGGTGATTTCTATTGAGGAAATGAGAAGGAGTTCTGGAAAAACGTCATATCGAGCCTAACGCTCTGCAAATGTAGAGAACTGGCATCTTTTTTCTAAGGGCAGTACAGTATGACATTTAGAGCTAAAATGGTAAAATTATGAAAAACATTTTTACATGTTTGGCACACAGTAAGTGTTCAGTAACTATTTTCAATTAATAATGACTGTAGCACATATTTCATTGATGTGAATACACACAGTGATAATGGAGACTCTGGGATTCTGCTATGCAACCCTGGCCCCATCCTCCCCTCACACATATTCACACCCCGGGGAAATTATTATGGATGAAGTAATCTGGACTGGATGCTTGGCCAGTTAGTGAGTTCTGGATTGTCAGTCCTTGGTGTTTTCTACATGCAAGTAGAACGGAGATAGTCATTCACTAGGTGGAAAGAAGGATACAAGGGGATTTAATGCGGGAGAAGAGGACTCCGCCTTAAGCTGTCACAGAGGGCTGACAAGGCAGAGAATAGTGCAACATGAGGTGGGACCACCACTGAGGTCGACGGCCGGGAGCTAGAGACATTCAGCCTTAAGCTGGCTAGTGACAGGTATCAGACAAAAGCATGTCACAAAAGCTGCCACGGACTGGTCAGACCCTGCCAGGAACCCTGGAATTGTCTAGGACACTGGGGTTGGGAGCAACTGCGAAGTCAGTCTGAATTCAGGGAGATAAAATACTGAGTTTATATAAGAAAGATCTTTTCCTTTCAGGGGACAAGTGGAGCCAGGATGATGCCAGAAAGAAAGGCTGATGGTGGTCAAACCAAATGACAAACATCTAGGGAGACCTGAGGGTCCTTTCCCATCTGGGAAAGGAGTTAACTCAAATCTAACACCTGGTACCTCACAGACACCTGAATGTATTTAGCCACAAGTGTCTTTGTTTTGCTTCTGTTTCCACCAATTTAGTTACTATGACTGAGTGACTCAGGCTTTTAAACCTGAATGATGATAGATCTGATAGTTGGGTCAGAAGAAACTAAAGCTTTTTTACACCTCTCCCTAATTCCATCCCATCTCCCTGCCTCCTTTGGACTTTCTGCCATGCCATTCTTTGGCCAGTGTGCAGAAGGTGATACCTCAGATCCAAATTTCCTTTCCTTTCCTTTCCAGTTGAGAGTTCATTGAATACCTGGTATGTTTTAGGTGACCAGGGCACTTGATGCTAATATGCTCATACAGTAACTCCTAGGCAAGATGCTAGTGCTTTAATAGCAATTTCAGGGGACAGTGCCTTCCCCACCTCAATATATTCAATTATGGATGTTAGATATTTGGACACAGTTATTTAACGTTCCGTAAATATCAACATGCAGCTGGCTGCCTACTCCACCCGCCATAGCCGTAGAGATATGCTTCATGGCTTTGTTCTGAAGTTCCCTAATTGATCTTCCGAACTTGTTCTGGACATTAATCTTTTTGGGGATTGATGATCAGGGCTTTATGTGAGTCTCTTGGATATTGTCATTCAGAGAAACCCTGTGCGTTTAGACTCTAGTCTTGGGCTCAGATTGTTTTCCACAGATGCCACTCTGGTGGTTGAGTAACCCATGGGAACATATGAAAGTAAGTGAAGCCAACCAGAACGTTATTTTTTTTAACTGACAGGTGAAAAAACAGGAAATAATCTTAAAAGTCTAAATTAGTATTTTAATACCACGTACTGTTTCGTTTTGCCAGGATAAAGTCCAACTAGTTTGGCAAAGCCCATTTAAGGCTCCGAACAATATTGCCCACATATTCCCCAGGGCATTTTTCCCAAATGGTTTCTTCAATCCAGGTCCACCTCACTCCTCACCATTCCTCAAATGTGAATGTCCCTTTATGAGCCACTCTGGGCCTTGGCCATGCTATCTCTGTCCCTAGAATAAACTTTCTTTTTTTCCTAAGAAATTCCTACTTCTTCTCTAGATTTAAAACCAGTGCCTCCTCTTTACAGGCTTTGCTTGGTCTACTTGAATTGTTCTTTCTCCCAAACTTCCACTGTCTTCATTCCTGACTTGATTACATTATTTATGAAAATGTATTGTGGGTATCCATTTACATGAACGTCTATCCTGTGTGCTCCCAGTGAGAAGGGACTCTTGTTTTATTCATTTTTGTAGCTTTAGCACCTAACAGTGTTGTTTGCCCTAGAAAAGAAACTTAATAAATGTTTGGGGAATGAATGACCAAAAATAAGTCCTAAAACGTATAACGCAGTCTTGTTAATAGGAAATATTTGTCTTGACACATGGGATAAGGTACAACACAGGACGTGAGAAGGAAAAAGAGGAATAGAATAATTCTGTTATAAAATATCCTTGTTAAGCCACAGGGTATTTAAAACTGTGAAACATTAGACACATTTTATTTAAAAAAAAAAAACGCCCTTTACTATAAATTATTACTTGCCTCTTGAATAAGAAACACAATTCCGGCCAGGCAGGGTGGCTCATACCTGTAATCCCAGCACTTTAGGAGGCCAAGGCGTGTGGATCACCTGAGGTCAGGAGTTTGAGACCAGCCTGGCCAACTTGGCAAAACCCTGTCTCTACTAAAAATGTACAAAAATTAGCTGGATGTGGTGGTGCATGCCTGTAATCCCAGCTACTCTGGAGGCTGAGACAGGAGAATCTCTTGAACCTGGGAGGCGGAGGTTGTGGTGAGCCGGGATTGCACTACTGCACTCCAGTCTGAGCGACAAAAGCGAGACTCCATCTCAAAAAAAAAAAAAGAAACACAATACAATTCCTAAAATATGACTATCAATTATTGAGCTATCAGAGTTTTAAAATTACATTTAACCCACAAGCTGGGAGATGCTTAAGTAGGTGGAATTCATTGAGCTCTGAATAAAATTGGCATGCCCTGATTTTCTGACATTAAGGTGCTGAAATGTGCTGTCAGGTATTAACATGTTTGTTGATGGTAACTTGGCTTAGCAAGATAGAAACTCCAGTCTAAGTTTTATGATTACATTTTCATTACAAAACACAGATCCATATCTAAGGCAGCTTATTGCCTGGAGTTATTAGTCATATGCTGGTACAATGCTTGAGTGCTGTTATCCCTGTTCAATTGTAACAGTGGAGCTTTGCTTGAGTATTCATTCGGTAAACAGTTTAGCCTCTGTCCACAATCCCAAAGTGACAAGTGAATGCCAGTAAGAGTCAGTTAAACCAGATGCTGCGTATTGTAGAATTAAAAAGCCATTTAACTGTTTTACAACTTTTAAAAGTCTTTTTTTAGTGTGCACTATATATAAACTCTAACATGTAATAGTTAATATCCAACTCAAGAGTATTATTTTGCTATCCCTTATATGTTGAATTGATCAACCCTGCTCCTTGCAAACTCTTTTAAAAATATTTAAAACCAATTATAATAAAAATTTAGGTCAGATCTGTAAATTTTAAATAATAATTATGGCGATAAGAATATTTCAATCATCCTTAATTTAATTGATGAAAATACTTTAATGAAGAATAAAAAGGGGGCTGGGCATAGTGGCTCATGCATGTAATCCTAGCACTTTGAGAGGCTGATGTGGATGGATCACTTGAGGCCAGGAGTGCGAGGCCAGCCTGGGAAACATGGTGAAAACCTGTCTCTACAAAAAATACAAAAATTAGTCAGGTGCAGTGGCCTGCGCCTGTAATCCCAGCTACTTGGGAGTCTCAGGCATGAGAATTGCTTTGAGAATTGCTTGAACCAGGGAGGTGGAGGTTTCAGTGAGCCAAGATCGTGCCACTGCACTCCAGCCTAGGCAGCAGAGTGGGACTGTCTCCAAAAAAAAAAGAAAAAAGAAAAAAGAAAAAAAGAAAAAAAAAGAAAAAAGAAAAAGAAAAAAAGTGTTAAAATTTGGATAATGTTCACTTCTTATTCCCCCCTCCAACAACAACAATAAAAAAAAGCCCAAAATGACCCTTTAATGACATTTGTGCTTTATAGCAGGGGATTAAAAAAATGATAGTGGAATTATAAAAACAATTCTAACAGTGCAAAGACTTCTTAAAGTCCTCAGAGTCACTGACAAATGCCCGCACTCATTTCCACAAGCTGATTTTTGAAGTGAATTATCAAGGAAGGCCGCCCTGGTTCGTGAAATATCTCTTAATAAAAGAACACATTTTTCTTTCTCTAGCGTGATCATTGCACTATTGATTTGACTACTTCCTGTTTGAATGTTCCTTTAGATCACGCAGTCCATTGAATTTTCACATCAGAATATTTATCTCAGAATGGCTCAGAACATTAAATGAACAATTTTCAAGCCAGATTATTTTCTCCCTACTACAAAAATGTAATTTGGCAAAGACAGACAAGCTCAGTTAATTTCTAATGCATAATTTCTTCACTGTCTCACTCTTCAATATGGAAAGAAACACTTTATGTAGACCAAGGTTATATGTTTATAGGAAAGAAAAACAAATCCTTCTCTTATGCCAAGATTGAGTTGTAACCGCCAATTAGAGGCCAAGTTGGTAGAGCACTCCTCTGGGTCTGTTAATGCCTATTGACCACTGTTCATTGCAGCAGATTGTAATAATTAGTGCCGTAAGCATAAATACGAAAATGAGGGGGTTGCACTAGGCGATCTCTGAGGTCCCTTCCAGCATTAGAATTCTAAAAGTTGGTGAGCCTAAAATTGCTAATGTGTTTCCGAATGTACAAAATTTATGCCTAGAGACAAGTTGTTCACTTGAAAGATGAATTTATTAGTTTAGCTCAGAAATACAAGCTTAAATAAAAAATGCTGGTTAAACACTAATAATAATAATAAATATGTTGTTTTACAGTATTTCACCTTTTACAAAGGTGTGTTTAATTCACAATCACATCGGGACAAAGTTCTATGACTAGGATTTTCTTACATCTTTGGCAAATTTGTGCAAAATTTAGTGTTACTGAACCACTCTTGGTTTTCTGACTTTGTCACAGATTCTAAGGCATCTCCATTAGGCCTGGGGTGTCCAGGGAATGGAGAACAGAGAGGGATCTATATTCACCTAAGCCTGGAAACTCCATGAAGGCAAGGACTGTCTCTTATTTATCTTTATACCCTTAACATCTGATCCAGTGCCTTATTAACATTATACTCCAGTAAAGGAAAACAAATCACACATATATATGTAATATTTCAAGCAGTGGTAAGCACTATGAAGAAAAGTAAAGAAGACTAAGTAGTGGCAGGATATTTTAGATAGAGAAGGAATCTTTGAGGGAGTGCCCTTCGGGAGAGCAGAATAAGAAGTTCTATTTAGGGAACTGTTTTTCAGACATGGGGAAAAAAAAAATGACACAAAGACCCCGAAGCCAGAGTGTGATCAGCGTGTTTGAAGGACAGCAGTGATTTCCTGTGGCTAAAGTGGGAAGAGAGAGGCAGAATGTTAAGAGATGACATCATTGAGGTAGTGGTTTGAAGGTAACTTATTTTGGTCATTGATTAGGCAAGAAAAACAGTAGTTAAAGCCACTTTCATATATAACCATGAAGGATTAAAAATGTATTAAAAACAAGTACAATTGGGTATCTTGTCACTAGTTTGACTTAGGAACTCTACTTCTTTAAATCTCTAGGGGTTTTTTTTGTGTTTTTTTCCCCCCCTGAAGCTTGGCACTTACCCAATTCATAGTTTTCTAATAATAATTTACCTTTTCCACAAACCCGCACTACTCACTCTGAGAATTAAGTTTCCAAAACCTAACCTTTCAAGTTCCTATTTTCTTCCTTTTTTTTTCTCACCAATAGCTCTGGACTTCCTTTTAAAAATGGTGCAGTGGGCCAGGCATGGTGGCTTATGCCTATAACCCCAGCACTTTGGGAGACCAAAGAGGGAGGCTCACTTGAGGCCGGGAGGTCGAGGTTGCAGTGAGCTATGATCAAACCACCACACTCCAGCCTGGGCAACAGAGCGAGACCCTGTCTCTAAAAACAGTAATAATAATAATAACATTAATAAAATAAAATAAAGATGATTCACTGAAGAAGGCCTCTGGATACAAGCCAACACTCTCCAAATGACGTTTCGCTGAATACCATTTCTGAAATTGTTAATGGGTGTGATGTGGTCAAATAAATTTCTGAAACGTTATATGCTCTATTTCTTTTCAAAATTTTACAATGCATATAGACAAATTATAAACTCTAAGTCTTTCAGTTTATAAAAAACAAACCCAGCATTTTCTAAATATATTTTACCCTGATGCTTTGCCTTTTCCCTGAAAATTCATTAATAGTATATGCTCCAGCTATCCCTGAGCCCAAATTAATGCCACCTCCAACCTATTCTCAATGCTATCTCTCAGTGCCCAATTCCATTCCATCCACCTATCTGTGCATTTATTTTTGTAATCGGACTAGGCATTGGGTATGACACATGGACAAATACATAGTCCTTATCTTGAAGTCCTCCACTCTAATGAAGGAGACGGCCACATAAAGGGATAATTCAAATTTAATATGATAAATGCATGGATTATTAACGAAGCTCAGAGTAGAGGGTATTTAATAATACAAACTATTGTCTAAACGGCCAGACTCCTTTTATTTTGAAGTCATATAACCAAAGATTAGAAGTGTGTTCCAAAACAAACAACAGCAACAGGTTTCTCTACAATCGTGTTGGATTTTTATTTTATTTGAAAATATTTTAACCATAAAAAATGACTTTTGGTACATTTTAGGACTTTGCTTCTCATGGTAATCCTACTCAAAGTCAGAAGGGAAAATATGGTGCCAGAATGCCCTTCTAGAAATTCCAAGATGACATTGAAAAGCAATTTCAGATTCAATTTAGACAAAGGTACTGATCAGCATGCTGCCAAGAGGAAGAACTTAGTGGGCTCCGACTCCACCCCGGACTACCTTTCTGAGGTTCCTGTGTGACTCACTGGTCCCCATGCTAATTCTAAGGAGTTCGCTTATTACAATATGAAATAATCCTTCCAGAGAACACTTTTTTTTAACTATTCACTTGAGTTGTTGAATGCTTAAATACCTGCCCTGATAACATATGTTTTATTTTTGGTTTATGATAAATACAGCGTTCTGTTTGAATTTTTTTAACATCATATATAATGGCTAGAAAAAAATGGAATGTGGCAAAAACTAAGTGAAACTTTGCTAAGAAGACAGATTATCTTTCTAATATAAGCCTAATACATTTTTAGTAATTGTGGGATGTGTGAATTGTCTTCTGCTTTGTAGAGGCACAGATCTATTGCATTCTGCCAGAATGTGTTCTTTCCTTGAAATATCCCGGAAGAGAGGATTATAACATGAATACAATTTCTTTTCTGAGTAAAATAAAAGAAAATGAAGCTAATATTCTAGAGAGAAGCTGCTGGATGATGGCTGTTTCTCAAGAGGGTCAATGCCCTATACCTGTTGACTAAATCTCAATGTACCTATATGAAGTTTGGGGCATTTGTTTTTTTGGATCCTATTTCAGTGGAGTGGGTGAGAGAGGATGGTATCTTCTCTGATTTACCAGAGTTTAAGTATATGTAGGAAAAGCTTACAGGTACTTGAAAATACTAATATTTTTGACCAAAATCTTGTAAGATAACCTATCTGCATGTTTCAACTTTTGTTTTCTCAATCAATTCACGGTCCAAAGCTGAAACTACAGTGGAGAATTTTAGCACCTTTAGGCACACTTTGAACCATTAACGTTTTTTTTAAAAATAATTAGAGTAATACTTAATAAATAGTAAAATTCTTTTTAAATTTTTGGTTTGACATAGCCAGACAACTTATTCAACTCTTCATTTCACTTTATAGTAGATACAAGAGGGCTGGAAAGAGATAACCTGATAAATACATTTATGTGATAAGTGATGAAATAAAATGTTCTTAAGAAAACAATGTTCCAGCTTTTTAGAATACAGTTTCTCAACCTTGACACTGTTGTCATTTAGAACCAGATTATTCTTTCTTGTAGGGGATGGGGCAGGTGAGGCAACTGTCCAGTTCCTTGTAGAACATTTTGCAACATCCCTGGCCTCTACCCACTAGATGCCAGTAACAATCTACCCCTTTCTTCCCAGTTGTGACAACCAAAATGTCTGCAGACATTGTCAAATGTCCCCTGGGCCAGCAAAATTACCTCTAGTTGAGAACCACAGCTTTAAAATATAGGTCAAGAAGATTGCAGGATTACTGTTAGTAATTCTCCTATGTGAGGGATGGCGGGAAAGGTGGAAAATCCCTTTAAAGGCTAAAAGCTGCATACTGAAAGTCTTTGGTGGGTACCGTTCATAGAGCTCAGATGCAAATGCACCTCTAGAGCTGAGCTGAGCAATTATGTGGTGCTGAAATCACAATCCTTCTTCCAGACTAGAGCTGCAGCATGGTGAAGGGGAGAGCAGAAACACTGTTCTGTTGAAAGCCAAGAATGGTCACACAAAGTAGCAGCAACACTTAGTATCTGCCTTCTGAGCAAGTTGGGCAATTGGTTTGTTGCTCCTACTGCTGGCTATTATTAGGACCCCCAGGATGGACCAACAAGCCACACTCTATCAAAGACAGATAAGAAAATCTCTGAGCAGTCACGGGGTTGGTGCCCACTTGGCATACCCTCATGAAGGGTCTCATCTTCCCTGGCTGGGATTTCACCAACTCTTGACTAATCTCCTTTTGTAGGCCTGCTCCGGTCCAGCCTTCCTCTGCACAGCTGTCAGAATGTTCTTTCTAAAGCACAACCCTGGATTTATCTGTGCCCTGCTTAAAATGCTTTGATGTTTCCTTTGAGATAAAGTTGAAGCTCCTTAGCACCGCCTAGATGCTGACTTCATCTTTCAACACCCTCTTTCACGCACATCAAATTCCAAACGCAGATGTGAAAATGTCCCTTCTCATCTCTCTCTTCTTGTTCATGCAGCCTTTTCCTATCACTGCCACATTAGCCTAAGAGTCTAGTCTGTATTTTTAGTGAAAAAAATTAACAAGGAAGAAAGCCTTTTTACTGTGCTTCTTCTCTTTCTCTCTCCCCTCCCCTCTTTTTCTTCCCCCCTTTCCTTTTCTTTATTTCCAAATAAGCATTTTTCTGTGTCATTAAAACTCTGATTTAATGGTTTTATAGCTTATGGTTCTTATATTATTTTCTATAACTCCTCTCTCTACCCTCAACTCTTAGTATATCTCCGACTGTTCTTTATTGACCCCTTCTGGTGATAACTCTTCTCCCTTCTTAAATGTCTTCACACAGCAGGGTTTCAACATTGATGCTTTTCTCTTTCCAAATGCTTGCTGGATAATTACTTCCATTAAGCGGTTTGCCACTTTGGTGCTAGTGACTCTCAAACATGTACCTCCAGCCTTACTCAGCCCATTTTCTGAGCACCAGACCTGATATGGTTTGGATCTGTGTCTTCACCCAAATCTCATGTTCAGTTGTAATTCCCAGTGTTGGAGGTGGGGGGTGGGGGAGGTGATTAAATCAAGGGGGTAGATTTTTCATAAATGGTTTAGTACCATCCCCTTGGTAATGTTCTCACAATAGCAAGTGGGTTCTCGTGAGATCTAGTTGCTTAAAAGTGTTTGGCACCTCGCCCGTCTCTCTCTTGCTTCTGCTTTCACCATGTGATGTGCCTGCTCCTCTTTTGCCTTCCGCCATGATTGGAAGCTTCCGGAGTCCTCCCCAGAAGCAGATACTGACTGCTATGCTGCCTGTACAGCCTGCAGAAATGTGAGACAATTAAACCTCTTTTCTTACAAATTACCTAGCCTACAGTATTTCTTTACAGCAATTCAAGAATGGCCTCACATAAGACTCCTGTAAACTGTCTACAAAACAGTTTCCCTGGATGTCCCACTTATATCCCCAGTTCCACATGCCCTCAGCTTAGCTCATCTTTTCCCACAGACTTGGTCTTATTTGAAATGCCATACCATGCAAGCATTCTCATCAGAAACCTGGGATTTTCCCAAGACTGCTTCTTCATCTCTCACATTTAATTGGTGGCCAAATCCAGTTGATTCTATCTGCTCAAGATCTCCTGCAGCTTTCTTGTTGTTACCGACTGTACTCAGACTCTGTTGTGTGGGATGTTTCAAGTATTTATCATTGATGTGCTCCCAGGCTTGTCCTATTTCAATCTATTCTCCTTGCTGTGGACAAAGCACTTCTGGTCATGTTCCTTTTCTGTCTAAAATCCTTCCAGGTCTTTCCCATCAAACAAGCTCAAGCTTCTTGCCATGTTAGACCAGGGAAACGGGAATATCATTATGTCTGGAGTATTGTTACACAAAATATCTACCTTAAGAGTCACAATAAATGGATATACCTAGGGTTGCACAAAGGCCAGAAATAAATCCAGAGCAAACAACACTGACATAGCACACACGGCCCCTAACTTCCTTTCCACAGTTATCAGTTCCCTTGAAGTTTCTTCTTCTCTGCATCTCATATTCTAGCTACATGAACTCCTTGCAGGTCCCTGAATGTACAGTATTATCTAATGTCCCTGTGATTTTTCTATCTCTAGAATATCTTTCCCCCCCTTATCCTCCCAACTTTTTTGCCTTTAATGCCCTTCTCTCCTATGTTTCCTGGTAAACACATACTTTTCCTCTAAGACTCTCTCAAACATAACCTTCTCTGTGAAATGTTGTCTGACTTCTTTCAACAGATATACTAAATTCCCCTCTTTTTCATCTGTACCGCACTCTGTAAAGGCAATATAATTGCATCTACAAATTTGAATTCAATTACATGACTTTATTTACTTCCTCATTTACTAGATTAATAGGGTAAGGCGCTTTCAGAAAGAAACTATATTTTATTTATTACTAACACCTGCTATGGCACCCAGAGCACACAGACATTCAGAAATGTTTTTTTTTAAATTAAAAAGTAGACAAATGGATGAATTATAAGAATGTATCAGACATTTTTAAGGTTCATTACAGCTCTTCATTTCCTCATTCTAAAACAATTTCAAAGCTTCCCTCTTAGTATTTATAGATAAGGAATAAAAGGCAATTCTCTCAAGAGAGGTGATCCATTGACTTTGATTTAAAATAAACTGAATAAAGATGCATCACTCCAGTTCAGTGCGGACACATCTGAAGAGCAAGTGTTGGCAGGGACAAAGACATAATAAGCATAACATCACTGAGGGACAGAGAGACAAAGAAACTAGAGGGAAAACGGGGCTCAATGAGGAAAAGCACGGGCGCGGGTACTTTCCAACCACTTCAAAATCTTGCCAGGAGAGGGCTATGGTCATTTTTCACTTCTCCATTCCTCCGTAATTTTGGTCAGAGGGTTAGGAAACCTGCGTATCTTATTCAAATTTGCTTTCTAAAATGACAGAATAAAGTAGAAAAATATCAAATTACCACTTTTCCTTATATCCTTGGAGTACTTCAAAAGAAGCAAAATCATAAAATCAACAAAAAGTCAAAACAGAGGCTACTAGCTGCTACAAGGAGAATGCCACTAAAACGTTTATAAAGTTTCTATTCATATTCCTATCGTAAGGATGACTACGAAACTTGCTTCCATGATATACTCTTCCGTAATTATAGGTATGAAAGTATCAATGACTGTAATTAAGACAGAAGGCTTAATTTTAATCAAATCAATGTTTAGAGTTGATAATGGAAGTTTTCTCATGTCCCTAATGACTAAAATTCTGCCTCTCAGTATGATTGGCACAAGAGCCAACCACTTCGACGACTGATTTTTATAAAATCAATAATTACGTATCATGGGGACATTACTAGTAGTTAGACACAAAGAGAAAAATTCTCAGATCATGAATCAGCAAAAAGTTCTTAATGAAGGGAATTTCAGAATTTCCATCTTGGGGATAACTTTATACCTGAGGTGCTCTCAGTGACCTCTGCTCTGGCTTGCAGAGAGAGAGAGTGACTGGCGTGCTTCCTTCTGGGTCTGGATTCTCCACTTTGGGCCACACACACATGCCAATATTGGCAGAATTTACATAGCAGAATGGTAACTAAGACGGGCAACGGTCTCTACACAGAAGGTGGGGAAAAGGCGGAGAAACAGAGGACAAGGTCCAACTTTATTTGGGGCCAAACATCACACGGCTTTGGCACAGTAAGGCCTGCTTTCCTCTGCATTTTGAGAACATGGGAGGCGAGGTCTCCCACCCCTTCTGCACCGCCATCTGCCTCAACCCTGCTCAGGGAGCATACGTGACAGTCATCTCTGAAAAACTGCAGTATTTTGACTTTTGATATCTGTTATGTAATGGTATGGGAAAAGTCTTGCCAAAATGCAATATTTTGTGTGTGTATGTATATACACATATATGCAAAAGTGTATATACATACACACACATATATGCGTATATATACATTTTAAGTCAGCTGGGGAATGAGTTTGTAATGGAAATGTCATGTTTAATCTTGTATAAATTATAAGATTAAAAACAAAACACCATAATAACCCCTCCGTTAACTGGAAAGAGTTGAAATATGTAGAGTTAAGTAGGGCCTAGTAGTACAGACAGGATCAACAATATTCATGTATTGCTTAATAGAAAACAATATGTCTCAACTAATAATTGTTATTGCTTCTCTCAAACATAGGCCATGAACAGAAGCTAAGTGATTGCTCTTCAGCCACAGACTTCAATAAAAATTTTCATTGAATTCAACTGGCCTTTTAGGTATTAACTGCTAGTGTGTGTTTTCTTGTATATGTTTTATCATCCTATTGTAATTGATTTAACCCTTGGGCACGTTAAGGTGACCATTGTGTCTGTGGCTAAACAGGAAAAATATGGCTCATATTAGAGTTCAGGACCAGGAAATCCTGACTCCAGGGTTTGGAATAATAAGAATGCTGCTATTACAACGCTACCATTTATAAGTGCTCAATACTCTGACCAAATATTTGTAACCTTCCCATTCTGGCTGTCAGAGGAATACACCTGCATTTCATTACCTGACCCCCTGAAACCCGATAGAAAGATGTGAAAATCAGACATACAAAAAAGAGAGTCCTTTCGATCTTTTCTGTAGAAATCTCAGTGTATTTGATGGGAGGTACAATTAATGAGTTTGTACTCGGCCCTTCAAGACTCAATAGATGACTGTCTCTGGATGCATTACTAAGTAGTGGCAAATTTAGATCTGAAGACCCAGCCCCCTTTAAATCGGTGACAGGGAGTAGCTCTCTCTCTTGCTACCCAAAGTTTCTCAGCAATGCAGACTCTCAGGTTCAGAAGAGAGAAGAAATTCTACCTTTCTCTTTTGGGAAAGCTGGACAGATAGAAGAGTAAGGAATTTTCATTTAATGAAATGTGAGTTTGAGTTTCATCCCTTCTACTTAATGGCTGTAGGTCACCATTTCTCAGAATCTTTAAATCCTGGTCTCAAAATGGAAATAATACTATTATATACCTCACTTGAACACTGTGAGAATAAGTGTGATGATATAAACTAAACATATTTAACTATAGTCCAAAAATATCTATCAATTACTTCTTAGTTTATTCATTCATTTATTTATTTAGAGACAGAGTCTTTCTTGTTGTGATCTTGTGATCTTGTGATCATGGCTCACTGCAGCCTTGAACTCCTGGGCTCAAACTATCCATTTTAGCCTCCTAAGTAGCTGCAACTACAGGCACTCACCACCACGTTCAGCTAATTTAAAAAAAAAAAAAATTTGGTAGAATCAGGGTTTCAGTATGTTGCCCAGGCTTGTCTCGAGCTCTTGGCCTCAATCTTCTCACCTCAGCCTCCCAAAGTGCTGGCATTACAGGCATAAGCTATTGTGCCCAGCCCTATCTTAGTTTAAATGCTGTTCCCCTCAAGCTTCAGTCTACAGGTAGGATGAAGCACGGACACCAATAGATTTCATAATGATCAAGAAATGAATCTTACTTTACTGTGGCAATACACATAACTTAATTCCACCAGCTAGACACTCCCCAGCAATCTGTTGGGTAAGGAGTAGAATCAAAGTATACCCAACTGAAACACCTCCCTTTTGACATTACACACTTGGAAGATGCTTACTCCATGAAGCAGGAAAGGTAAGATGAGATAAGAAAGCCCATCCTCCTCCTGGTCAACGTGGTGAAACCCTGTCTCTACTAAAAATACAAAAATGAGCCAGACACGGTGATGCGCCTGTAGTCCCAGTTACTCAGGAGGCTGAGGCAGGAGAATTGCTTGAACCTGGGAGGCAGGCAGAGGTTGCAGTGAGCCAAGATCATGCCACTGCACTCTAGCCTGGCAACAGAACAAGACTCTGTCTCAAACAAAAAGAAAAGAAAAGAAAGCCCATCCTCCACTGCCACACTCCATCTCCCCCACATGCCCCCGCTCCCCGCCCACCCCCAGGCAAGGAATAGCTACCACTAAAAGACTATCTATTATAATAACTTTTTTGCATTATTTCAGCATCTCATTTTTTGGTGAGGGTAGAAGAAGAGTAAAGGAAGAGGCATAGGAGAGGAAGAAAGGGCACCTGAAGAGCTTATTTAAGTCACAAACACTCCTTATAAGAATTAGGCATAAGACAATCATTTGAATGGCTTCGTTTAAACCCTATTCAAAATGTTGGCGGAGACAGGAACAACAATTCCGACCTTAGACCTTAGTTCCCCTCCTGGAGGCCGGATACCTTTCCCAGACATTGAACCACTAATGGGAAATTAAAGGCAATAAAACAACAGCTGGAATCCCATAACTGACAAGGTTTATATTGTACTCGGAGCAATTCACACTTAAAGAATTTCCTTTCCAATCACCAGGCTTATTTCTTTCTCTTCGTTGTTCAGGTTGATGGAGCCTCTCCTGGTAAAGTGTTTTTCTCTTTGTATAACTGAGCAAAGCTCATCTCATTGTCATCTCTGAACACTGTTCTGCTTCCAAAGATTTGAAGAGCTTTGCCCTCTTTTTTACCTCTGGCTTGCAGGTTTGGCTGGGGGAAAGGAAGGAACATTAGAATGCCTGTTGCACAAGCCTTATGTATTTGATGATCTCAAATAGTGTTATTTTTATATTTTGTCCAATGTCGTGGGCATTATTTTTCCAATTTCATGAGTAACAGCAGCCTCAGGGATAATCATTTCTGTCTCTTTACAAATGTACTCACATGAAGTCAGATTCTGTAGCAGGAAAATAAAAGTGAATTACTACGATCCACTGAAGAAGAAATTGACCCATCTATACCAAACAGTAGTAATAATAATAGCTAAAATTTACTGGGAACACTTCATATTCCCACCACTAAGTGAGTCACGTGAATTAGGTTTTTTTAAAAAAACATTTTCTTATCCTCTCAAAAGTCCTTTTAATTCTTATTAAATTTTATTATAATACTTGTTTTACAGAGAAAGAAACTGGGCTTATAGAGGTTAAATAATACATTAGAGGCTTTGGGCAATAAATGATAAACCCAGAATTGAAACCTGGACAGTCTGACTTTGGAATGAGAGTGCTAAATGATTTTCCAAATACAAATAAATTCACATGTATGTGTGCACGGACAGATCCAAGGTCATTATCATCTGTCATTCTCACTCCTATTAATATGTTTTCTTGATTGGAGAAAAAATGGTGGAGTTATAGCCACCTCATTGGGAATACTGGTGGAAATGTGTTGCACTATTGAATGTCATCTGTGAAATGTGTCACATCTGAAAAAATGTTAAGATCTCTGCTTAATGGGAAAAACGGGTGGGTAAACAGATGGTCACAAGACTGTCTGTCTGGTGCTATGACTGGGGCATGTGCATAAGATCATGAAACAGCCAAAATAAGAGTTACCCACAAGAAAGGTTTCTTAAAAAAGGAAATTCATGAGTTGTATCTGAGTGGAAGAGGAGGATTTCACCAGGAAGAAAATGGACGGAAAGACAACAAGACAAAAGGCAAAATATAAGACAAAGAATCAGCAGTGGAGGTGGGGAAGGGAAGTGGTCAACATGTGTATAATTGGTGGACTTAGGGGAATAAAGCGTGAATGTCTGTTGCTGTTGCTGTTGTTTTTTGTTGTTGTTGTTTTTGCCCTGCTGAGTGGTTTGGATTTTAGCTACATTGTGATTGAGAACCATTTAAGGATTTAAATCTGGGAAGTGACAAGATCCTAATTGCATTTCTGCAGAATTACTCTGGAAGAAATGTGGAGAATGAATGGCTAGAGGGAGAGACAGACAACAGAAAGATCATTAAGGAGGCCATGATTCTAACTCACCTGCAGAAACTAGTACAGGTGAGAGAGAATATAGGTCTAGGCTAAGAAGCTCACAAGAAGAAAAAGTGGAGGAGATGTATTTAAAAACCAAACCTTAGAATGTAGAGTTGACAGAACTCGATGACCATTTGGCATGGTGGGTAAAAAAGAAGGAAGAATAAAAAATGAACATAAGTTTACTTCAGCAACTTACTGTGTGAACTATGGCGCCATTTCTGATGGGATATAAATGAGAAAGAGAATCTGAGGTAGAGAAAAATGTGTCCACTTTAAGAAAATAATGAGGTGCTCATATAGGGAATCTGAGCAGTCAGCAGAACAAACCAGAATAGAGTACAGATGGTAGAGGCAACTGGCAAATTGTGGGGTGCCACTGCTGTATAATTGGTAGACGAAACCTTGGAAGTGGCTAAGACCTCAGAGAGCCCATGGGGCAGTAGACGAGAGCTGATAGTTTATATAAAATGCAAGGGCTAGTTTAAGAAAAAGAAGCTAGTTAGGGAACCTGGAAATGAGTAGTTTGAGAGGTATGAAGAAAATCACCAAAGAAACACCAAAGATAAATCAAGAGAAGATAAATTTTCAAGAAGTTGAAAATGGTCAGCTGTGTCAGAGAGGTCAACTAATAAGAAAAGTTGAATGACTCCATTGGAATTTAGCAAAAAGGAGGCCACCAATAAGTCAGCAGAAAAGTGGTTATTGGAGAGGGTAAGAGGAAGATGGTGGCGATGTGAGCACTGAAAGAAAGGGAAGAAAATCCAGGTCAATGGGGTGTATCTCTTTCACCCAGAACACTGGAGGCAGTTTTGTATACCTCCATTTTCACAAGATTTTGCACTTAAAATATTTCTTATGTGTCATAGGTAAATTAGCTATGTGATTTATTTTAATTTCAATAATTTTGTCTTGCTAACATGTTTTCCTTATAATTAATTTTTATTTATTTTTCAGCACATAGGCTTTTTAAAATTAGCAGCATTGAAGAAACTAAATACAGGGATGCATGTACCCTAATTTCTTTATATTCTCTCACTTTTCTCAATCTCTTGACCTCCTGATATTTATCTTTCCTTAAAAGCTATTATTCTGTATTTAATACTCTGAAAATTTTGTAGTTCTAACTTGTTTATAAAATGTCATTGTTAGCATTGTTTAATCTTGCTTGACTTCCTCTCATTTCTGGCCTCAGTTTTAATACAATCCACATAATAAATCATGCCAGGCTTCCAATCACTGCTTCCTACAACTTCTTGTTGTTTCTGCACTCTTGTTGTTTTTGTTTTATTTGTCCTTTTTTTCTGTCTTACTTGTAATGACATTATATTATTATATACTGTCACATTATATATAATCAGTTCAGCTCAGTTAGGGAAAATAATGTAACTTGAAAATGAAAGAAAGTATATGTATGATTATGTAGACATATTCAGAGTATTGTATTAATATAATTTTTCATTTTTATCCATGCACTGTGTGGCATATTTAGACATGAAGTGGGCCTATATAGGGTTCGTCTGTTGCTTTAGCCAATCAGGACACCAGCAGAGCAGGACAATACTATTTGTACCTATTTGGTTCAGGTGGCTTTCTGATAACATCTTAGGATTTTATTAACTTGACACCTTATCAAAACAACCAACATATTATTTGAAAAGAATCACTTTGCATTATGGAATAAATTCTATACATACAGCTAAGTTAGCTTAAACATGTTCAGCAATTTACAAACAATATTCAGAAGTGATTATGTCTGGATTGCACGAACTACCTTACCAGTTTATGGACTTTGCTAAAACTCAGGCAGGAGTGCTCATGAGCCATCTCTGCCTGCCTCTGGTCATTTTTCAGTCTCCTGAAGTGTCTGACCCTCAGTGCCCTAAGCCAACCCATGCCAGACTGACTGCATCTGA